>NW_006431956.1:2835364-2894243 GCF_000325575.1 Pteropus alecto | reverse complement strand
TGACAGTGTAAGGAGCTATATCTCTAATCATTTGAGTTTACATTTAAAAATATAACCTTCATCGACTATAATTGAGCCTTGTTAACATCATTAGAAACACAGTTATTAATCCCTATTAAGTAACTGCCATGTGCTGGTTATTTGTCAGGCTCGAGGAAAGCAGTAAATAATGTCAACTTTCTAATTAGACATATGAATACATAAACATTTTCATATGTATATTTATGTATATATGTATACATGTATATATGTGTGTGTCCACATATACAGATGATGAGAGGGAGTTTTAAAAATGTTTTATTTATGTGTCATATTGGATACATTTTGGCTTATATGCCACTCTTCTACTCTGTATTATTTATCTCTTGGGACTTCAGAAAAAATGAGTATTTATTGTCTCCCAGTTTTGAGGGTCAAGAATCTGGGAATGATTTAGCTGTGTGGTTATGGCTCAGGTCGCTCATAGGGTTATAGCCAGTTGTTGGCCGAAGCTTTAGTCTTGTAAGGCTTAACTGGGGCTGAGAGTTCTGGTTCCAGGCTCGCTCACTTGGTTCTTGGAAGGCCCGAGTTCCTTGTCCAATAGGCCTCTCTCTAAGGCTCTTGAAATGGTAGCCAGCTTAGCCAGTGAGAGTAATCCCAGAGAGACAGAACCAGAGAACCTCCAAGTGTTTTTGTAACCTTATCTTGGAAATGACATAGTATCATATCTGGCATACGTGATCGGTCCCACAGACCATCTCTGACAGAATGTGGAAGGCGACTACACAGGATGTGACTACCAAGAGGTGGGGTTGGTTGGGTACCATCTAGGAGGCCAACTGCCACGTGCTCTGAACATGGAATTCCCCCAAGACCAGTGTCATGTTCTGCTCATCCTTCTGTTCTCAGTTTCAGCAACAGTTTTGCGCAGAATGAAGCAGCAGCTACCTATTTCCTTCCTTCGTTCCTTCCTTCGTTCCTTCTCTTCATGATGGGATGAGTGTCCTTGTAAGAAGAGGAAGAGAGAACAGAGCTAGGGTGTGCACGCTTTCCTTCCTTCCCTCCCTCCTTCCCTCCCTCCCTCTCTGCCTCCCTCCCTCCCTCCCTTCCTTCCTCTCTTAAACAGGAACATATTTTACTGTGTTATACTCTAAGTGCTGACAGGGTCTCTGATAAAATATTAACTAATTCTCAAATTTTAAAAATATGTAGCAATTGAAATAGAAAAGATAAAATGAGTAGCCTGATGTCATGTAGCCCTTCTGAGGCATAATCAGAATTTCTTGATGATAATCCTAACATTTCTTTTACAGCAGCATCCTGAAAGTTATCATTTTGCTATTATTTATGTATAATCCTAATAATTTATACATTAATTCATGTACTGTTGAATCAGGACAAATTCCTGGAATAATAGTGTCTGATTTCCTGAAGAGCTTCTTAACATTACAATTATTGTACCTGGTCCCCTTTGTTTTAATCTTATTTATTTGATAGCTATATAAGTGGGTCGATAAGAACCAGCCTCTGCTTTCCATCCCATTTTTGATTACTACTAGAGTTTGCCTTCTAAGACTTAAATTTGATGTAGTAAATTATATCTTAAATTTTCACCCATGGATTCACCAGGTCAGATACTGAACACTAAATAATGCTAAGGTATATATAAATCTTTAGGTCAGAGATAGTCCTTGGTATGTATATAGAAAAAGAGAAAAGGCAGGGGAAATGGAGAGGGGGAGAAAGGGGATAGTGAAAGAGAGTACATGTGTTTGTAAAGGACTCTACATGAAATACTCCTATAGGAGCTGAGAGATAGACTTTAATAGATGGTTCAGAAAGGTCCAGTGTTTGGGCAGGAACACTACAGAGCAGGATGCATTCCATTGGAGAAAGTATGGAAAGTAGTTACAGGTAATGGAAAAATTACTTCTCTGTTAAACTTAATAGGTATTTACAGTTCATATTCCAAAATCAAGTGTCTGCATTTTATAGCAGATTCAGGAAAGCACCAAGAATGTAAAATAGTTCACTGTTTTTCAAATCAGTAAAGTTAAAGCATTTTATACTGTGAGAATACAAATAGATATATAGATAATATTTACACACATATATGTAAATGCATGTGTATATATGGTTATGTGTGTCTGTATGTATTATAGGCTTATTTCTTTGGGTAAAGTTTCTGTGAGAAAGAACTCGAGGGAGAAATCCACTAACACATTCTATGTTGGGTGGTGGTTTTCTACCAGCTCTGAGTGGAGAGGGTTAACAGGTGGACCGACACACAGGCCTGTGTAACCAGGATGCCAGTGAATGAGGTAATACCGTTTTGCTGAGGCTGAGTAAAGGGTGGCTTAGAAAGGATGAACTCGAGCTGGAGCCAAATCTAAATTAATTAACTCCAGCTACTCTGAAATTCTATTGTGAGAGGCCAGTGGCTGAAGCCAGCACTCAAACTGGACCATATCATGTTGGGGGAAGTGCGAACTAACATGAAACCCGCTGTAATACAGCTTGGTCCAGCAGCAGTATGAGATAACTCTGGGTCAAACATGATTTGAAGTTAGTTATAACTGCTCAAAAGCTTCTCTAATTAGAAAATTCAATTCAGAAATAAGTTCATAAACATTAAAAAGTTGCAGGATTTTCTTAAAATAGATAAGAAATGCTTGAAATTATCAGGCACAGTGATCATTATTATATACTTTTTATAAAGCCTTACAGTAATAATTACATTTTGGCCTTCTTCAAAATTTCTAAAGTAGAAATAAATGGACTATCTCTTAGATCTATGATGGAGGAAGAATTAAACTCTAAGATTCCCAGAGTGTTAACACTTTACATACACTTTAAGTGAAATGAAAAATACAAGGTTCAAAACCTATCTGTTGTCTGTCTCACAAGCATACTTTCCACTCTGGGAGTTGCATTGGAGAGTTTGAAAAGCTGTCGTCAGGCACTAAAACATAGAATTGAATAATTAAAATTTTATCCAGGGAGACTGACTGTCTACTGAATAAACAAAATTATGAGTGCTTTTTATGTCGAGTCCTAATGCATGACTTGGTCTTCTACTGCCCATTTCCTCCTCCTCGGTGTTCAATAAAGTAGTGAATTTGCTGATATGATTTAACTTTCATTGCTGCAAGCGTATGTAAATAGTTCTAGAAAAAGTCATATGAATATAGTAAATAGAAAACTACAAAGGAATTTCTCCAACTCTGTCCGGCTCCCAGCTGATTTCTGGAAGCCCTTTTATTTCTCTAAACCCCAACTGACCTCCTCCCGACTCCCATGTCATCTTAGAAGTAATATAGTTTCTACGAACTTTTAAATTTACCTTAGTTTTTTCTTAGCTTCTCATAGATAGCTTTGCCCCCAAGCAAATCCTTAGTAACTAGAGGAGATTGATAATTTTGATTAATTGTAATGTCTGATAATCAGATTTTGCTCATGCTCAGCCTTCCATGGCCTCATAAATGACTGTAAATAGTTGGTGAAGAGTGATGCAAAGAAGCAGTTTCACTAACACTTCTCTAAGTTGGGTTCCACATTTGATAACCATATAACAAAATGGATACAAGTATCTTCTTCCAACGAGGGTACAGTATGCACATCAAGATACCCAATCTTAGTACATAGTTGTGCTGGTGCGAGCACACCACCAGAAATGTGACAGTGCCAGTGAGGAGGTACTTCTTATAGCTCTGTGGGCATCGGGCGACGATTGTGACTATGGTTTGGCCACCACAGCAGTGGGATTCGACAAGAAGCCACAGGGTGTTCCAGGAGCCGCTGAGGCCTCAGTATGCAAGTTCATTAGAGAAAGTTGAAATGGGGGGGATCGACCCGCGGCGCGCGCGCGCGCGCACACACACACACACACACACGATCCTGACTTCCTTCCTTCTAGGAGTGTGCCCTTGAGGGTGGTGTGTATTCAAGACACCTGTGTCTAACCAGAGACCGTGGGCCCTTTCCATTTTGTAGAGCTTTTTTTGTATATTCAATAGGATAGAGAGATATAATATTATTTGTTATAATTTAAAAATTTATCAAGTGTTAAAAAAAATTGTCCCCTTTTTTAAAGTGAGATAACTCAAAAACAAAAACAGGTGTTTGTGTTATTAAAATGAGAATTATGTCAGTGTTCTAAAGCTTGACACTTTGTCAGAGGCACCCAAGGCTGCCCAGTAGCTAAGAGCCTTTTTGCTTCAGATGCGCTCTGTGATTCAGGCCGCCTTTAGACACCAAAGGCTGAATTCAGTTTAACAGAAAAGACGAAGTAGTGACCGAGGTTAGAGTTATCTCCTAAATTGGTGTAACTGAAACTCTCTCGTATTCCCAGTGTGCCTGCTGTCTCTCTTAATAGACTAAACATATGTGTCTTTTCAATCACTTAGGAAAAGATGTTATGAAATAACTATAGTCATAAATGGGCCATAGATGGTTTTTACATAGTATCATAATCCATTCATAATTTCTAATTGACTTTCAAATGCATCACAGTTAGCTAAGAGATTTATTTTTAATGATATATTATCCAGTAAAAGTCATTAAAAAATCATGGATATTTTCTGTTCGATGTTACAAAAATAGCGTTATGGTCATCAATTTGGTTTTCTAAGGAATAATAAATAATGTCTTTATCTCTCTAATTTAAAGTTGTTGCTTGTGTTATATTCTTAGGAGCCAAATGAAAGGAGCATACTATTTTTCAATGAAGTTATACGCCATTTTCACTTTAAAGTTATATGGTTTTTTTCCTATACAGTGCCATTATTTGTACTAGACTGACGATCAGTTATTATGATCAGAGGCCCCTTTGGGTGGTGATGGAGGTCTCAGTGTGGATGTCTGCAAAATGTCACTGCACCATTAGATTAGGTACTGTCAAATGAAACTAGTTGATGTAATTTTTTTTTTAGATGACCACATTTGTCCTTTGACTAGGTTGGTTGATTTAATTTAGCGATTTGTTTAGGCTATACACTTCATCTCTTAGCTCTCTATAAGGAAGTTCTAGTTATGACATTTGACTTAGAGTTTCATCCGGTAATGATCTATGTTTTAATAACTGTGAAATGTATTTTAATAATTGTGAAATGTATTTTCCATGTTTAATATTGAATATTCAATGTTGAATATTCAATATTTGTAGTTGAATATTCAAACTCGTGAATGCAATTATAAAGTCTCTAAACTAAGGTGGTCTCCTTTACTATCTTTGAGTTATCTTGGTCATCTAATGAAAAATGATGGAGGCACCCCTCAAGGTTATGGGGACACAGTCACTGAGCTCCTTTTCAACACTAGGAAGAAATAATCGGGTTTTAATACATCTTTTGCATATATATTTTCTTCTGTTTGAGAATGCAGAGTTCTCTGCTTCCATTATCCTTTTGCTTGCTGATGAGAGTTCAAGTCACCCCTCAGAACAGGATCTGCCGAACACATTTCAGCTGTCACCATCCCCGTGTGTCCCTGGGTAAATCCTTCCAGTTAAAAGAAAATGTCACAGGTATTATGGCAACTTATAAAATATAGCCACATCTAATTTTCACTCTTCTGTTAGCTGACATAAAAAAGGAGAATGAGGAGGAGAGGGAGGGGAAGGGAAGGGAGGAAACTTGGAGCAGTTTACTGGAGCAGAGATGGGTTTCTGGCTTAACAAAGATTCCTAGAATCCACCTCCCCTACCTGCACATACACAAAAGCCTATCTACAGTTCACAAAAATGTGGAATTAATTTTCTCTGTCTCCATGAGTGTCTATTTTTTGAGATGGAAAGTATCAATGCTCCTCTTTCTGGCACTTGGCATAATCCTTCTCGGGATACATAATATGGATAAATTACAGAATCTTGTTTACTCAAGAAGAATGTTTTGGAAGAAACTCTTGAGAAAATGCCCTTCTTATCAAAAGAAGGGAGGTTTTAATCCATTCTTATCATTAACTACAAATTCCACTTAAATATTATATGTTTAATGTTATAAACAATCAAAAGGCCACAATTTCAACACTTGATATTCTCTCAGTATCTTGATTCCCTTCCCCTAAAGTGGTTTTAGTAGGACAAAAGTAATACACGTAGTTTCAACATCGCCGATCATTTTACCTGGTCTCCACTTTCAAACATATTAGCTGTACTCGTTTCAACAAAGACTTACTGAGAGGAATTCTGTCCTGAAATGATTATATTTCACAGTCATATGCCTCCTTCACTTATCGCTACCTTTTTCCTTTAGCCAGAAATGTTTTTCAGGATTCACCAGCACTCTCAATCTACTGATTCTCTTTTCCCAGAAACAATAATCACTATTTTCTCCACACTTTTAATATATTTTTAGTTTTTTTTTTAAATTTTACATTTTAATGTCATGGTTTCTCCTATTCTGCATTAATCTAAATAATCTTTGAAATAACTCAGATTCCAGGTTATGTCTTAATTATCTAGGTAGTTGCTCTGTGTGTGTGTGTGAATTTCCTTAGTGTTTGGTTTTGTTTTAAATATAAGAAAACACTACAGTTACTGAAGTCACCTGGGCTCCTCCTTCACAGGGAGTTGGGTGAACTTTCCCCCAAACCTCAGATCATGGATCTTCCTTCCCCTCAGCTCCACAACTTGCCTTCCCAAGTTCAAAACTTCAATTCCCTGCTGGTTCCATGAAAATCCAAATGCATTACCAAAATCACTATTTTTGCAACCTAAGTAATTTGAGGAGGCAAGAAATGACTATTTGCCATCTTTCTGGCTTGCAACATTTGCTCCTTACAGATTTCTCTTTCTACCTTCCCTGCTTTCCTCCTTCTCCTATTTCACCCTGCCTGACCTTTACCCTTTTCCAAAAGTCAGGGCCCTCTACAAAAGCAACCCTCCACATATCTGGGCTGCTTCGCAAATGAGGCATCCCATTAGGCTCTCTATTCCTACATGTGCTTCTTTGGAAATTAAGAATCTTCTATCATGATGGTTAAGTGTATAACTCTATGAGCTTTCCAATCATATAAGAATGACTGAAAGTGGCATTTATGAAAGGATATTATTGTAACACATATTTATTACTTGCAAAGCAACAAGACTATATGTATATCATCATCTCTGTTTGGCAGAGCAAGTCAGGGCAAAATGGGATGGATAACAAGTTACTCCAGTCAGGTAACTTAGAAACTAGCTGAGGCCTAACCTTTCAAGTATCAGATCTAAATCATAGTAGATTTTAAGTTCTTATAAGATATGAAAAGTTAAGAGTAAGTATTTGATTTAGGGCTCATTTTTTTTTTAATCAGCATTTTGAACTAGTTACAATTACTTATATACCTACTGAATTTCTGATGCTGCTTATTCATATAATGTATAAGTGTCTTCAAATAGAATCTCTTCAAGTAAATAAATAATTGGGAGATACACATATGCACGCATACATACATACACACACATATGTAAGTTAAACAGTGTCTTAAAGTTGAATAATTTGTAATCGCACCAGAGAGACATCACATTTGATGGCATCATTTCCAAAAAATAGACTTTCAAAGTTTTCAGCAAAATGTTTATGTAAGGATAATGAATTATGGAAATCTAGACCCACCACAGGAATTTATGATTGGAACACAAATAAACAACTTTCTCACTTAAAAATATTACCCTATTAGAACATTTAATTTACTTTATTTAATCTCTGATTCACTGTACCAGTATTTTTTGAATACAATTATTTTCATGTAGATCTATGTTAACTGTTTTTCAATCCAGTGAAATATTTTCAAGGGACTTCTGCTAAAAATAAGTAATGCTTAAAAATAATAATAGTTTCATCGAGGCAGAAATACATTTTTAAACAAGACTCCATGAAGTAATTGTTTTATAGTTACATTCTGGTTCAGTGATGTCCCAAACTAAGAAAATGGAAGAATAGCTGAAATACTGTGTTCTCAAGAACAGTGAGCATCATATCAAGTCATTCAAACCTACATACTTTTTAACTTAAAAAAAAATAATTTTAAACACAATAAAGTCGAAAAAATAGTACAGAGAGTTCCCTTGCATTATCTTGCTTATCCTCTAATAAACCACATTAACTTTAATTCTCTAATTCTTTATGATGTGGAGGTAATCTGAATAGTCACCCCAAAAAGCTGTTTTTGAGAGAAAACAGTAGAAGTGTTATTTCAAGACAAACTGTAGGTAAGACATTATGCTATTGAGAACTGCAGTATATATGAAAAATGTGCAGTGCAAATCAGGGCAAAATGGGATGGATAACAAGTTACGTAAACTGGAGATCATAAAGCTAAAACATGTTGATTTTACCCTTGTTTCCAACACTATACACATTTTCACTCAACAGTTATTCCTCTTTACAATTCACTTTTTCAAAATTAGTCATTTATATAAAATGTATATTTAAAGCAGCTTTATAATAAAATGTATAAATTTAAGGGCTTTGAGATCCTAGTATGACACATAAAATTATTTCATAAATTTGAGAATTTGCCTTCTTCAAATAGCATTTCTATGCAAAACAGTATTTCACTTCTATAAATCTGTGATACCTATGTAGACAGGTCACATAATTCATATATTTTCATCTCAAAAGAATAGAGAGGTATTGGCCCAACTTCCTCTTAAGTTAATTGCAGTTCTGTGAGTTATGAAAGTTGTGATAAAACTAAATGTGTAAATATTAGGCATTTAAATATATCAAGTAGCCAGGTCTATGAAATGCCTGCCTGGGGTTTGTTATATAGGAAAACAATAAAGCTACTATTTATAATGAAAAGAACAAAAAATAAAGAGTAAACAATAAAATGGAACATTTTTGAGTTAAATATTTGATTTCTGCCTCTGCAATTACGTTAAATCTCTTAGTTTTCCTTAGTTTTTCTTTAATTGGAAGCCCAACGTCTAAAAAGGTAGAAGATAATTGCATGATTAAAAAGGTTGTAACTGAAAATTCTGAGTAAGATGTTGAAACTCCTCAGGCTGAAGTGAAACACTTTGGAAGTTTCATGAATTATAGTGAGATGTTAATTTTTAATTTTTATTTTTTGTAAAATATACCAGTCAAGGGACACACTGTGATTCACAGATAAAATTAACCTTCCTAGGAAGTGACTAAATATGTATAAACATTTTGATATCATAAGAAATAAAAATTAGTTAACTATTTTTTATCAAAGTGGCAATAATTTTAAAAATACAGTATTGTCGAGAATGTAAGGAAATGATTAGACAGAGTAGAATTAATATGGCTAAGTAACGTCAAATATTTAAAGCCTAATGAACAGTAAGAAAGGCTTGGATCCGCAATAGAGAATTGCACATCCAAGGTATAATTAGCATGGATGGACATGAGGGTTTTTATAACAACAGAATGGTGATAAATGGTATGTGATAGAAGGGAACTGAGATAATTCCTGACACTGTGAAAGTTAACCTTTGTTTTATAAGCAATTTAATGCTTTTTTTAAGGCAAGGAGTTATTTGATAAAAATGGGTCTTTGAATGATTTTCTAAAAATGAATTATTAGTGGCATTCTTGAAATTGAAGAGGACAGAACCTAGGAGACTTTTGCAGTTGGCCAATTGGAAGGCATAAAGATCAAGTCAACTGAATGGCAATGAAAATGGAAAGAAGGGACAGATAAGAAAGATCATCTACAAAGAGAATTATTAGCACCTGGTGGTTGACGGGATATGTCTAACAGAAGCTAGATTATCCTGAAAAAACACACCTGATTTACTTTGAGGTGCTCACGCCCAATAATGGAGCTTAATGGTAGGAAACTCAAAATCACAGACTCTACCATTTGCATGACGAAGCTTTAGCAGAGTGCCTGGGAATTTGTCTTGACTGATTTTTTTCAGAACATTGATGAGCAAATTACAAATTGGCACAAAATTTCACACCAGTATGAAAAAAGCATATATATAATCTAGCACAGAGAAATGTCCCAAACTAATCCACCAGAACAGAATTACTTGCCTATATTAAGTATCATTAACTACTTTTGAGTTATTTAAAAATTCAGCATGTAGCTATATGTTACATATGTACATAAGTGAATACTGTACATCTATTCAAGTAGCGATTTTCAAACTTTATTGATAAAAATTATGAAAATTTTTGTATTTAAAACACTTGAAACTCTAAGGAGAATCTCAGTACTTTGATTCTGCCATGAGACTTCCTTCACTGAACTATTTAATACCAGTGAAGTACTTGAGATAAAAAATTTTTTCTCCCTTAATTTGTCACATAGGCATTTTAAAGATAATTTTTTATGTAACAAACATCTAAATATTGGCATTTCTCGTGCCTCTCTTTTGTGCTAATTTTGCAAGCTCTCTTTCATGTATTTCCCCAGATTGCAGGAAAAAGTAATCATTCCTGTGCTTTTTCTCTGACATTATTTATTAAATGTATAATCCTTTCACTCAGGAATTAAGTAAGGAAAGCTACTTTACACCACTAGTAGATAAAAGGAGCCAAGTACGAATTGGTATTATTCATTATCAAGTTTTTGTTGTTGTTGTGGTCTGGTCTTTTTCTGAACTTGGCCTTGCTCTTACTTTACTGAAATCATATACCAACAACAGGGAGATGGCTGATACGAGAGAGGCTAAAAAGTTCAGTCTGTTGGGAGAGAGATTCATTTCAGCCCATCAGTGTTGTTATTCTGCTAAGTGGTGACATAATCCCAAATTCACATTCCCAAGAGATTGGCTCTCAGGATCTCTCCCATTTGCTGACTTTACTGCAAAAGAATGCCAGCTTCTGCCGTAATTGAGGAAAAAGGTTTTCAGGCCAGATTATCATTTCTGAAATGGATCACATAACATATCTAAAAGTGTTAGTATAAACCCAACCTTCTGCCCAGAGATTGTCTTCTTTTCAAATAAATAGATTTTTTTTTTTAAAATCTCGTTTTGTAAGGGTACTTTATATTGAATTTATTTGTTAATTCCAACAATTCTAATTTTCTAAAAGAAAACACTTTAGACAAAACACCATCCTGGATCAGTATTTAATATGGAGTGGTGGAGGTAGGGGGGAGAAAAAGGCTAGAAACAACATATAGGATTATCACTAAATATTCTGCAGTAGCTAAAAAGGAAAGACTCAAGCCCCATAAATGCTCTGTTCTGTTAGGAAGAATACATAACATATTAAATGAATAAATCAAACCGAAGTAGAATATGTAGAGTGTTGACCTATCTGTGGGACAAATGATTGATACATGCAGGCAAATATTCACATACATGTGAATCCATTTGCTTGTGCTATATAATGTATCCATATGTCATAAAATTATCAATGGTTACTTCTGAGGGAACCAGAGCCAATTTTAATGTTGTTCCATAATCTTTCAATATATTTAGCTATTTAAGCTTGATATACTTTCATAATTTTAAAAATGTAATGTGAAATTCTTGTTTCTACATTGTCTTTTGCAAAATAAAATTTCTTTAGTGTAGATGTTAAAGCATGTTTTAATGCATTACATATTCTGTGTTAACTTTTCCCAGTCTCGATGCATATTTAATATATTTTGCTAAGTGCTGTTACGTATTCAGTGAGTGCCCCCAAACCACTAGGAATGTTAGCCATAAACAGAAGTCGGTGGCACCAAAGGCTATGTAGTGGCAGGAAATGCTGCGAAGCACCACAACGAGGATTTAAGACCAGCCAGGGTCCGAGAACGCCTTTCAGATATTTGTGGTGGGTGAAAACCCAAAACACATTTGGTCGAGTTCTATGTTTCAAGATAAACTTTGCCCATATGTTTTTGATTCATTTACATGTAATTCATTGAACTGACATCCTGAAAGAGTTATTTGATGCATAAGGAGATTTTTGTGCCATAATTATATGTGATACATATAACATAATGCATAATAATTTAGAGCAGAACTCATGTTTGCCACATTTCAGATTCTAAGCACTCGTTCCTTGCCGGTGGTTCACTGTGCTTTGGCAGAGGTGTCGAGTGGCTCACCAAGTTAAGCTGCAGTCGAGATTTATATTACTGCATTGTTTGTACATTTTGAAACGTAGTTGTTCTTTGCCTCAGTTTCCACAGGTGTCAAATTAGCATGATGATCGATCTTTATTATGATTTACCATAGTCATTTAGCAGAACCTATAAAATTTATTAACGTACTTGCAAATAATTAGTTCCTAGAATTTGTAACTTTTAAAAATGTGCTAGCATGACTAAAATATGCGTTTGGAAATATGTTGAAACACCAGTTCCCCATATTATCTCTCTGAATCTGGAGGATAGGCTTATTAGAAATTTTGTGGCCTACGAACTTCCTCAGAAGATTTATGGATACCCAGTTGTATTCATTGTTGTTGTAATGGCCGAAAAATGAAATGATATTTCACATTTTGTTCATATCTCTCCCTACCCCTTCAAGCCTCAGACAGTGCAGCCTGGCCTGCTTTAGAAAATAAAATTGCATTATCTTTCTTGTGCCTTTAAAAATGAGATGCAGTTCAAAAGATTCTTATTTTTGTCTGTTGTGTATAAGTAAGCAACGTTTTCTCTTTATAAATACAGATCTGACTTTTTTTGTGGTTCCTGCGGTACAATTTTTGTATGCTACTCTCTTAATCAACCTGGAATTTATTTTATTGTGTTAAATAATGTGAAGAGACAGTTGTCTCATTTCATTGTGTTCTGGCAAAATACCTCATTTGCATTTTCAAGTTGTTTTTTTTTTTTAATTTAGTAACATAGTAAAAGCGGTAACTGTTGTTTCCCTAAGTGTATGTCCACCTCTGGATTTGACGTACTATTCCTAAATTCCTCACATTCAAATTTTAGTTTGATATTAAGAAGCAGTATCCCTGAGATGAATTCACTAGAAAGTTTTGGAAGCATCAAATGGAAGCAAAACAGAAAAAGACACGTAAAGACCAAAAAGCTTCAAACTGGACTGTAACTAAGTTATAATCTATCAAGGTTAATAAATGAGTAACAAGTCAAAATATTATCAAATTTATTGGTTTTTCAAAGGACTGGTTTCTAGTGGTCAATGGCAGAAAAATTCATATCTTTAAACAAATAAATTCAATTATAATAAGGTATTGTAAATGATATAAATATTAAGCTCTAATGATATCGGTGACATAAATTGGAAACTAAATCACTAACTGATGACTATTTCAAGGTTACATATTAAATTTGTAGCAGAGGCTGTCTACTCACCCACTTACCTGAAAAATAGATAATTAATATATTTGAAGATGTATGTAGCTGAGTTAACAGTCTTCGTGTATTTTTCCTCAAAATGTATTGCATCAGAAAGGACTATGCAGCTTGAGATCAACAGAACTATAACTCTAGCTTAGGCAAAAAGGACATTATTGAAAGGATATTGGTGTAGAACTCTGAGCTGAAGAAAGAGCTGCCTCTTATCTCTGCTTCTGTCATCTTGTTAACATCATTTTCTCAGATCACTGTGGGTTCAATGAACTCTAAACTCATATTCCTATATCTTCATGACCAGAGGGAAAAAGAGATCTCTCCCAGCTTTAGATTGAAATATCATGGGAGAAGAATTATAATAGATCACGCCGGGTCAGACATCCATCCCCAGTCAATACCACCAATGAGTTGACTGTTCTCATCTACAATAATAATAATTATAGCTAATGCTTAACTATGGAACAAGAGCTGTGAGAATCATTTTATATGGATTATTTCAATCGTTACAATAGTTCCATTAGTTGAATGCCATTATCATTCCTAACTTACAAATAAAAAGCTGGCACAGAGAAATTAAGTGACTGACTTAAGGCCACACATCTGAGAGACAATGGGCAATCTAACCCAGGGCCTGATTTTAACCACATTGGTGGACTTTAACGTTAACAAGTGTGAGACTTTCACATCGGTGCCACGCTTACAGCGAAAATCAGGTGTGGCCACATTGTCTCTTGAACACACTTGACTGTCACAGCAGCCATCAGTCTACCCACAGTCACATCAGCACCCTCCGTTCTCCATAGCATTCTTGTACAGTAGAGATGACGATGGCAAAACTAACACTCCTGAGCTTGCTCCTTTGGTCTTTTCCTGCCGTTCCTTCTTGTATAGCCTGTTCATCTACTCTCTTGAGCTGGATACACACGTGATGTGATTCTGCCCCCTCTATATCTGAGTGAATGGATGGACATGATGTTTTAATGAGAGTAGGGGAAGAGCAAACATACGGAGGCTGTGACACTCATTTGAGATGGTGTGTGTGTATGGGAGGGTGTGTGTGTGGAGTTTCTCCTGGGGGAAAAAGGATGGTGCACAGAGAGGTCCTGGAAGACAACTTTCTCTGTTTTTCCATTTTTTAAATGTATGTAGACAGTTCTAATAAAAGGTGATGAAAAGCCCATTTATTCGGTGTCTTCTATGTACCTGATTCTCATAAACTGTGCATTAACGCTGTTCATCTTTATAATCCCATATGAGGTCTTACTTTCTCTACTTTATGGGTTGAGTATACCCAAGCTCAGAGAGGTCAAATAACTTGCCCCAGGCCACATCACTAGAAAGTGATAGAGAAGAGAAAGGGAGATAAATAGTGACCTGACTCCAAATTTTTTTTTTATCTACTATAAAAAAAGCTAACCTAGAAAATTGACCTTTTACATTTTAATAAAAAAATGAAAACACCTACATTTCCTGGAAAATGATCTTCAACAGAACATAAAAGTAGATTCTACATTAGAGAACATTTTGCTAATTTAAATAGTAATACAAAATTTTAACCTTTTTTTTTTTTAAAATAAGACTACAAAATCTCTGGGAATCAAGGGTTACCAAGTGGAGATATATATACTGAGAATTAAACTTCAGTCTACTGTGTGACTAGAAAACAAAACAAATTTCTTGTAGACAGAGGTTTTGTGTCTTCACTACTTTTGCTAGTTCTTTAAAGCAAAGGGTCTCTGCCCAGGCTGTTCACTATTGCACTTCAGCTGTCTTTAAGGCTAAATTGCCCAAAGAATTTCTCAATGAGAAAGAGAAAGAAATAGAGGGTGAGTGGGGTGTGTGTGGGGGGGGATCAAACAGAAGTGAAATCCCAAATAACTTAGGGTTGTCTAAATCACCTGATGCTTTGCAAAAGAGTAATTTCACTCTAAATAGGATGGCTTATGGTCTGTTTCCTGGCAATTCGGAAAGATTTGCACTAAACTGATAGCCCATTATGCAGTAACTGTGTTTTGTTAAATACTCATTTATTTTAATGCAAGTTTGCTTTATCCTGCCAGTTTGTTGACTGTTCCTTGCTGAGTAGGTCTGTAATCTAAACTTTAAAGGAGGATTAAGCTTTATGGTGTTTACCTAACTAAGCATTGTCATTGTATTATCCTCTTATATATTTGTTACCTGGGGGGAAAAAACCAAACCAAAACAAAACAAAAACAACTTTCTTTTTTATGGACCTTCCTGTTACTTTTGAATGAAAGCCTTTGTGTTTCATTTTTCTTTAATTCTGTTTTATGATCTGAAACTGTCATTTAAATAGAACCAAAAGTTAATTTAGACTACAATGCTTTTAATACTTTTTTGTTTTTGCTGTTATATGTACACACACACAACAGAAGAAAGACAACATAATCCATCTTCTCTCTTAATCTCTGAAATACCATGAATGGTTAGTAAACCAACAAAAATAATGACAACTCTGCTAGCCATTTTTGGACCACACCTTTTCAGAAATTGTAGTGATTTTCAATATCCTTTGAAAATTAGCTACATTCTTAATGGAAAATCTGCTTATCTTTTTTGCTTGGTTCTTATTCCCCCAAGGTAAATAGACTATCTAACTATATTTTAGAAACTTTTTAATATTAATTGTCCATAAATCAGAAAATATAGAAGAGACCAAAAAACGTGTTTGTAAGAAAGGAAAAGGGAAATCTAATTTTATTTTGAGTAATTGCCTCTCTAAAATTCATTCATTTCTCATGAAATCCTACATTTACCAGTTCTTCATTTTCTTCGAATGAACTTTTCTTATCATATAACATCATTTTTATATCTGCCTTTATAGAAATTTTTCGTAACAGAAACACTATGTTGTCAGTGAATTCTGAACTCTCCACAGTTTCACGTGTGACTGAAACTGGTTTTGGATATTAAAATCATGCCTTTTCATTCAAGGGATTGGTTTAGGATGGGGAGTGGGTGACCTAATTCTGGTTAATGATTTATTTGAGGAGATCTGTTAGAAAATGATTCCTGACTCTTTTAAAAAAAGACTCAAGGAAGAAATAACTTCCTTATGTCTCTGGACAACATGCGTGAGGGTGTGATTCTTAGAATTGTTGCAGCCACTTTGCCACCATGAGGCTGTGAGCATGAGGACAAAAGCTAGCTCACCATGATTGGCAGAGAAAAAAAGGTGGGGGAAAAAAAAACAAACCTGTTTCTTTGAGCTGTACATACAGAATTGAACTACTTACAGGCTTTCCGTTATATAAAACAATATATCATAGTTTAATTCATGCGAGCCAGAGATTTCTGTTACGAGCAGCTAAGCACATTTGAACTGATATTCTTTATCCTTTGCATAATATTCTACAGACAGGTATATTAATGTAGATCTGTCTAGAGCTTTCTAAAATCTAAGGGAGCAGATAGATGAAGAACGGGGACAAGAAATTGTGCAGACATAGGAAATGACCATGTAATTTATAAACCCTGGATATTATCGATTAATAAAAGATGGTTGAAATAAATTTCATTTTTGAAGGAGGAGGAAAAACTTAGTCACACAACAATATTTAGGAAGATGGGCACCTCATAAATTCTCTAAGGAAGAGAAATATTCCAGCTTATGGTAGTCCACACACCTTTTGACACAGTGAGACAGTAGAAGCTCTGTCTTGAGAAGTGGTGGCATCTGCTGGGTTGAGAGGACAGATGACTGGAGGAACACGTGAGTACAAGAGAACAATATAAAACTAGTGCATTTGAACTTGAGACGTGAAGACCAGCTCATGCGTTGAGATTGAGCTAGAAAAGTAGGTAGGGGTCAAGCTGCAGAGAAACTTACAGGATATGCAAGTAAATTTATTATAATAAGGTAAAGTCTAGGGGAGGGAAGAAAATAAAATAAAGCATTTTTTTTTTTACTTAAAAATGTGACTCTTTGAAATTTACATATGGAATAAATACATTACTTGGTTAACTGATTAAACAATTCATCTATCAAACAAAACTAAACTAAAAATGACACATTTCTGGATCCAGTGATTTCAAATCTAAGAATCTAGTTTAAAGAAATAATATGAGATGTAGTAGAAGATTTTATACAAGGGTGTTTATCACATAAATATTTATATTAATAAGAGGAAACAGCCAAAGTAGCCAACAAAAATGGAAAAATTAAATCATGGAACAGTCTTAAAATTGAATATGAAAAAGCAATTCCAATTATTTGTAGAGTATTGGATGTCGTGAGAAAATGCTTATAATAAAAAGTTTCGTTGGGCAGAAATAAGATACAATCCCTATTTGGAAAAAGAGGAAAGGGGAAGAACGTTTACATGCATAGATGCAACCTCCCCCGCCCCACACCCACATACACGATTTAAAAATGGCTAGAATTAAATTCAGTATATCAACAATAGTTATTCCCAGTTAGTGAACAATAAGATATGTTCTCATGCATAGGTAAGTAAACATAGATTGTTTTTACATGATAAAATGATTTATAAATAAAAATACAAAAACTGAAAGTAGCTCAGAATTAAATATTAAGAAAAAACCTGTTACACATAGTAACATCCTATAAGCAAGAAGAAAACATTGCATTCTCATTAAGTAAGCAGTATTATGGCACCAACCATAATAGAGATCACATTAGAAAATGCCTTCAGAGAAATAGAAAGCAATATGTATATTTTTGTGTAAATGATTAAGTCACAGTTACAATAGATAAAGATTTCATATCTGCCTGGGGTTCTCAGTTACCTACTAGATCAACAAATTGCTGGTTTTGATGGGGAAGGATATGGCTATGGCAAAACAAGGGGGGATAATCCCCCAGACCCTCTTCAGTTGTATAAGAGGGGTTTATTTCCTGTCATTCATATATATGGGGGAGATGAGGAGAGGGAAAAGGAGAGAGAGAGAGAGAGAGAAACAGAAACAGGATGTATAATTGTATAATTTTGTTTTTATTTAGTGAGGGAATAATGTCTCTAGCAGTGTGTATGGGCTGGGGGTAACTCCTGGTAAAAACTGAGAAATTGATAAAGGAAGAGAAGTAAAGTAGAGCCTAAGGCCATGCATCCTTCTTTTCTTTCACAAGAACTGTAATATACACTTACCAACTCTCTGTCCATTTAAATAATAAGAATGATGACATGAAGAATAGCTATTTAGCTTGAAATCCTCATTTTAAATTTTAGACCTGAGAAAATGTGCTAAATGTTTTCCAAGCTACAAAATTATTTAGTGACAGCAAGAGTCAAGATCCTAGTCAAGATCCGACGCCCAGTTCAGTTTCCATTCCACCAAACTGTCATGACTTGATGTCTGAGGAAAGGTTTCACATCGACACACAGTAGCTGGTCCATAAAATTGCCCTATGTTTTTGTTTTATGTAAGTAAATAAATAATGGAAAACCCACTGAGTTGCATCTAAAAAATTCTGGCTTTGAGTCCTGTTTCTTCTAAGGGTTATCCATGCAGTCTTGTGATTGTCACTTAACCTTGCTGTGCCTCAGGAATGTATTAAATATTTTCCAGTGTATTTGATAATATTTAACAGATACCCTGCAGAATTACATAACTAGTGAAAACAACATAGCTCTGATAAAGGTGTAATCTTTATTTATATCTTGCTCATTCAAATACACCATCTTTCTGAAAGCTCCAAATAAATAATTTGAGATATTGAAACCAAACACTAGCTGAAAAACTGTTGCAAATTTCTGAACATTTACAGTGAGTGACAAAATAATTATAAATGAATTTCAGGAGATTTCAATAGCTGAAATGGAGAAGACTCTTCAGTTGTTTTCACCAGGAAATGGGAAACTAGAACAATTTGACTAAGGAGGAGACTGGTGACAAGTACATATAAGGAATTCTCCAGAGGAGTTTCGGTGCATGTAGTTATTCCTGAAAGTCTTTTAGGAAACTTGTTTGAAAACTCAGGTGTGAATTATAAGAAAAAAAGAATGAAGAAAGATTCTTGGATACTGACATACTCAAAGGGGCTTCTCTGTTATAGTCTGTAACCTGTGGGGCGACACTACCTTCTGCTAAAGAAAGTTAATTTATTTTCAAAGTAAAGAACTGTGAATCTCTAACTAGATTTAAGCCTACCGCTCCCAGATTCAGGGAAATGGGAGATGAAAAGTTTCATGAAACTTCTCAGATTAAGCTTTGTTTGACAGTAGAAATGGTGGTAAGGATAATAATAGAATCTATTTTATAAGGTTATTATAAGGATTAAATGGATTAATACAGATAAATCCCTGTTAGAATAATGTCCAGCATCTAGTACTAGATAAGTATGAGCTATCATTGTGATTGTCTTCTTTGCCATTGCTTCTGTTTGCATTAATATTTGGTCTGAAATATATTTAGATTGATCTCTTTAAATTTCTGGCAAATTAATTATAATTTTCTGGTAAACAAATGTCCTCTGTAACTTTTCAATTACATGGTTTCCATTTTACTCTTGCAAAGAACAGTCCATTTTGTCTGCCAGAAAAATCAATTTATTTACAGTGAAACATGCAGGAAGCCTCGTTTGCTGCAGTAAAAGCATGTATAACTATATTTTTCTGATGATCAAGATGAAATAAAATTCAAACTACTAATTTTTGAGTTTCAGCCATTAATGCCTGACCTTCTTATCTCAAAGGTAACTTGCTCTTTACAGTGTATTTTGTAGGTAGGGAGAATAAAGTCATCTCAAATCTAAGCTAAAAATACCTGACTGAATTTTAACTTCTAAAAATCAAATTCCTATTTGCAAGTACCTAAGAAATATGAATCACTTTTCAGTTTACTGAATGACACAGATCTTGAGGTCGTTGAGATACAATATATTATTCAAGCAATAACAAGTCCCTTAGTTCACATTCTAGAAAGCAACCACTGTACTAACCCAAGCAGAGGGAGTTACCCCATCATTTCCTTTCTGCTTTCAGTATGAATGAAATCAGTCCCACAGAATGTCTTCTGTGTCCTGAAGAAATTCTAACTAATTTCCACATGAAATTAAAATTTCAGTAAATAATTCATAGTATTTTTGGTTAGACTTTTATTAACTAAAACTGTGGGAAAATAGGCCTTCTCTAGCTGGTAAAACAAAGAACATATTTCAAAATTTATAAATTCAGGAGTTCTTTTATCTAAAGAGTTTTAAACATTTACTTCAGGTGAACTTTAATAAGTGTTAAAGTTTTTATTAGGGGAAAGAAGAAGCAAACTAACAATTATTGAGCATATAGAGATGTTAGGCTCTGAAATAAATGCTTAGTTGTATAATTTGATAGTTTTTTTGTGGTTTAAATTTTGACTATTTTTGACTGTAATATATATAAATTGTCATAAAAATAAATGGTGTTTCAAATTCACTTTATATAGCACTGGAAAACTAGTAAGTTTTGACTTTTAAAAATACTCAGTGAAGGAGGGACACTTTCCCTGATTTCCATGTTATTTACTTTTTCAGTGCAGCTCTCTAACCCAACACATTCTACTTGCCCTAATTCTAGCTTTGCATTACAGAGTTTGGATGTGTTCTGTTTCATTTATACATCAGCATGACTGTGTTACTGAGGAGGAAAGACTAAATTGCATGAAAACTGTGCAGAACTATTTGTTGTAAGTTCTTGGTGAGGTAGTTGTGTGAAGATACTATGTCTGTGATGCCATGTAATGGACACTAAGGATGCCTTGTCTAGCAGTTGTTGCTGAGTGTTTGGGACAGAAGGGCCTATTGCCTCACATCTCAGTTCTTCTCTTTAGTAGAGGACGCTGTGCACCAGAATGGTTAAATGATTTTTTTTTGTAATGAGAATAGGTGACAAAGTTGAGTCTAAATCCCAAGTCTTCTAATTTCTGACTGACTGTACATCTAATGTTCTTCTAATATACTTGCATTAATACATATTGATGAAAGTGTTTCTGTTGCCTTCTTAATGTGTCCCCAACACTGGTTTTGAAGCTTATAATTAACAGTGGCCAAAGGCACACATGATAAAACTGGGGACCAGATTTTCCTCCTGTATTCAGTAATCCAAGGGCACGACAGGCCTTACCTCTGTGAAATGACCAACGTGAACTTAATTATTCAGTCCTAAGAGCTTTTATTCCATCCAGTCTTGCCCAGTCCCATTGGAATGGTGAGAGCTGCTGCCGTTAAGAGACACTAAGAACCCTTTGTGATCCTGCCCCAGTGACGCCTTCAGCCTGAATAGTACAAAAAGACAAATCAGTCTGAGCTTTCAGATATCAGTGGAGTTTTTCCCTTTACTTAACCTATATTTACAATATTTAGGTTTGTATATTTAAAGTCCAACCAATGCATTTTCAAGGCCAACCAATGTCTTTGAATATGTTCAAAGACCTTTAGAGCTGGAAGAGAATCTAGTAATTATCAAACCCTACAAATAAGGAAAATATAGCCTAAAGAAAAAAAATCTGACATATGCAAGTCCACACTGTGATAGAAGTGTGGATGGACCATAAGTCCATTTTATATCAAGTTCTATAATATTTGACTTCTAAAGTCAACTGAATGTTTAAATGAGGAATTTAAAAGTATAGTAAGTTAATTTCTTAGGTAAGGATAAAGAACTCAGACTATTAAGAATTCACTGAAAATGACCATTTACTTGACATTTGAAATATATGTATATATTTAAAATTCTATCCCTAGATTGGTTGATTGTTTGTTGGGTAAGCAGAATACTAGAATGTAAACAAGAAGTTTTCTTCCTTTCTTTTTAAATGTACTATAAGAAAAATGATAAAATTTAAACTCTGTAGCATAAAAATGCTTTCTGTGAGCCAGTCGAACATCTTCATTTCATGGATAACCATTTTAAAAATTCTAGGGCAGTAGATTTTTAGTGTCTGCAATTTGGCCTAAGAAAATAATTTGAAAGCCATCAGAGAATTTATTCTGAAACCAAGAAGTAGCTATGATCATACCTTGTCCTGTTTAAGTCTTTTAGTATTTATGTTTTGGGAATATCACTCTGGTAGATGTAGGAAGATTTGATTGGATGATAGTGGGATTTAATGAGAAGCAAGGGTCCTGCTGTGCCAGGTAATAACACATCTGTAGATAAAATGTACAAAGATCTCTCAGTTGTGAAGCTTATATTAATGTAGGGGAAAACAGACTATAACAATAAATATAATCAAGTAAAGTATATGTTAGAAGGAAATAATTATAATGGACAAAATATAGAGCAGAGTAAAGAGATTTCAAGCTCTGGGAATAGAAAGCAAGTTCCAGGTTTACATAAGATGCTCAAAATTAGGCTAATTGAAAAGAACACATTTGAAAAAAACACTTGAAAGAGATGAAAGAGCTTGAAATTCAGGTATCTTGGGAGAATAGCTACTGCAGTTGTCATAAGGCTGTTACATGCTTAACATGGAAGGGGAATAGCAAGAAGATTTGCATGGCTGAAGGAGAATGAAAAGGAGACAGTGATAGGAGACGAGGTACAAGAGTCCATGGGTTCCTGATTGTGTAAGAGCATCAAGGCCATTGTCAAGTCTTTGGCTTCTGCTCTGAATGAAATGGGCAATGCTGTGGAATATTTTGAGCAGAGAAAGGACAATCTTTCTTATGTTTTGAAAGGATCATTGTGGGAGTTCTATTAAAATCAAAGTGTAAGGTGGAGAATTACAAGCAGGGAGGCAGGTTAGGGGACCGTTTCAGTAATTCAGGTAAGACACAATGGGAGGACAAACCAGATGGTAGCAGTGAAGGAGGTAAGAAGTAGAAAGACTGGGGACATGTTCTGAATGTAAAGCCAAGGTGATCTCTTGAAGGATCGGGTAAGGAGATGGGAGTAAGAGAGACGTCAGTGATGTTTCCACGGCTTTTGTTTTGGACGACGGGGAAAACAGAGTTTTCATCAGTTTTGGCTGTGAGTGAAACCATTTTAGGAAGGAAGAATGCAAGTTCAGTTTTGGAAATGTTGAGTTTAATGTGCATATTAGACATGCAAATAGAAATAGTCTTGAGTTTGAAAGAGAGATCTGGTTTAGAGAGAGAAACTTGAGACTATATCTACTATTTAAAGTCACAGAACCAGACAAAATTACCATAAAAGTGAGTGAAAACTGAGAAAAGAAGAGATCTAAAGACAAGCCTGGAGCACTGTGTCTGAGAAGAAAACGAAGGAACCAGGTAAGAGATTCGAGGAGTAATCAGTAAGGTAGAAGAAAAACTAGGAAAATGAGATGTCCTGGATGTCAGGTGAAGAAAATGTGTCAAGGATATGTGGATGTGCTGTTGTCTCAGGTGATACTAAGAGGTTGAGTAAAATGAAAATCGAGCATTGTTTTTAGCAGAAGAGAAGTCAACAGGGGGAGTGATAACACATACACATCTCAGTTGGTCTAGAGCGGTCCCCAGTAATGTCTGTTGCATCATAAGTATACTCATTTTGGGTGTAGTCATTGGGAGTAGAGGGATTGGAGACACTAAGTCAAGTGGTAGGGGCCTACATTACATCACTGAAGATTATTATGAGAGACGGATTGGAAATTTGATTGGTTTGGTCTCATATTTGAGGAAAATTATGTGTCCTGGATATGGCCCACATTTTGTATTAGTTCAGCTTGCTGATGCCATACACTGAGTTATGAAAAACACATGAGAAGGGAGAGATAGAAGGATGATTCAGAGGTGATGGCTTCGGTCTTGAGGAAGCAGTGGATATACACAGGAAGAATATGAATTGAGCCTGAACAAGAATGGATTAGAGATAAAAGTCGGAAGTCAGACAAACAAGTTGAAGCAGAGGGACACTGTTGAATACAAAGAGAAATGACCAAGAATTGCATTTTATGGCACAGTCATATTTACGGGATAAAGTAAGGAGACTAAGAACGATTAGGTTGATAGGAAGAAAGCCAGGGCAGTAGTGTCCCCTAAGGTAAAGAAAGCGACTTTCAAGAAGGATGTTTCTGAGACTGCTCGGTGACCTCAAGAATTAAACTTTCCCTCGTGGGTGAGGAGATGTGGTTTTTAAACTTAAACTCAACCAAGCAAATCTCGGAGACTTTTCCTGTCCAACAATCTGACCTCGTTTTTGTTTTATTTTGTTTCATTAATCTTAGTGTCTTTAGTTTCTGGCTTGTCACCTACTGTCTGGTATTGAACAAGCCATTTTACATTTAATTTTCAATAAGACTACCTTCAGTGTTCAGTCCTGGCTTCCTAACTGTGCTGTCCATAACTCTGTCCATAACCCAGCTCTAGGACCTCAGCCTTTCAGGGAACTCTTTGGTGCCCAGCCAGCCTTTCCAGAACTTCAGCTTAGATGGGAGACTTAGAGCCCTTTGGACTTGGAGAACATGAATTCAACCAAGTTAAGAGCCAAAAAGTTGTTATTAGATGTGGTAATCAGATCACTTGTGCTCTTTGCAAGGGAAGTTTCAAAGAACTGGTATGATGGGAATCCAAATCAGAGTGCACTGAAACTGTCCTCAGAAGGAAGGTCAGGAAGAAGACTAGCAGCAGTAGACGACTCTCTGAATAAATCTGGTCGAGCAAGAACATAGAGATATTGGTGGATGGTTAGAAGTATTGTGAGAAGGATGGGAAAAGGGTTTGATTTGTCATCTTGCTTTGGGAGGAGACTTGCTGATATTTGTAAGCTGAAGGAAAGGAGCCTATAAAAAGGGAATCATTAATAATTTTGGAGAGGAAAGGTATTATTCATGAACTGAGGATCTGGGAAAGAGATACTAGTTCAAGTTGGAAACTGATACTATCTGAATAAATGTGAGTCAAGTCATATACCTCATAATTTTTAAACATTACATGAAGCAAATCAAATAGACTACTTAGAATTAATTGCTGTTTATAGGAAAAGACATTGAGAATTACTTCCCAATTTGTTTTTATGGAAGAAAATGTTCTTCGCAGCTGACTTTCTATTAGTTCTCGAAATTCTCTCTGCTCAGAAGACTTTTCCCATAACTCTTTGCCTGACTCGGTCCTTCAGGAGGTGGTTGGATCACTCAGTCTTTCATGTCTTTCTTTTTCCATCACAGCACTTGTGATTTGTAAGCTTTAAGTGAGAAGAGACTAAGTCCATTTTGGTCTCTACCTATCAATGCCTGAATAGCAAGCACCCTTTCCAATACACAACACATGGTAGATAACTTCTACATTGAGTGGAAATAACAGCTAAGGAATACACACATAAGTTTTGATGACACATTATCAGATATTTTTTAGCATCTCTGGTCATAGTTCTTAATTCAGTCCTTCAGTGTTGTGTTTAAATATGTACGTTGCTGTCTATTCTTTTTAGTCTTTTTTATTAGGAAGGGTGTTAAGGAAATTCCTAAAGAGGAATTATAACATTAACTTTAGTGAAGTTTGGAGGAGTTATCTTTATAACAATGATACTAATTTGCCTTTTCCTGAAAGACTTTGTAAGATTGAGTGGAAGTCTTTTAGGATCTCTTTTTTTTTGAGCGTCCTTTTGAAGTTTGGGGGGCTGAGCTCTGGGGTATTATTTTGTCTTGGAGAGATGAACCAAATTCAAGTTTTCTCACTACTGCTGCCCTGGCTGTGCTCACTACTATACCATAAAAGAAAGCCTCGAAAAGACCCACCTGACACCCACACTGAGATTACAATCTTCCAGCTGATTTTTTTTTTCACAGTTTTTGTGAACTTGAGAAAAGAAGTAATAATCCTGAAATGAATCACATTGCCAGTGACATTCGAGTTGAAGTTGAACAGTGCTGATAAAATGTGCTGCTTTGGTGTGAAGAGCCAGAATGACATTTAATAAATAATAAAACCACAGAACACACACAGATCGAAATGAAAAACACTAACCTTTTGCTACCCAGGAAAACTTTCTGGTAAATGAGAGCTGGTATGTGGGTGGGGAAATGGGTTGTGAAGTGTTATGTAAAGTGACAGTATGAAAGTGTGCACTTAATCTTGTGCAAAAGAAGTTCTCATTTTACTGTCTTTAGGAGAGAATTGCCCTATGGGGGGATTAACTAAATTATGCTCCCTTATTTTTAGTATTTTTTAAAAATATTTTTGTTCTGGAAGAAAATGAACCCTCCTTACCCCCAACCCTCATAGTTCTTTAAATATTTCAAGCCTCTGCCTTCTCTCAAAGAACAATAGTCTACTGATTCCAATTCAGTGGAACTTAAAAGGGTAGGTTGTTTATTTAAAGTTAATGCTGCAAATGAATCCTTTAAAACAGAAATATGAGGAGAAAAAAGAAAAATAGAGAAAGCCTGGGGAGAAAAGAGCTGGATTTATGTATATAGAAAAGGACAAAGTCAGCAAAACTATGAAAGAAAAAAAAAAGGGAGAATGGGGAGAGAGAGAGAAATGAAATAATATGATTCTTACTATTTTGTTGTATTAGGGTAAAATACCCATGGTAATTTTATAATATAAAAATATATTTGTCCACATCCTCGTTTCCCTCACATCTTTTTTTTCTCATCCATATAAATCTTTTTCTGAGCAATGAGAAATTCTTATACATTGCTGTGAAAATCAGTCAGTTGCTCTTGGGTCAGAGTGGGGCTCCAGCTAGCAGGGAGAATAGAAAGGTTTGAAACTGTCAAGAAAGTTACCAGTGTTTTTGATTTTTGATCTCAATATGATGAATTATTTTTTTAATTCAATTTATTTAAACTGAAAAGAAAAACAACAGTTTACCCATTTCTCTTACCCACCACCCACCTGTTCCCTATATCTATGAGCTAAGTTTTATATTTGTGTGCCACATACAAGAGAGATCCTGTGGTATTTGTCCTCTGTCTGATTTATTTCACTTAGCATAATGCCCTCGAGGTCCATTTATGTTGTCACATCCTTTGTTCTGGCTGAATAATCTTCCATCAAATATTTATACCACATTTTCTTTATTCATTTATCCATTGATGAACACTTAGGTCATTTCTATATCTTGGCTATTATAAGTAATGCTGCAGTGAACATGGAATGCATATAACTTTTCGATTTAGTGTTTTTGTTTTCTTAGGATAAATAACCAGAAGTAAAATTGCTAGATCATATGGTAGTTCTATTTTTAATTTTTTGAAGAACCTCTATACTGTTTTCCATAGTGACTGCACCAGTTTACATTCCCACCAAAAATGCACAAGGGTTCCCTTTTCCCCACATCCTTCCCAACACTCGTTATGTCTGATCTTTTTGGTAATAGCCATTCTAACGTGTGAGATGATATCTCTTGGTGGTTTTGATTTGCATTTCTCTGCTTATTAATGATTTTGAGCATCTTTTCATGAACCTGTTTGCCACCTATATGTCTTCCTTGGAAAAATATCTATTCAGATCTTCTGCCCAATCTTTAATTGGATTTGTTTGTTTGTTTGTTTTGCTTTTGAGTTGTATGAGTTCTTTATATATTTTGGTAATTAGTCATATATATGATTTGCAAATATGTTCTTCCTTTCATTAGGTTGCCTTTTCATTTCATTGATAGTTTCCTTTGCTGTGCAGAAGCCTTTTAGTTTGATGTAGTCTCACTTGTTTATTTTTGCTTTTGTTGCTTTTGCTTTTGGTGTCAGATTTAAAAAATCTAACTCAGTTCTGACACTATTTCCCTGGAGAAAATGTCAGATTCCACAGGTTAAAGGCTCAGTCCCACAAGACTGTCCCACCCTACTTCAGATGCCACCCAAAAGTAGTAGATTTTCTGGTTATTCACAACTTCTGATCAACATGGTATAAATCAGAGGTTCCCATATCCTGTCTCCCCACCCCCTGCACACCTTTGGGTTCAATAAATTTGCTAGAGTGACTAACAGAACTCAAGAAACATTTTATTTACTAGATCCCCGGTTTTACTATAAAAGAACATAACTCAGAAACGACCTGGGGGAAGAGATGCATAGAGCAAGGCATGGGAAAAGGGCTCAGTTTCCATGTCTCTCTAGGCACGCCACTCTCCCCATATCTGCATGTGTTCACCAACCCAGAAGCTCTTTAAACCCCCTCCTTTTGGGTTTTTAGGGAGACTTCATTACAGAGTCATGATGAATTAAATCATTAGCCATTGGCAATTGATTCATCCACCAGCCCCTTTCCTCTTCTTCTCTCCAGAGGTCAGGGAGGAAAGACTGAAAGTTCTAACCCTCTGATCACGTGGTTGGTTCTCCTGGCAATCAGCCTCTAACCTTAGCTGAGGCTCAGAAGTCACCTCATCAACATAACAAAAGATGCATTTAGGGTTCTCTTCACTTAAGAAATTCTAAGGGTTTTAGGAACTTTGTGTCTGAAAGTGGAGGAACACCAAATACATATTTCTTCTTATAAATCAAAATATCACATATGTAAAATGACATTAGAATATATATGTATGTGTCGATAAAATCGTAGACTAGGAATTTCTTTTGTTGTCATTTTCCGTGTGTGTGTGTGTGTGTGTGTGTGTGTGTATTTTACTATTTCTCATTTCCTACAAATGATTCCCCAATTCATGAATCTCAAATAATATAACCTGAATATTCTGTTTTTTCCTGTGCAAACTTTTACATTTTTTTTTTAATTGGTCTCCCTATTTATCCTCTGTAATCCATTTTAGCACTATTTTTTTGGAAACTTTATAACTTGAGATTCTGCTCCTTAAAAGCCTTGATATTCCATCATATGCAGATTTATATACAATTTTTTTGCATGGCCCCAAAGATCCCACATTATCTTAACACCTATTAACTGCTATACCTCTGCAGACATAAGTCTTTTGATATTGTCCTGCCTGCCCCCCAAATATTCTTAAACATATCAAGCTTGTTTGCATCTCAAAGCCTTTGCATCCACTGTTTCCTCTTTATGGAGCACAGTTTTTTTCTGTCTGAATCACTTGTAATCTATTCAAAGAAGACCATACCCTTCTATCTCATTCCAATTACTTTATGTTACATTTCTCTTCATGATATTTTCTGCTATCATACATTATCTACTTCTTTCTTTCTTTCTTTTTTTTTTTTATTGTTATTATCTGGTACTTGTAAGCTTCTCGAGAACAGGAGACTTGTCATTTTTTTTAAATTGTATCCCAGCGACTACAGTAGTGCCCATCATATATAAGTACTTATTGAACAAATGACTAAATCAGGATTTTGGACTAAAATTTCTGTGTGGATGCAGGTAGATGATTAATGGGTTGAATGAGACAGTAAATGGAAAAGGATCCAGCACTTGCTTAATCAATTTTCCTCACTGCTTTAATTTTGTATCATTAGATCATGACAGATTTCAAAACTCATTTTTTAAAGTACTCCACTAAAATATGTTATTTCTCTATTCAGAAAAAAATTATGTCAAATTTGTTAACAAAAATCCCTGTTTCATATAGAGAAGACATTCAAGTTTAGTCACAGAAGCTGAAGTACAATTCCATATTGCTACCAAAAATTTATCTACTTCTTTCTTTCTTTCTTTTTTTTTTTTTATTGTTATTATCTGGTACTTGTAAGCTTCTCGAGAACAGGAGACTTGTCATTTTTTTTAAATTGTATCCCAGCGACTACAGTAGTGCCCATCATATATAAGTACTTATTGAACAAATGACTAAATCTGGGTTTGTAGTGCGGCTAACAGGCTAACTTTGGATCATTCCATGTCCCGATTAGTTGGCGGGATGATTTAAATTGAAACTGGAAATCAAGGCCAAATACTAGGAGGATTAGTTTGGTTTGGATCAAGAACCCAATGAGAGCATTCTGAGTAATTCTCACAGTGCTTTTGTTTGTTTGTTTGTTGTTTTTAACTTATCAGACTCTGACTGTAAGTTGATTTGACTCCCTTCCTTGATTTGACACTGTTACAGGTCAGAAGAAAGGAAATAAAAGGATAGGGAGCAGTAGTTGAAAGAAGAGAAGAAGAACATGGAGGGGCCGAGAGCCAAAAAGCTGTGAGAGAGGAACTAAGGCGAACGTGGAGTAGCCAGCCATGTGCAAGTTCACCATCTGCCTGGAGGCGAGGTTACTTATCAGATGAGATGCGGCTGGAACTGAATTTTCTCCTTCATGGTGACTAACCTTCATGGGGGGCGGTCTCTGTGTGCTTAGTTAGTCACTGTTATTATTCAACTTGATTTTTTTTTTTAAGTCATCATATTTTCTGACTCAAAATTTTCTCAGGCTTTCAATGTGCAGAAGAGTTTCTTGAACTAAAGAGACAAAGTTTGTGGGAGACCCCATGGCTAATTTAAGTACAGTATATGGAATTTTATCATTCTTCTTTTTTTCCCTCAAACTCATAATACCAGGGCATACTGAAGGAAATCTCCTGCACTGACCTCAGACATATTCATATTTTTTGAAACCAGGGGAAATACCTGCATAAGAGAATTGCTGTTAAGATATAATTGCTAACTTAGCACAGGCAATTGTTGAACTCACCAGTTGTAGCAAATTATATTTTTAAAGAAGTGATTTCTTCCGTTTTATGCACAGAGTAAATGTGTAGGTCATGCTCACAGAATGTTCAATGAAAATTCCAATCAATTAATATAATGATAAGAAAATAATGATCTGAATTTTGAACTTTCTTTAAGAACTGTAACATGTAAATAGATTAGTGTTTAACTAAAATTAAATCAACTGTTTAATATTAACTCAAATTAAATGATCTTGAGAAATTGTATGACTTTACGAAATGCCTTCTGAGAAGCAAGGCATGTGATGAATTGATAAGATTGCTAGCATGATTGGTTAATGCACTAGATGGCACTAATTGTATGCCTTTTATGTATTATAAAATCAAATTTAGTGTGAAAAAAGAAAGTACCTCACACTTGAAATGTTTTTATCAGGTATACTTTATGAAATTTCTTTGATATGTTGTTTGTAATTTCTCATTACAGCTTTTCAGATCATCAGAAAAAAAGAATTAATTATAGCCACTTTGATATTAAGTGAAATTCAAATTGAAAAATATAATTCCTGGATTTTTTTTTAACCTAAAGAAACTAATTTACTCCAGGCAAGATGCAGAAGTATTCTAGTACAGAAGGATTAAGCGATTCAATTTGAGTGAAAAGTTCTGTACCAATTACATGGTTTTCCATGAACTTTACTTATCAAAAAGATTAAAGTCTCAGAAAATAAATAAATTCTTCAGATTTTCTAAACAAAGTCTAAACCTTAAAGCATAATAGAAATTCTGTGCTTCACAAAATTCTTTCCTTGTGGTTTTTAAGTATACAAATGGGAAAAGGGAATAAAATCTTGTTATTTAAGGAACAAAGCAAGACTATAAATAAGACAATTTTCAGAATAAGCATTTTTCAATTAAATTACCTGACATTTAAAGACAAACTTAACTATTATTGTACTAAAACATAAGGAAGGCAAAAATAATTAATACAGTTAATGTATACCTACTTTAAAATATATAAAATATGGATGTTAAGGTCTCTGAGTTCATTATGAATCCACTGGGTTTATTTAAATTTTGAGATGATTTAAATTTTTCAGTCAAAAAAGAAGCAGTACCTGTTAAGAGTACAATTTTCTTTGCCAAATTTGGTCATTGCCGCAGTGAGTATGCATTACTAACGAAAGCTAGTGTTTTAATGACTTCAACTGAGGAGTCATTGTGGAGGTTCCTCAAAGGTTCATTAATTAGTCAAGAAGGTTCATTAATTAGTCGAGAAAAACTGAACACACGTAATATGATAAAATATGTGAAACTCCAAATAGTTAATAAAACACATATATACAGTAGTTTCCTGTTATCCACAGGGCATACATTCCAAGACCCCCAGTGGATTCCTGAAACCACAGAGAGTACTGAGCCCTATATATGCTAGTTTTTTTTCCTATACATACATACCTATGGTAAAGTTTACAAATTTGGTGCAGGTAAGAGATTAACAACAGTAACTACTAAATAACTACTAATAAAACAGAACAACATACTATAATAAAAGTTATGTGAATGTGGTCTTTCTCCCTTTCATTCTGATAACCAATCTGATAACCTAGGTGGCTACTAAGTGACTAACAGGGCAGATGTGCTAGATAAAGGGGTGCTTCACCCCCGCCAGGCGGGACAGAGGGGATGACGTGAGACTTCATCACGCTCCTCAGAATGGTGTGCAATTTGAAACTTATGAATTGTTTATTTCTGGTATTTTCCATTTAATATTTTCCAACTGTGGTTGACCTTGAGTAACTGAAACCGAGGAAACCACGGCTAAGAGGGAACTACTGTGAACACACACACGCATGCGACTAAAACTGGGTGAGATTTTCCCAACATTTTCTTTCTTATGGGGCATCAGTAAAATTGGTTGATCCATAGGGAAGTTTTAAAAACTTGTTCTGTACAAAAATTTTATTTTTTTAAAAAACAATTTCAGCTGAGATGGGTGTGGCGATGGTGGTCATGGTGGCAGTGGTGGCGGTGGTGGAGAAAAGGAGGGTCAGTATGGTGGGGATGATGGCAGAAGGGGAGGGTGGTGAGGATGGCGAAGAGGGGTCATATAGATGGCCGCAATTCAGATGACAGTTTAACAGTTACCTTTTTGGATTAGAAACCTTCACTCAATATTACTTCCAGATAATTAATTCACATTCATTTGTGTTAGACTGGTAATTTTTTTTTTTAAATCTAAATAAGTTAGATGCAGAGAACGAATCATCCCTCTTTTGATTTTCCTTACTTCTTAGCTTGCTTTCTTATTTTTTCTCTGTCATTGCTCAATGTTCAGTCTTTTAAAAAGTACCAATTTTTTTTTCTTAATGGTTTTTATTTTGCTATTGATGGGTCTCTGCAAATACAGGAATTTTATTCCATCACTGAAAATATATGCTATAAAATTTATTATTTATGAGCTACAGAAATGATGCAAAAAGATTTGAAAGGTACTCTAGGTTTAAACTCTACCTAGAATATCCCTCCAATACTAAGAACACATATACTGCAATTATTTCCTTTCTCACATTACCCTGTATCAGATTCTCTTTCTTTCCATGGTGCTACCTTAAGTTGAGATTAACTTACCAAAATGTATGGTAGAGCCTTATAGTGTATCAATTTTCTCTTATTTTAAAGAGTGTTCATTTTATTTTTCTTCTCTTTCAGAAATAAAAATGATTTTAAGGGACATATCATTTATGTTAATTAGAAAGCATTTAATCATAAAACAGAAATATAATAAACTGGTCTTATAGATTGCCTCAATAACTCAAAATTTTTGAATTTTGAAACATGTACAGTTACATTATTCAAAGTAATTCATAAAATTAGAACATATAAGCAAACAAGTTGATCATATTACTAAAGAATTTTTTATTTAATAAATGCCTTTGATTTTTAATGATTCAGACAACCTCATACACAGCATTATTGGATAAATAGTGGAACACACATAGTATTTTAGTTTACAAAAAATTGTATATTATATTAATGTTTCATTTATCATTAGAAAGACATCAATACATGTGAACAAACACAGATTATATGATTTAGGGTGAAAGTTAAGGACTAAACAGTATGTATCTCTTTATACAATAATATTGGTGTGGGAAAGTCATTTTTCTGGGTCGAGATGGAAGAGATACATCTCATTAACTGCCAGTTTTGGTGACAAGAATGGTCACTTTACCATCCCTTTATGCTGAACTTGAAGAATGAGACTTCCATCAATGACAGACATCTCGGGCCCTAACTGATGATGTCTAGGTCTCTGACTTGGCCATCATGACTAAGCAAGACATTGGGAAACTGTGATGAAAGATAGGGACAAGTCTCTAGGGGTCAGAGAATGAGGAGCAGATACACCTGTCCATGAATGCATTCAGGGGCATTCATTTCTCAGGCTAACTTTTACTTGCTTACCTTAAGGATAATGAAAAAATACACAAAAGACTTTATTTTTCTTTTCTTATAAATTTTTACCTAGCTCCTGTAGCATCACACAAAAACAGATATTCTTCATTCACTACCTTGTAAGAAGAGTTGGCTTTGTCCTTTATATCCCATCTCCATCTTTTTACAATAGCTATATAGGTTAGAGGTTACTCACAGTTTACAGGTGAGGGATTTAAAACATTACTAAAGGCGTTTAATGATGAAGTGAATCTTTACCCACGTGTCTGAAGTAAGATTAATTTCAATTTTATAAAAGCAGATAGTTATATGTTTATGTTTATAGGAGTTGTGGCAAGAGGTGAAGCTTCTGGAGTAGGATGTAGTTACACGTTGTGATTCAGGATGCTAAGTGTTAAACTGGCATAATAGCAGTAGTCGGTAGTCATGGCAACAGAGATTACATATTACCTTGGGACCCTACTTTTCATTTTTTAGTAGCAACACACTCGCATGCACACACTCTCTTACACGCAAAGTCTATTGTTATTTAAAGTCGTCTAAATCTTCCTTCCAATTTGAACTTTTACTGTTGACGTTGGAAAGAACTCAACCAACTCTTTCCAAAGATAACTTAAGCTAGTTCACATCCAGCTTAATATACCTTTCAAATTAGTAAGTCTAAGTTACCAAGAACTTAACTTGTTTGAAGTATGAGTAGAAAAGATGAGTCAGGATTAATAAGAAGCTGACTGTACAGAGTAGACAGTCAGCATAAGACCATCAAACCTGAAAGACCTGATGGTCACAGGATCTGTGGACCTGCCCTCCACAGCTGGAAGAATGATTATCCAGTCTCTGAATGACAGCAGACTGGCTATTTCGTTGTTCATTAGTGAATTAATATATGCTTTCTTCAACTCCTCTTTCAACTAATCAGTTTTTTAATTCAGTGAAAAAACATAGTAACATTTCCTGTGTAGTTTTTTTTGCATAGACAGATTTGGGCTTCAACTATAATTGCCAAATATGATTAGTTGAAATGGGATGTAGTATTGAAATATAAGAAAAATAATTATAGAAAGAATAAGATCAAGACGAAGAAGAAGGAAAAAAAATCTTCATGTGTGATATATCAACTTAGGAAAATAAATATATGTGTATATATAAATATATACATTAAAAATGGCCAGTATTGGTATTGATTTAAAAATGGTGATAAAGATTCAGGAAAATGTATTTTTTTAAAGCTTTTTATGTATTTTTGAAGTTTTTTGTTTTTGTTTTTTTTTTTTTTTTACAACAAGCATGTATCATTTAGGTAATCAGAAAAAAATCAATTTTTTATTGTGAAAGAATAAAGAGTTGTAATTAATCTTTTTGTACAATTTAATATTTTTATCATCTCAATTTTATACTATTTCAAATACTCATCATTCCAAGTTGCAATTATCATTATAGCATCACACTTCAAAATATTGTATATTTTCTGCTGTGATTTGCATTTAAAAATCACTCATTTGAAAGCATTGCTGTAAATCTTAAAAGATCTCATCATAGAAAAAAATGTTCTGTAACAATATGTGGTGATGGATGCTAACTAGACTTACTGTGGTGATCATTTCACAATATATACAAATATTGAATTATTATATTGTATACCTGAAACTAATATGTTGTATGTCAGTTGTGCCTTAATAATCAAAAGGAATTTAACAAAGTAATTGAACAATGTTTAAAAAAAGATTTTAAAAAAGCATTACTGGTTGCCATAATATAATTGGAAGTGTCATATTAGATTTCACGAGCAGATCATTTATTTAGCTGGAGGAAAAGGCTTTCACTCTCTTAAAACTTCCATTCTTAGAAATGGAAAGGAAGGAAGAATGTTACACCACACAGCCAAAGTAAACTTTTCTGACTTCTACAATTCTTTACAATCTAGTCCAGATACTTAAGTATTAAACTACTTATGACCCGGAAGTGATCACTTTTTCATGTGCATTTTTCTCTCTTCTTCATACAAACTATTTTTTAAACAGTTACCATATCCAAATCACCTACCTACTGTGGGGTGAATTAACTTGTTAATATAATTAAATTACTAATATTCCAGGTTTTTTAAAAGCATTTTATTTTCATTTATTTGCCATACAAAAAGGAATTACAGAAAATTATATTTTCTTCTCTCGTCCCCTTCTCTCTTTCACCTCTGCTGTTAAAAGCCCCTGAGGAAGTTAGGAGACTTAACTAGAAATGCATTATATAATGGGTAGGAAAACATGTACATATTATCATTTTTCTCATGGATTACTAAAAAAGAAACAAAATAATCTCCTTGAGTCCATTATCACTTCCCTAGGGTCCATTCTCAACATAGCAGCCAGAGTGATAGGGCGAATCTGCCCTGACCTCTGTTTTTGTAAATAAAGTTTTATTAGAACACAGCTATATTCATTTCTTTACATTAGTCTGTAGTTGATTTCATGTAACGGTGGCAGAGCTGAGTAGTTCTGACAGAGAACATGCGGACCACAAAGCCAAAATATTTACTATCTGGCTCTTTATAGAAAATGTTTTCAGTTCTTGTCTTCAGTCACATCAAGTTCTCTTGTTACATCAAGTCACATCAAGTTCTCTTGCGCTCAAAAGCCTGAGCTAAAATGACTTCCTAGGCTCCTAGAATAAAAGCTCAAGCTCCTGAATGCCCATTAGGTCCTAACTGGCCTGTCCTGCCCGAAATCTCTGAGCTCGTCTTCTCGTTGCTTCCCCTTACTTTCTCTGCTCCAGCCTCTCAGACCTTCTGGGGCACATCAAGCAAGCTCTTTCTGTAGGAACTTTTTGTTAGCTATTCCTTCTACAGAGAAAGTTTCTCCCCTAGATTTCTACAGCTAACATCCTCACCTCTGCCATGTGTTTGCTCCAATGTCACTGTCTAAATGAGAACCATCCAGGACACGTAATTCAAAATCTTACCCCTCCCCTCATCTCACCTCCCAGAGCGTCAGACCATGCTGTGATTTTTCCTTTCGTAACATACATAACTTCCTAACATGCCAAACTGATGTATGTATTATAACTTACAATTTATTTTTTTATTTTCCGTTTCTACTAAAATATAAGTTCTTCAAAGGCAGAAATGTTTGACTTTTTTGTGCATCAGTATATCCCAAATGGCTAGAATAGTGCCTGGCACTTGATAGGCACCCAGTGCAATCATGAAAAATAAATAAACATCTACATACACACAGTCGAAAGCAGAACCATGTTCTGGTGCTAAGTTTGTCACTAATTCTGCCACTTTGGAAAAACAAACTTTGCAAGGCACTAGTTTCTTTATCTTAAGTAAAATGGGGAGATTCGGCAGTTTCTTTTAAGGACTTAAATTGTTTGATTTTCTGATCATTAGTAAAACATTAATGCACTTAATGCATCTCTGAACTTCTAGATCTGTTTTATTGAGAATATAACTGTGATAGCAAAACAAATGTTCCAAATAAAACAATTGTTTTAATAAGTGCAAATGGGATTTTCAGATGTAGAATATCAACCCACATATTTGTTTGTTACTGTTTGTTACTTATGTTTGGAAACATAATTTTTATTGGTGAGGGAAACCAAATGTTTATTTGTTAGAAGGCAGGATGGCCAAATATATATTTTTTTCAAATATCTCTGCAGCCTGCTTGCCACTCACCTTATTTTATTCACTATTAATTTACCTTTGGTGGGATGATTAATATTTTTTAATTAAATTGTTAAAATTCTTTGGAAAATACTGTCTCTTATACAAAGTCATTAATGCATAAATTAGTATATTACAACTTACATGCTCTTTTTAGATCTTTTGTGAAAACAACACAATATATATTTGATATGTTCTAAACCCATGATTTAATGTTTAAATTAACAAATGTCTGTTACACAAAGATACAGATATTTTATGCACTTAATAAATATTTACTAAAATGCTCACTATGTGCAAAGCACAGTGTGTTTTTCTGGGAAGCTTATCTTCTAAGACATGTAGAACATCTCTTGGTATAACAGAGAAGTCTAGCACTCAGGCCTTTAGGTCAGTCCTTACTTATGGGCCTTTATAACATTCCCAAGTAACTAAAATCATCGTGTCCCCCGTGGAAGGGACCCGAGGAATAGCCTAGATGTGTTTCCAATTACTCAGATTGGGAAATTCTGCCCAGATAGTCAGTATGGATTTTCCAAGTTCATGTATTTAATTAGTGCTGGACAAAGAATAAGAATATAATTCTGTTGTGGTCAGGTAATTGAAAAACTGTCTCATCTCCTTAATAGACTAGGTATTGAATATAAAATATACAGATAAACAAATCTATGTGAGTGTCCTCTCCTAAACCCCATGTGCAAAGAATCATAAATTATATGTACAACAAACTTTTTACGAGTTATTCTTCACAACCGTGTCTTCATTCTTCCTTGCACATTTGGTTAATGTCTATGTCATATAATTTGGCTACTTCCGATTTAGCATGTTGAGTTGACTCATAGTCAAAATGTAAATACGGCCTTCAAAGAAGCACATTTTCTGTGTAGGTCACAGATTACATTGTGAAAAGGCCATTTAAAAAAGTGATGTTACTAAAAGCATGGCAATGATGATAAGCCTCATTGCTTTTGTGATAGAGAAACTTGACATTGCGTGCTATTACCAGTATAGATTGACCTGACTAGGAGAGGTTGGGGGCTCCATGTGGGAGATTTACTGACATGTATAGCATAGTCAAAGCTTTAAAAATTCACTGTGTCACAGTGAGAAACTCATTGCAATCAAAGTAATTTCTAGGAAACTATTGGAAGCAGTTTATTTCCTAGAAGTTTCTGCTAAAAATAGCATAAGAATCACCAGTCTTCAAGTTCTCGCCATAGAATCTTACACTCCTTAACCTCATTCACCACCTGCTTCCCGTTTCACAGTTCTATTACTCTCCATGGTTCTTTTTTCTCATTAAAAAAAAAAAAAAAATCAGGCATACTAAAGAACACACATCAAGAAGCATAAAAGGCCCAGATATGGAACAATGAATCTCTTTAAAAATCGACAGTTTTCTTCAACTTTATGTGAACAGTTGTGGAGTGTGATTATCTACATATTGCTGTCATCTGAACAGAATTCCAAAATACTTCGTTTTGAAAAAAAATGCCATTTGGCAAAACCCATTTGCTCATGAAAAGTGATTGTGGTCAGACATATTTAGCTTACATTACTGGCATTCATCTTAAAGTTCTGTAAATATTTATAGTGAATTTAAATGCATGTAAATACTGTATACCATTTCAGCAATTTAATGGGATTCATTTATAGGACATGAAAAAAAATGGACTTAGCTGCCACAGTTCAAAGAACTGAAGATATTTTTCATTTAATTCCAAATGTGTATGTTTTAGAATATCAGAATAGTAGAGTCCACTGGAAAGGGAATGTGTGTTTGCCTCTATGCAGAACGTGCTTTAGATGCAGAGTTTTAGATGTAGGTATTTGGATAGGATGCAAAATTGGAGACTTGGAATTGGGGTTGAAACAACTTTCCTGTCCTTGACATTTTAATAATAAAGATAAATAGTATTGAGTTTTTGGACCATAATAATTGTCCTATTTTTTACTTAATTTTGCCTATGGTGCAAAAATAGTCCTAGAGACTGTTCACATACATAGACACCCATCAACAAAGATGTATAAAAATATACAGTCATTCTTGAACAAATTACGATAAACCTTTGATCAGTAATGAGAAATATTTTAGTTTGCAAATTAAATTAAACAAAATAAATTATTTTTGGTTAACACCTGGGAACATTTTAATATAAGCTCTCTCTGCAGTCCTGGTTTTCTCACTGCTCTTTCCATAGAAATATCAGAAAATATACATCTTAGAAAAAGATATTATTTAAATGAATAGTAAAACATATAGCAATTAGTTCCATCAAAATCGAATGTTATCTGATACAACAACAACATAAATAAAATGTTTTATTTAATATGGGATTTTTGGCCAATAAAGTGCTTTGATATACAATATATTGCTAATTCTCACAACATATAATTACTATCATTATACCCAATAATAGATGAGAAAAAAGAGACCTACATAAATATTTTTTTGAAGATCATACATCTAAAAAACAATAAATGTAGATATTAATTCTGATTTTTAAGTCCCATGCACGGTCCACTTTTGACCAACTACTTGACATTCAGAAGCATTTCAGGGGAAAGATCTGTAGGACAATAAAACGAGAAAAAAGGCGGACTTTTGCTGAGACGAAGTAGAGGACATTTGACAAAAAAATTTTGTTGAAAAAAATCCTGTAAGTCAAGGCTTGTGCTAGTTTTGTATCTAAAATACAGGGAGCCTGAGTCAAATATACTCCAAGTCCATGGGAAAACAAATACATTTATGATTGCTGATAATGAAATGTAATGTGACAAGTGTTAAATGAACATCATATATAAACGAGAGAAATACTGAGAAAGTAGAAGTTAATTTAGCCGCTGAGCGTTGGTGGAAATAAGCCAACATACTTGGACAATGCATTCATTTTAGATGAATAAGAAGTTTTATTGAGCCATAACATCAATGTGATCATGAACTTGGTCTGTTTAAATAAGGTATTTATAAATAAATTAACCAGTTACTTCATAAGGTATAGAAATTGAATTTGTACATCCTGCATCCAGCATGTTTTAACATGTTTTTTTTTTGTAGAGTTGAAACATTTCTTAGTTGAAGTGAATCTAAAATTTTTCTGCAAAGCCTTTAAAATTATTTTTCACATTCAGTTCTTTTTTTTGCAAGATGTGTGTGCATGTGTGCGTGTGTGCGTGTGTGCGTGTGTGCGTGTGTGTGTGTGTGTGTGTGTGTGTGGTGGGGAGAGGGGAGAGAGCGACAGAGCGAGCGAGCAATGAAAAGAACCATAGTTCTTTCTAATCTGATCTGAATTTTGTTCCAATACTTGCTATTCTTCATTATCAAGTAAATTACTTTCATTTTTATATTGGGTAGTCAGCATATTTTTAGGTTATGACCTGAAACTCAATTGAAAATCTTCATTTTAGAGTATTTGGATCCATCTCTATGGAAGGCAAGACTGTCTCAGTGCTTTGTGGGAGGGGGTCCCAGCGGACACAGTGGGTGGCAGTTAATACTTTCTAACAGGCATAAGATGGGTTCTGCTCTTGTCCATGGCTCCAGACAGCCAAAACACTGCATTTTCTCTGTCAATCCTGTTGTGCCAAGTCAGTACTGCAAGTCACTATTTATTTTAAAAAGTTGATAATGTCCGGAGTCATGGTGAGTGCTTTCCAGTGATAAATACCCTTGAAAAATGCCATTTCCCTCTTTGCCATTTTTGTCTTTTCAGTATTACATAATAGTAAGCATATTCTAAGAGAAGAAAATGGCTAGGTGTTTGTAATATATGTCACTCAGTGTTTCCCTTCCCATCATGGTGTGGAATGTTTAATTTCTTGACTCTAAGTGCCTAATGACTGCTGGTTATTTTCTCTTCTCTACAAACATTACCTGTTCAGTTGCAGTTCGTGGAATTCTGCCCATGTAATAAACAGTAATATATGAACCCCCTCAGGGGATTCTCCCTTTCTTGGTTGAACAGATAATTTCTAAGTTACTCATTCACTTAAAGATAATACGATTTTATTTGAATGCCAAGCCTGCCAAATTTAGGTTTACAAAGCTTTTTAATTACAGTTAGCATTCTATAATAATTCCTTTTAGCAAGGTAAGTCCTTACCTTGGCATTCATCTTCACCCCCACCGTCAAAATGCTCTCAGAGTTATTAATAGAAGTACTATTTGATGGAATGTGACATTAATGGAGAGAAAACTACTCTCAGGAAGGAGAACTTCTAAACAGGACTGGGGGAAATTAAGACTAGTAGGACCAAGGAAGAACTTACATCTAGATTTTAAGGCCGTCCTTGAATGCACTAGTCTTTTAATTCAGTAAGCCATGAACATGTCTCTCAATTTGTAACATAAATATGCGCGAAAATATTGTGAGTAAATAGCCATTTCAGTATCAATAACTGAATGGAAAAAACCAATTTCTGAATTTAGAAAATATAAGATTGCTTCTTCAGTTGAGAATCCCTTTATGTTGATAATGTCTATCAAGTTTAATTTTAAATTATAAGTTTTTCTCTGCATGAAATTTTCTCTACATGAAAAACACCTGTTCTATGTCAAGTTGTTAAAAACTAAAGTACTAAATTTGTATTGTTAAGTATAAAATTAAACAGCATTAAAATCAGACTTGTTCTTTTGTCTCTGCTGGTTGTGACTGGATTAGAAGATGATATTTAGGCCATATTCTATTTTACTGTAATAAAACAGAAACACATCCCAAATTCTAATGTTTAGAAAGCACCATTCCCATGAGTTGAAATACATCTATTTATCTAAGGTGGCCCCCAAAAGCTCCCCAAAGACATCTCATGACTATAGGTGTGACAATTGAAGTCGGTAAGCAAGTAAGGAGAAGAAATAGACTGTGTGTTAAATTTGAACTGAGATGTGCGGAGTCTGTTCCTTACTGCACTCGCTTTCTGGGGGTCTTATCATCAGTGACAGCCACTGACAGAAGATGAAGTCTAAACAGAGATGATACTTAAAAACTGATTTATTAAAACTAAGAGTGTTCTCTTAAAGGAGCTATTTGATAAACAGCACAACAAATGTTCACAGGAAGTAGCTGAAAGGGGTTTTTTTTTAAGCGCATTATCTGATATGAGTCTGGAAGGATTAATGCAGACTTTTTGGTATGTCATGTACATTTTTGATTGCAGTGATTAGAACCATGATTAAATGACACACAGCAATAGGGGGGAAAATACCAGAGCTTTCTCTCAGACTTATATTTCATCTGTTGTTGAGGTTTCTACGCTTTCAATGTGGCATAACTATCTTATAAGTATGTTTCAGTTGTTGGAACAATTTTAACCAAAATTGTATTAATGTATTGCAAGTATTTTGATTATTTTAATTTAATATACTCAACTATTATTATTGCACTAAATAGATTTCCAGAGACACATAAATGTACACGTTAATCTACCTTTTAATATAATTGGCCATATTCTGTGATACTTTTTTTCATTAAGATTTAGAGAAATAAGATTTAATTCATGTGATATGGAAATTCTGATTTAATTACATTCTATAATATTTATTGCTATTCAGAGACAAATATTTAACTTAATGAATTTATGCTCTGGAAAGATTTGGTATAATTGGGATTGAGGAAGAGGGACAGTAATTAGTTAACTATAAGAAAAAAACAGAACACTTCATGATTAAAAATTTTTTAATTCTGACAATTTTATTTATTTATTTCTTACCTCAGACTTGTTAGTTTGGGATTGTATAGAAACTACAGTGTGTGGCTCGGGAAATAATAATGTTGCTCTAAGGAGGATGGATGCTATGTGGGCAAGCGCTGAAGCTTAAGTGTTAGGAATAGCTTTCAAGCCTAGAATATCTTAGTGTCTTAAATGTGACATCGAGTGCATGCTCCCACTGATATAATAGACAATTGAAATTAAAAATTTGTGCTCTTTGAAGGACATCATTAAGAGAATGAATAAATAAGCCACAGACTAGGAGAATGTATTTACAAAGCCTATATCCGATAAAGGACTTGTGTTCATAATATGTAAAATATATAAAGAAAGCCAAAATTCAATAATAAGAAAAAAAACCAACTCAACTAGATGGGTTAAAATTTGAACAGACACTTCATCAAAGACAGTATGGAGGTTACAAATGAGCACTTGATGCTGAACTTCTTAAGTCACTGAGGAAACAGAAAACAGCAAGCTTTAGCTACATTGCCGGAATAACTACAATTTAAAATATTATTCATACCAAATGTTGGCAAGAATGAGAAGGAACAGGAACTTTCCTAGATTGTGAATGGAATGTAAAAGCTACAAACACTTTAGAAAAACAGTTGGGCCATTTCTTAAAGCGATTGATGTATACCCACCCATGATCTAGTCATCTCACTCCTGAGTGTTTTCCCTAGAGACTGTGTCCATCCGTAATCTTTCAAACATATGTTCATAGTAGATTTAAGGTAAGAGCCAAAAAGTGGGAACAACCCAGATGTTTACCCACAGGCAAAAGGATGAAGAAACATTGCATATATCCACACGATGAGGGAGTATTCAGCAATAAGAACTATTGAAGCACATCACAGCGTGGATGAATCATAAGGTAATCATGCTAAAGGAAAGAAGAAGCCATGTAACAGTACATACAGGAAGGTTCTATTTCATATAAGTCTTTAGAAGATGCAAACAATCTACAGTGATCAGCAGACCAGTATTTGCTTGGGAAGGAGAAGGACAGGTAGATATTCCAAAGGGCGTAAGGAAACTTTGGGGCATGATGTATGTGTTCACTAGCTTGATATCGTTATGGTTTCATGAGGAGATACATACAGTTGACCTTTGAGTAGGTGCACTGACCCCTGGACAGTTGAAAATCTATGCGTAACTTTTGACTTCCCCAAAATTTAACTACAGTCATCCCTTCGTATCTGGGCGGGGGGGTGGGGTGAGGATAGGGAGAGGGCCGGTTCTAGGACCCCACAGATACCCAAATCCACAAATATTCAAGTCCCTTTTATAAAATGGCATAGAATGATGAATACAGTCTGCCCTTTGCATCCCAACCACAGATGGAAAATACTGCTTTTGATCCCCTGTTGGTTGAATCTGCAGATGCAAAACCTAGCATTATGGAGGGTCAACTTTACATTTATTGAAAATAACCTGTGTATAAGTGGACATGCATAGTTCAAACCCATGTTGGTCAAGGGTCAATGGTATATATTGTCAAATTTTACCAAAATTTTAACTTTAAATGCACGCAACTTATTGTGTGTCCATTATACCTCTAATAAATAACCTATATTCACTATATCTAGTGAATCCAAAATTCAGTGAGTTGTTGTATAATTTCTAAAAGAGCACAGCCAAGAGGGGGTGGAGAGGAGAGAGAGGAAGAGAGAAAGGGGCTAATCTGAGCAAGTCCTTGCTCAAGGTAAAACATTTGTTCTCAGAGGACATAGGTTCCTGTCCCCAGTTGCGTTGTCTAGTTTGTATGCAGTAATTAATAGGGAAAGCTCTAAAAAACAGCAACTCATTTTTGGAAGACAACATAATACATGAAAATCATAGATTCTGGAGGCATAAAAACTGCATATAAATTCAGGCTGCACTGCTTGATAAATGTGTAACTACTCAGTTTACTTATTTTTTTTAACCTTAGTTTTCTCATCAGTAAACTATCTTAATTACATGACTTCGTAATCTATGAAGCTGGCTAGCTTCAAGCTCTGAGTATGCACACATGCAAATCTACGGATGCTCAGGGGGACATATTCACCTTTCTCTTCCCAGCAGTGAGCTGTATGAGGGAGATTAATAAGGGGTGCTGGAGAGAAGGAGGTGATGGGGGCTTGAGCTGAAAACAGAGTGATGCAGATGGGGCGGTGGGAGAAAGCCTCTTGAGGCAAAGGCGTTTTGGCAGAGACATGAATGCAGTGAGGAATTAAAGTGTGGGAAAAGAGGGGAGGGATGTTTTTAAGTTGGAAATAGCAAGTGTAAAGGTAAGTACAAACTGGGCTTACTGACTGGTAAGCTCAAGCAGGGTGTGACAGGCAGGATATGGGAGCGGTAGGCAGGTGCGAGATCACGTTGGCCCTAGTAGGACTTTGTAAGGCATGTGAAAGTTTTACTTATTATTTGTTTAGTTCTAAGTATGTTGGTAAGCCATGAGAAGTTTTAAGCAGGACAGTGATCTGAGTTTTATGTTTCAAGTGTACCTTAGCGGCTCTGGGGGTGACAGTTATGAGAATGCAAGGATCTAAACAGGGAGAGCCATCTTTTTGAGGGTCGCTCTCTACCAAGCAGTGGCTCTCTCTTGCTACAAAGTTTGAAACTTCTACAGGAAAAAAAATAATACCTATTCTGAGAACTTGTCATTTCGCCTTTCTAAAAAACTTTATGTTTGCTATTAATTAGCACTTGAGGCTGTTTCTTTGTAAATCACCTGCATGCATTATTAAAAAATGGCATTTTATAATATAAAATGATATAATATATGTTATTGTAATAATATAAAAATATCTATGTTTTAAATATAGAAGAATGCCAGTGTTTTAAACAAACAAACAAATAAAAGGAGAGGGAACTGAAGTATTCGATAAACAAACCAAAACAGTAACTGTATAGGCTGAAAGCTGAAAGGAGATGTATTGATGTATATACGTAGAAAAGACAGAGATTTCTCCTCCAAATCTTAGATTCAATCATTAAAATTTCAAAGATAACTATAGTTGCAGGGCAGATAAGATATACATACCACTTGGCTAGTAAACTTATAGGATTCATTACAGACTACAAATATCAGTAAAATCAGTAGAGAATGAGCTACGTGACATAGGATGAAAGCAGCTGCTTATTCAGTTCTCGAGCAGTACGCACCACCAGGGGCTAGGGCCTGCGCATCCTCGGTGCTGCACTGGGGGAGGTAGGTGCTGTGTGGCAGGAGTGAGGAAGAGAAAGCAGTGGTGAGCAGGCAGAGGCCGGGTACACAGAGGAACCATTTTAAGGAAGTTGGGCTTTATTTTAATGGTAAAGGGAAACTTTAGCAAGTTTTGTTTGCTTGTTCCTTTCTTTCCTTTTTTTTTTTTTTTTTAAATGAGAGAGAGGTTTATTTTTTAAAGAAAAGAAAAGGTGTATTTGAACTTATTTATTAAATTCAAAAATCCTACTCAACGCTGATCCTTGAAATTAGTGTGGAAGAAATGTAGAATAAATGAAAATAAGAACTTTTTAAACTTAAATAAAACTAGATTCATTAATATCTGTAAAAGTTACAATAAACAGAATGTATAGAGATTTAGAAAAAGAAAAACAGAGTTAGGAAAAATGTGTTCATTGAAAATAGCAAACACAATTATTGTCAGTGTTGGAGGCTTGGTATCTTACTGCGGAAATAATTATGACTTCTCTGGGCTAATAAAATGTGGACGTGATCTAAGATTTCAGTTCTGACTTTCCTTAAATGACCAGTCCCTACCACCAGTCCCTTGGAGGGAACACTCTCTGATACCAAGGGTAGGGCACCCACCATCCCCCTCCTTTCCCTTAGATAATCTACTCTGTGCTTTTGAGACAGCACTTTGGATCTATATTACCTTTCGTTAGTATGCATCCTTTCATGTTCATGATCAATTAATAACAGTCCTCAGCATCCACTAGATTTTCACAAATTTCTGGAAAATAGAACCAGTAATATTCTTTTTTATTGCCACTGTTATACATATGAAACGATGTAAAAATGGATTAGGGTTACATAAAATTCATCACACAGTTCTACTCTAGTATTTGCTCCTATCTGTCTGGATGCCTTCTATGGCTCTCTTTAAAATTTGCCAAAGAAAATACATATATTTCCCTGCAGTTGAAGCATCAAAGCTCCCACACAGAAATCCATTCCCATGGAACCCAAATAAAAACATAAAGAAGACTGCTGGTAGACTAAATAACATTTCGTGTCTTTTCCAGGTTTCTATTTAAACACATAGTCTGATTTTCACTTGGTTGACTCTCTTCTCTATTAAGCCCTGGGCATATGGACCAGGGCAGACTTTTATGGCTTTGCAATAGCAATGCTGACAGCTAAGGTTAAACAGGCTCCCATTAGTTGCAGCAGTGCCCCCAGAAGCACATTGCACAGATTATTTTATTGGACTACCAAGAAATGGACACTAACCGAATCTTGCTTAGTCCCAGCACCTGAGACGTAATGGACACTGCGGAATTGCTTGCTGTGTTACGATTGCATGATCCCTAAATTGGTTATCTGTTCTAGGGTCTAAACCTAAGGAGTCTGGAGACAATAGCTGACAAAATGCAAAGCTAAATCCTGTTTTAGTGTTTAATTTGTCCTAGTGTTCATACCTTTTTTTGTGTGTGGATTCCGACCAATTACAGTTTTCAGTGACTAAAATTAAAGTTATTAAGCAAAAATTACACAGTGTAACTTATATATCAAGGTTTTATTGTATTTTTAACACTTAACTAAAATATTAAACTGCATTTGCTTTCATGTATTCTTCTCTCTCTCTCTCTTTTTTAATTTAAGGATGAATTTTGCCTAAGAGGCCAGTTAAGATACTACGATGAATAAAACCATAAGGGGAGGAAAGTGACTTAAGAATGTTGAGCATACAAGCGATCACTTAAAGTCATACCAAAAGAATTCCTAAAATGAATGTGTGAGGAGAAACTTTATTTTTTAATATCATTTTTTCCTCCTCAATTCTATAACTTTAACTGTGGTTTAATTTATAGGCTTTTTAAATTGACTTTAGGAATGAATGATGGTCTCATTTCTGTGAAATGAAAATCACATGACAGTTGTCATCACATAGTTCAGTAGTCATATGTGGGTCATTGACGCTCAGGATGGAACTGATACTGTTATGTAGGATCTAATAATACAGAGATTAATGGATTCTAGGAAATGAGAGATCTTTCCGAGGTTGAACTGTATTGGTCTCTCTCAGTTGAAAGGCAGAGCAGGGTGAATGTGTTCTCATAAAAGCATTTTGGGACATAGATGAGAACAGTCATTATAGAGACAGAGCGCCACATGATCCTAGAAAAAGAGAGGTCATTTCAGGGAAAATACAAAGCATTCCCTCGCCTCGATGTCTCTCTGTGTTGTGTGCAATTCATGTCGAAGATATAGAAATTGTTGAGGTTTCCAGTGCTCAAAGTGACAAACGATGCATCAGTGCAGACTTAGAAATGAAGAAAGCTGCAACTGTGATGACAAAGCCTAGTTCATGGCAAGCCCCAGAGTGACACCCACCTCTGCAGATCTGTGAGCGTGCTGGATGCAGGGCTGTGCCTGGAACTCATCCGAGGAAACCCGATATTCACCATCTTTTGATGCCCCCAAAGGACTCCAGTTTATTTTAAACAACAACTGTGTGTCAGAGGAAGGTGGTATAAAACTTAATTTCTTATTTAGATATTTATAAAACATGGTTTTAAACGATTAATTGAGTGACAACTTATAATGTACTTTAAAGCTTTCTACCTGAAATACCCCAACCTAGACTTTCATTCTACCCAAAATTGCAATTCTAACATTAAGTGCTTTTTGATTCTAAGCTCACATCTCTGACTTACCACCAGTTTATACCAAAATTCCAACAGTCTCGTGGCCATGGTTACAGTAAACCTTTGACTGAGTACTGCTACAAAGCTTAATTGTTAGTTCTCCAGATGTTATTCTAATATAGTTTAGAGCTTTGCCTATGACTTTCATTCACTCAGAATAACTATTTAATGTAACTACCTTCCTACCAGGCACTGGCTTAAACACTGGAGGTAGGAACTTATGTTCTAGATAGTATAGACAGATTGCACAATATTGAACCGTACTAAGAATGTACAGCCTCTGTGGAAAACAGTATGGAGGTTCCTCAGAAAATTAAGAATAGAATTACCATATGCCCCAGCAATCCCTCTTCTGGGTATCTATCCCAAAATTTTGAAAACATTTGTCTGTAAAGATATATACACCCCAATGTTCATTGCAGCATTATTCACAGTGGCCAAGACATGGAAACAACTGAAGGGCTCTTTGAAAGATGATTGTGTAAAGAAGGTGTGGTATATATATTTACAGTGGAATATTGCTCAGCCATCAGAAAAGATGAAATAGTGCCTTTTGTGACAACATGGAAAGATCTTGAGATAATCATGCTAAGCAAAATAAAATAAGTCAGACAGAAAAAAATGAGAACCATATGATTTCACTCATGTGTTATCTAAAACTGAAAGCAAGAAATGAGCAAGACAAACAAAAACTCATAGACACAGACAACAGTTTAGTGGTCACCAGAGGGGAAGAGGGGAGCGGGGAAGTAGATTAGGGTAAAGGGGGTCAAATAAATGGTGACAGAAAGAGATCTGACTTTGGGTGGTGAGCACACAATGCAATATACAGATGACATTATTGAATTGTATACTTGAAACCTATATAATTTTATTAACCAATGTCACCTCAATAAATTTAATTTTAAAAATGTACATAAGTGCATATGAATGTGATGAAACTGGTATAGAGAAAAGTAAAGCAGGGAAGGAGGATAAGAAGGACCTGGAAGTTACTGAATTTTAAATAGGATAGCCAGATCAGAGATTGCTGACAGGTTACCTTTGAGTAAACACTTGGAGTAGCCAAGAGAGAGCATCTAGATAAGTAGGAGAATAAAGCGTGTGGCTGGTGTGTCCTCAGAACAGCAGCACTCTATCAGTCCGCGTTTTGCCTCTGGCTTCAGTTTCTCCTTCTTTCCTCTGTAGGCTCTGCACTCCAGCTGATGGGGAAAGATAGAGTAGGGCTTGGTAGTCCCTGGTGAAGACTTCAGCTTTCCATACACATGAAATAGGGAAAATTGAAGAGTTTTGAACTGAGTGATAATGTGGTTTCACTTAAACTTTTAAAGAAGATTATTTTTAGATACTTTATTAAAAAGAGACTTTGAAGAGACAATGGTAGAAACAGGGAAATCAGTTAGTAGGCAGGTGAGAGGCAGTAGTGACTTGAACCAGGAAACTAGCAGCTGTGGAGGTCGAGACGACATGGCAGATGGTTTAGCTTCGTATGCCAAGTGTGATGCAGGGTCTCTGTGTGGACCTCATTCTCCATCGCTGCCAATTTCATAAGAGTTTCCCTCTCTATAATCAAACAGCTCCTGAGCATCCTATTCCGGAGCATCTACCATTGGAAGGGTAGAATTTCTACTTCGGGTTATAAAATGTCATGGAAAACATAATTGACCCATAGTATGTCATATGGCTCTCTTACAGTAGGGCGTCCTGAGTATAATGGGATGTAAATCCCTGAATTCCTGAGTCCCCACGTGTCAGCAGACCTTACAGAGATATCCCTGGTAGAACTCATTTATTTTGGTGGACACCTTTCAAAAATCACTTGGACCACTTTTCACTCTGTCACCACACAGGAGCCCATAAATTTTTCAGCTTACAGGCCTTGGAGGGACCAATTAAATAGATATTTCCAAATGTAATTTTATAAAGAAATTGGCCAAGGAGTATCAGAGCTCTCTATTTCATTCTGCTCCTCTTCTGCTTATGAAAGAAAAGCTATTTCATATGGTAGAGGAAGAATATCAAAGACCAGACCAAACTGTGACTGAAAATAAGTTGTATAGTTCATTCATATGCTAATCTGCACAGAAGTGGTTGAGATGTAAAAATCTAAACTCAGTTACTATTCTATAGCATATCTATGTCTTGTTCACTAATGTATCAGCGGCACCAAGCCCTGTACCTGGCACATCATCGCAAAGCAATAAATCTTTATTGAATGGATACATGAATTTTACCACACTGGAAAATGATGAATTTTCAATTCGCTTCTTTGTACGCCACTCTTTGGCAAAGGACATAACTTATAACATGCCAGGAAAGAAGGTCAGGGTAAATGAGTGTATTACCTACTTGTTTAAAAAGTCTATTTTATCATTGAGAAGATACTTTCAAATTACTATCCATTTTTTTTAATCATTATAAAATCGTTTGCTTAAAAGGACACTATGCTTCTTATATCCCTATGGACAGAGATGGAAAAAATAATTTTCTAGGTTTTGTTCTCTCAGTTATTGTTTTATGATAATTAATAATTGTCATGCACCCACTAGTTTTAAACATAGATGCTTCTTCCTTCAAAGAATTTGCAAACCAGTTCTGGAGATAAGGTACAAATAAGTATAAAGTTGAGTGTCAATATGAAATTGATGTAATATTGCATGAGAAAAAAACAAGAGTCATAAGTGGAACATGGTATTCCAGAAATACTTGTCTACTATTTAGAAAGGAGGCATGGATATTCACATCACCAGGACCACGTGGGCTGTTTACATATGGACATCTTAATGCCCAGTACCTCAGAATGTGACTATGTGGAGGCAGGGTCTTTAGAGAAGTAATTCATTTAACATGAGGTTGTTAGAGCGGGCCCTCATCCAGTATGACTTCTGTCCTTATAAGAAGAGGAAATTTGAACACAGACACACAAGAGGAAGAATGACTTGTGAACATGAAGATGGCCATCTGCAGGCCAAGGAGGGAGGCTTTGGAAGAAACCAGCCCTGTGACACCTGATCTCAGATTTGTAACCTCCAAAATTGCAAAACAATAACTCTCTGTTACTTAAGCCACTCAGTCTGTGGTACTTCGTTATGATAGTTGTAGCACACTAATGCGGTACAGACACAAAATATGTTTTATCAAGGGGAAAAACTTGACAGAGAAGTAGCAGGGCATGAACAATGTCATGACTTGAATTTTCCCAGGGAGCGATGCTCAGTTACGGTAGCCATAGATCACAGTTAGATGCACTATAGAAAGAGCTCTGAGAAAGAGACCCCACACTGATAATGCTCACAAAAAAAAAAAAAAAGAAAGAAAAAAAAAGTAGGGAAGTAAGGGAAGGCCACATCCAGGCAACTCTGTGATCTTTCTGGGTCCTTTTTGGGTCCCAGTGTCCAGTGGCCAATTTCAGCTAGTTGTGTTGAATGAACTAAACCAGGCCTTCTGAGCAATCTCTGCTGTTTTCCACCCCTCACCTGTATATAGCAAGACCCATAGTTTGGGCAGCTCATTACCCCCAAAACATAGGTTCTTTAGTAATATAAATACTAAATAATTGTCTAATATTTATATTTATAAATGTAAAGGTTATCAATTACTTAAGTGTACTTGCTAAGGGTTGCTATTGTACTTTTTAAGGTAACGTAAAAGGTAGTCACTTGTAAATCATGACTTATAAAATGGAATGTCAATAAATTTATTATACACACACATACACACACACGTTGATTTACCAATTTAATTGGTAAAACACACCTTTAAATTTATAAGCCACCTGCAAGTTGTGTAGACATCGCACAGGTAAAGGCAAGAGAGAAATGCGAGTGATACTGTTAGTTTGTGTCCACCCTGATGACTCCGATGACCAACCAGCTTGGGTCGCTTGGAAAACCACCTAGCCTGAGGGGGATTAGGAGCTGTATGTCACTTGGGAATCCAGTTGTACTTGAGCCTTCTCTAAAGGGAGACTGGAGGGCGTGACTCCGCACAGCACATTGCTGAGTAAGTAGGTCAGCACAGCATCTAGCCCTGGCTCGGCGCTTGGTGGCCCCATGGCCAGATGCTCTCACTTGGCTTGGCCCCTTCCTGCCACCAACTGGTTTTGTGTTTCACAATTACGTGCTTCAGAAGGATAGGTTCTGCAGCCCTGGATAACTGCGACAAAACTGCCTCAGCCTGTGGGGTTTTTCCACTTGAAGCTCCTGAACCTGGCCCAGTAGGTAGAATTCACTACCTTTCTCATGTGGCAATGTGACCTAAAAAGACTCATTGGCTGATAGTTTGGGTACATATGCCTAAGGACTTTAGACAAACATATTACATAATATTAAAATGATGTTCATCTGATTTCCAGTTAGTAATGGGAGCGGAGCAAGACGTTGGTTACATAAGCAGCTGAATGCCTAGGTAGAGTTAATTTTAAAAGGGCCAGTGTGTAGTCAGTTCATTGCCACTCATTTCACATAGGGCTCACAAAGAAAATAGGGATAGACCTAAAAAGCTGTCTAATTTTGGAAAGAAAATGACCAATGCAGAAACCTCAGAGTGAGGAACCATGCTGATTGATTTTTAACCTCGTATTCATTGGGTGCCCAGCATCAGTCACGGTGTTTTTGCGAGGTATCTTTCCATTTGTGTTCATGAGTGGCATTGGTATGGGGTTATTTCCAGTAATGGCATGTCAGGTTTGGAATTAGAGTTATCCTGGCCTCATGAAACAACTTGAGAAGTAAGCCTTCTCTTCTGTTTGTTGAGTTTATGTAGAATTGGTAACATTTCTTAGCTCAACATGTGACACAGTTCACCAGTCAGGACATGTGGGCCTCTGGATTTCTTTACGAGAAGATTTTTTTTATCTATGAATTAAATTTCTTGGCTAAATACAGCACTACTCAGATTTTATAATTCTTCTTGTCTTTCTCTTGGTATGATATGCTCTTCAAGGAATTTATTCTCTTATCTAAGCTGTTAACAATCAATGACATTAGATCTTTACAGTATCTCATTCATGATACTGTACTCTTTCTCCTTTTCTTGGTTAGTTTTTCTAAGGATTTACCAATTTTATTAATCTTTTCCCTCCCCGCAAAAAACAAGTTTTGATTTAAATATTTTTCTTGATGGTTTTTCTGTTTCCTCTTTCATTTATTGCTGCTTTGTTCTTTACTGTTTTCTTTTTTCTATGCACTTTGAGTTTCACTTGTTCTTCCTTATCTAGTTTTTTTTAAGTGGAAGCTTTGATCATTAATTAAAACTTTTTCTTTTCCAGCATAAGCATTTAAACCTAAAATTCTGCTGAAATGACCCATTTAGCTGTATCCTACCACTTTTAACATGTTTTTTTTCATGATCATTTAGTTCAGAGTTTTCTATTCTATTGTGATGTCTTCGCTGATAAATTATTTAGAAGTATGTGTCTTTTTTTCTTCTATTGTGTTCAGTCTGCTGTTACTCTATCCAATAAACTTTTACCTGCATATATTGCCTTTTATAATGCTAAGATTTCCATATTATTTACATGTTAGTTTCCAAGTCTCTTCTGACATTCAAATCACCCACTATAACACTGTCTCTTACTTTAGACTTAACAGATTCATTAGTTATTTAAAAGTTCTTGTCTACTAACTCCCACATCTAGGCTCTTTGTAGTCTCTTTTAATTTTTCTCTGTACCATGTGTCTGTCCTATCTTCTTTTTTCCTCATGTCTCGTGATTTTTGATTGCATACTGGACTTTATGGATGACACACTATCAGTATTCTGTAAATTCTGTTATCTTCCTCTGAAAGGTATCGAGTTCTTATAACTTTACATACTTTACTTGTATCTTTACATACCTTATATAACTTTACAAATGACAACTGTAAATCACAGAGCAGTAAGATAATTGTCTCAGCATATGGCACAGCAAAGCATTGAACCCATGTGGTCTGGCTCCATAGCTGGGGTTCTGAACCACTATAAATACTGCCTCTTTTTTCAGTAAGAAGTCCTTTCTCCATAAAATTTGGAAAATATTTGGTCTGATACATATGCTATTTTTTTTAACTGTAGGACTTCTCGGAAACTTTAATATGTTGTTATGTTTTCTCAAACATGTTAATATGTTTATGGGGCCAGTGGGTGTACTGGTAAAAATAAAAGAGGAGTCTCTGATTTGTAACAGTTGATGAGTAGCACACCAAGACTAATTTCAAGCTACCAGTGGTTTCACAACTGGCTCACAGGATTTCTGAATATTCACCAGTCAGAATAGTTTACAACACTTACTTTCTCTAGCTATTAGCGCCATTTTTCTGCTATACTCCTAGCGGGGGAAAAAAAAAATCTCTAGAGTTAACTATATACAATTTTCTCTTCATATCCTATTCACTCTTAACAGTTTTCCTCTACCATTTTCTTCTTAGCTTTCTCCAATCTGATTTCCATCTCCACCACTTCACTAAAATTATCAAGATCATAAGCTGTATTCATCTTTCTAAAATCAGTATTTTCTGACATCACTCTATTTGACACCTTTCAAAAACAGTTTAGAAGAATCTTTTCTAAAGCAAATTCTAACTTTCTAAATAGACTACTCATCAACAGTGAAAAACAGATATTTGGGTCTCAAAATTCTAGTTTAAAAACTTAAAAACAACAATGACAAAAAGTAAGAACTGTTGAAACAAGAGACCACAGTTTAATCACACGCAAAAAAGGCATTTAAAAATCTCATCAGATTGTGAGAAAAGGAGTTAATGAAAATATTTTATTTAATAATAAAAAATGCTATAATTGTCCCATGTATTGAATAGAGATGAAGTGGATGGCTTCCTCTGGGTTCCTTGACAGCAGTCTCTGGGAGATAATAACTTATTGCCTACTTTTGTAAATTATGCATTAAAACCTCCAAGGAGATAATCATTTGTTGTTCTACCCAGTGTGACTAATGGAATCATTATTCAGCTAGATTTGAGGGACAGGAAAAATGATTAATATGTATCATTGTTTTAGATTATTTAGAGAGATAAATAGGCAAAATCCTATTTCTCATATTAAGGTACTAAAATTCATATATTATTATTCAGTTCAGTGTCATTTGAGAAAGCCACATCAAAACCACACAAACTAATGGTACCTGATGGAATGAGCATTCCCCTCAGAGCCAGGGACAAGCCTGTGTCAATGTGACTACTTTTCTTTTTAAGAATTTTCAGCATTTCCTTCTTCTCTGGCCCCCACATTTGTTTCAGGGACCATACACCTTTAAAATTTTAAAGTATCATCATCTCATTTGAAGATAATGATGTGGTGGTTAAATGTTAGTCACTTAGAAAGCTGTATCTGATTTAGATGAGGAATCCTTTATGCAAGTGGTTTATATTCATACCCAAAGCAGCCAGACAATGATACAGGACTCCTTTAATGAGCATTATCCAGTCTATTCATATTTCTTACATTCCCTAAAAACTCGTGGCAATATGAACTCTTTAAACTTCTTTTGTATTAAAGCATGTTACATTGTATATTGAAGAAAATTCATTGCTTTACAACACTACTTTCCAAAATGCATTCTTAATGAGGAGAAATATTAACAGATGTTAAAAAAAAAAAAGCCTAAACAACAAATGGTTTTATTACCATGTATAATCAGAAACAACTGAATCTCACGTCTCTCACATCTCACTCCTGAAGTTTCTTGATGTACATGAGCATATTAAAAACTTTCTTAAACCAACATTTCCAAACTGTACCTCTTTTTTGGAGGAAATATTCATTAACAACTTGATGAACTCATTCACAAAACACAGTTTGGGGATGTCAGGATTTTAAAATTTTTTCAGTTTTAAATATGAATTAAAGGAAAACAAAATTATACTAAAATATATATTTCTGAAATAAAATATGACAAAATTGTAAAGCATTAACACTGAACACAAAAATGCATTTGTTTCAAAATGCAATCCACAAACTTTTTCCAATGATCGTGTATGATACCTCTAGGTTATCTATTATAATTATTGATTAGATTTTAACAAAATAAATGAAATGAGAATTGGTGTTTGGGGAAAGTTCATTAGAGCTCATGCGGCACTTGAGAATCATCACCCACAATCAATTTCGACACCTTATCTGCTTTGAGCTACACTAAGAGGAAAGGAAATTGACCTTTAATGAGTGCCTGCTATATACCCAGCACTATTATAGACATTTGATATTATTCTTATTAAAATTAACAAGCTCAAGTAGTTACTGGGTTCAGTCATTGTTCGAACATTCTGTGAACTTCAAAGCAGAAGACAACATGACCACTATGTCCCCCAGATGTTCACCATGTCAGAGGGGACACATCGTAATTCACAGAGAAGGAATAAATTATTTAAGACCAGCATGTGTGATGGGTGATAGGTTTATGATGAGGGAGTATTTGATGTTGAACATCTTTTCGTGTACTTACTTGCCAACTGTATATCTTCTCTGGTAAGTATCTATTCAGATCTTTTGTCCATTTTGTAATTGGGTTGTTCATTTTCCTATTATTGAGTTGTAAGAATTCTTTGTATATTTTGAATACCAGTCCTTTATCAGACGTGTCTTTTACAAATATTTTCTCCCAATCTATGGCTCATCTTCTCATTCTCTTGAAATATCTTTTGCAGAGCATAAATTTTTAATTTTAATGAAGTCCAGCTTATCATTTACTTTTTTTATGTATCATTCCTTTAGTGTTGTATCTAAAAAGTCATCACCATATCCAAGGTCATCTAGATTTTCTCCTATGTTAGTTTCTAGTTTTTGTTTTATATTTATGAGTTAATTTTTGTGGAAAGTATAAGTTCTGTGTCTAAATTCATTTTTCCAAATGGGAATGTCCAATTTTTTCCAGAATCATTTGTTGAAAAGTCTACCTTTGCTCCTTTGTCAAAGACCAGTTGACTATGTTTATGTAAGTCTATTTCTAGGCTCTCTATTCCATTCCATTTATCTATTTGTCTGTTCTTTCACCAATACCACAGTGTCTTGATTACTGTATCTTCATTATAAGCCTTGAAGTCAGATAGTGTCAGTACTCTAACTTTCTTCTTCCCCTTTTAATATCTAGTTGGCTATTCCAAATCTTTTGCCTCTCAAATTTCCTCAGTTTTTGTTTGTTTGAGATAGTATTTCTCCTTCACTTTTGAAGGATAGTTTTGCAGGGTACAGAATTCTAGGATTTTTGTTTTTCTCTCAACACTTCATTTTACTGTACTCTCTTTTTTCTTGCAAGGTTTCTGAGAATTCTAATATAATTCTTATCTTTGCTCCTATATAGGTAGGTTGTTCTCCCACCCCTTGTGGATTCTTTCCATATTTTTTTTAATATTCAAATTTCTGAAGTTTGAATATGATAGATTCTTTGGACATTTACTCAGCTAGGTGTACTCTGAGCTTCCTGGAACCATGTTGGTATCTGACATCAGTTTAGGGGGAATTTCTCAGTCATTATTGCTTAAAACAGGGGTCCCCTATCCCCAGGCCTTGGGCTGGTACTGGTCCATGGCCTGTTAGAGCCACACAGCAGGAGGTGAATGGTGGACAAGTGAGTGAAGC
>NW_006431956.1:2833546-2835125 GCF_000325575.1 Pteropus alecto | reverse complement strand
TACTTTTTCTTAGTCTTTTTTTCTCTTCACTTTTCAGTTTTAAAAGTTTCTGTTGTTATATATGAAGCTCAGGGATTCTTTCCTTGCTCGTATCCATCTATTAATGAGCCTATTGAACATATTCTTCATTTCTTTTTTAGTGTTTTTGATCTCTAACATTTCTTTTTTATTCTTTCATAGAATTTCTACCTACTTACATTATTCATCTTATTCTTTTGTGTTGTCTTTTTCCATTAAAATACTTAGCATGTGAATCATAATTTTTTTTAAATGGTAATTCTAACATACCTACCATATCTAACTCTGGTTCTGACGTTTGTTGCATCTCTTCAGACTGTATTTTGGCCTTTTTAATTGCCTTACAATTTTTTGCTGAAAGGTATACTTATATATTGGGTAAAGGAACTTTGGTAAATAGGCCTTTAATAATGAAGTGGTGAGGGATGGGCAGTAGAAGTGTTCTATAATCCTATGATTAATTAGGCTCAGCCTGTGCTCTTGGAGTGTGAACTTGACTGGTGATTCTCAGATATTTTTCCCCCTTATCTGGAACATGACTGGGAAGCCCAGAGTTGTATATTTTCCTTCCCCCGGGTAGGTTAGGCTCTGACAAAACTGCAGGAAGGTCTGGTGATGTAGTTTTTCCTGAGGGCAGAGCTTAATAACAGAACAGGTTTCTCAGATGTATTTCAAATTGTTACTTTTCTGCTCCTCCTGCTGGAAACAAGAAGGCATTTTCCTCTAATATTCTGTGAGAACCTGGTCAATCTCTTGGGCGGAAAAGTAACAAAAGTGAGGGAGACCCCCAAGTGACTGGATTCAGCTTTGTACTTGTCGTTAGGATAGAGTGATGAATTCCAAGCTGCTCATGTGCTGAACCAGAAACCAAAGTCGCTGTTCAGCATCTTTTCATGTGCTTATCTGACATCTGTATATTTTTTTTGCTGTTCTGATCTTTCCTCCATTTATTTATTGAATTATGTGTTATTATTATTGAGTTTTGATATTCTTATGTATTATGAATACAAGCCCTTTATCAGATTAATCCTTTGGAAATATTTTCTCCCAGTTTGTGGCTTGACTTTTTAGTCTTTAGTGGGATCTTTTGAAGAAAAGTCTTAATTTTGATAAAACTACAGTAATTAAGATAGTGTGGTGTTGGTGTAAAGATAGACAAATAAATCAGTGGAACAGAATCAAAGTCCAGAAGTAGATCCACATTTATTTGGACCACTGATTTGTAACAAAGTTGCAAAACCAATTCTGTGTACTAAGGATAATCCTTTCAACAAGTAATATTGTAATAATTGGTTATTCAATTAGTATATGCAAAAAAAAATTTCATTCCTTCTCTGATATCACATGTAAAAATTAACAAAATATGTTATTGACCTAAATATAAAGTCTAAAATTATAAAACTATGAAAGAACTCGTAGGAGAAAAATCTGCATGACTTTGGATTAGGAAAAATTTTCATTTATATGACACCAAAAGAATAATCCAGTAAAAAAAGTTAAATTGGACTTTTTATTGTTGATTTGCATTCTAATTAGAAAGAATTAGCTTTAGAAAAGATTT
>NW_006431956.1:2809707-2833492 GCF_000325575.1 Pteropus alecto | reverse complement strand
GGAAAGAGAGAGCATCTCTTCCCACCCTAAAATCAGGGCCTTTCTCTTGTTTAATGGTCAGCTTATTGGCACTTTATGTACTTGTCCAACAACAGGAAAATGTTTAAATCGTCTCATATATGTCAATACAATGAAATACCGCAGAGTAATTAAGATGAACCTAGAGCTACTATATGAATAAGAATTATCTCAGAAACATTTTAAAAAATGATCTAATACTATTTACATGAAATCTTGAAATATAGAACAAGGCTCTTCTATACATTCTATATACTATGAGTTACAGGAACATAAGAATATCTATGGTAATAGCAATATATAACACCAAAAATAACCTCTTGGTAGGCTACAGTGATGTAAGGAGTTTTTACTTGCCACTGTAATGTATTTTTACAATTCTGAACAAAATAGGATAGTTGTTAATCTGGATCATGGATTCCCCGATTTTTAAAAATATTATTTTAAAATATTTTTGTTTGAAATATGGAATAGAAAAATAACATATAACAAATAAAGAAAAATAAGAAAATTTTTAATTTTAATAGACATTAACCATTGCTCAATAAATTAATGATATAATTATATTCACAATAAAATTTTAATTATAATATTCATAATTATAGTTTATAATTATAGATTAAATTATAGAGTTTTAGAGATGGAAGGAAACTCACAGTTTATTTAGCTCAATTTCTTTATTTTTAGTTGTTGGAACTTCACCAAGAAATTTAAATGGATATGTCCTAAGCCTAATGGTCTACCCAGAAAGGTGCATACTATTTAAATTGTTACATATGGTTGATTTGAGAAAACATGAGTAAATTTTTGACTTTATTACTGACGATTTCTTTGCTTAACAACTCAGTCTTGGGAGGTCATAAACAAGGCGGAGGGGTCTTTTGGTTTTGATACTACCCCTACCTGTGAAAAACCATTGAATTCTGGGTACTATTTGTTGTTCCTCACTCTCCCTCAATCTGTAAAACTTAATGTATAAAATAAAAATGCATCTTATCTAAAGGTGAGACTCAATAAGTGGCAGACCCAAAATTAGTCCTGAGATCTAACTAAATCCTAAGTACTTATTTCTCCCATGTCACATTTCCTTCTTCCAAAGTAAAGAGGCTTTGTTATGAATGTCCATAAATGCATATTCCATAATTGTAATCAGATATCGAAAAAGTGCTAACTCATGTGAAGTTAAACATTTATTTTAAAAGGTAAATTTTTTATGTGTGTTTTGTTTGCATTTGTGATATTTATAAAACTTCTCTTAGATTTAAAATATGTGCTTCATGGATATGGTGAGCCAGAACGGAACAGTGGTGAATTAAGTTTTTATTAGGCTTCTGTCAGGTGCCCTGGGGAAAAAAACATCACCACTTTTACCCTACCCTCTGACATTTTTGTCTCCTTGATGGGAATTTTCTAGATAGATTTTATAGTAGCCATTAGTTCAGTTATTGACCTAAAAAAAAAAAAAAAGTTTTTAATCTGAGTACCTCAGGCATGTGAGTTTTATGATAAATTAATTTTGTAAGAGTAACTGATTTTGTAATTAATTGTGTAATAAATTAACTATCTAGAGATTTTTAAAAATTGAAACATTCTTTTGCTGGAAAATTAGTATGTTTAAATATGCTATTAAAGACAAATTTGATACAGTCAAATGATACATTTTTTAAATGTCTGAATCTCAGGAAACAGGAAACTCAAAACTTCCAACAGATGTTTTTTTCTGACCCTAAACTTTATTATTTAGATATTGTCTGTATTTCCACTTTATATCTGTTTTTTCATGTCTTCACTATGGCATAAGGCTCAATAAATCTTTATGCATATCTGCTTATTTTGTTTGTATGGTAGAGAAGCAATGCCTATATTAGAATATACCAAAATGGAAAAGAGATTTCTTTGTAACTTTACTGAAGTAGGGAAATATGCTGGAAACTAATTAAGCTTTTACTAAAGGAAAAATTTCGTCTCATTCCATAGCACCTAGAATAGTCCTTGGTACAAAGTAAGAGCTCAATAGCTGGTTCATATCAGGCAGTTCTTAAAGTCTGTAAATTACGCTTTATGGAGACCTATCTTCTCGTGGTTTAAAAGATTCTATTATATCTACTCCTATAGAAATAGTATTTTTCTTTGGACATTCTGTGGTTGATGGACTTCAACAGCTTTCTACCCATACTCCAATAAAAACAAATTGTCGGTAAATTATATTATTAAATTATTCTTTATTTTCCATTACCAGGGAGCATTCTAAGCAATCTGATACCATAAAAGAAGGTGGTATCTAAGTTAATGAACATCTAAGCCATGTAGCACTTTTAAGACTAAAATTTTAATATCTAGATATACATTCATAAACATTCATATGTTATATACATATCTGTTTCACATATATATGCATATGTGCATGTATATAATATAATATAGATCCAGTAAAATTATAAATATTTTTTAAAATTTTTCTTTCGTATTTCCCTTTTCTTAAAATGCACTACTTTTGAGAGGAAAAAAATCCAAAAATTAATAATGAAAAAAATCTAAGTAAAACTACAGAATGCTACATTTCAGGCAACAGCAATTATTTGCTTATCTCCTTGGCTCATTTATGTTTCCTGTATTTTAATTATTTGCAGGAGATGCTATGTGAGGAAAAAATGTATGCATTTCATGACTTGAGTATTTAATATCGAGTTACAAACTTCTAAAGTATTTGCATTTTTATCTCTTCTGCTTCTCTTTTTTATAAATCTCTTACTCTCTTAACATATGTGAATGACAGAAATAGGTTTATGAGAAGTATCGCATCACCTGTAAAGATGTTCACTCACCTGCGAGTAAGTACATAGGAAAAGCACTTATGTTTGTTGTACATATATTATATTCATACTTAAGACATATAAAATTGTACTTTTTGTAAATGGCCACATATTGACAAGTTCTTGTGGTTCAACTGATAGATCATAAATTTCTTTCCACTGGTGTTCTATGAAATTAAAACATTCCCTGTTTTTTTACAGTTAACGAAACTAAATTTAGTATGCAGAACTGTTCAAAATTCTAAAGCTGATTAGTGTTCTATTTTCTGGTTTGGTTAACTCGGTCAGTTAAGGCACTACACTACTGAGCCAGTTAATTTCTCCAAAAAATATCTGCCAATGTAGGTTATTAATTAGTGAGGAGTGAGTAAAGAAATATGGATTTTTTCTTGTCCATCCTTGGTTTATTTCTGTTATAACAACCTCTTCATCTATCACTTTCTTGAGTATCCCAGAATACAAACGTTGACCTCTCTCCATTTCATGCAAATCTCAGTCCTCCTACCCACTCCTTACTGATTGTCAGAAAAAAAATTTTTTTGACATAGCGTGTCTTTGCACATTTTAAAGAGATTTTTCCAAAACCAAGTTTAAAATTTAGATGAAGGTATTTTTGTAAGAATAAATATAATGCTTAAGACATTTTTACTGTAGCATTTGTCATCTGTCTTTTATCTCTTAAAGTATTTTATACAAATTACGCATCCTGGTTATGTTCATGCAAAGCTTCCTTAATATGATGGCAGTCAGCCCCCATCATTCACACATGTAGCACCAAGTAATTCTCCTTTGCTGTACTTGTCACATTTGTAATTACTTGTAAAAATTTTTTTGAGTTACACAAGAAAGAAAATATATATTTATTAATGTAACTCAAAAATTTTTTTGTTACACAAGAGAGAAAATATATATTTATTAATGTACTTATTAATTATGAATTCTTTATTGCTGTAGATACAGAAACTGTCAGAGTGGCAGGCACCTAATAGGTGCTTATAATTTCTGACTAGATGTCTGAGTGATTGAAATAGAGTGGTAGAAATAAAAATACAAAAGCCACATGATTCTTCCTATAGGCAGGAGATGGACTCAATATGGCCATGTGGTTTAGACAGTTAACTTAGTGTTAGACAAGCTCCTGTATGAACCTCATCTCTACCACATATCAGTCTGGTCATACTGAACATGATACTATATATCTATTATGCCTAAATTTAATTTTTATTACAATTATTCGGGTGACATTGGTTAATAAAATTAAATAGGTTTCAAGTGTACAATTCAGTAATATATCATATGTATATTGCATTGTGTTCACCACCCAATAGATTTATTTTTTTGTTAAAACGTACATAATAATAGTACCTGTATCATAGGATCATTAGGAAAATGAAATTAGATCATGAACTATGCCAAATTTATGAGCAAGTAAAATCTAGGAAATAAAAAGATACACAAATGGTTAATAATCATATGAAAAAAAGATTAAACCTAACTCATAATTAAAGCAATACAAATTATAGCAACAAAATGCTGTTACCACTTATCAGATTGGCAAAGTTAAAAGGGTCGATAATATCTAATGTTGGTAAGGATGTGGTGAAATGTTTATGCTCATATGCCTTCGGTGGCGACATAAATTAGTGCAGCTTTTAAGAGAAATTTGCCTTCTAATATTTAAAGTTTCTATCCAGTGACTCAGCAATCAGACTTGTTGGCATTTATCCTATAAATCTATTCACAAAAGTAACGGGTGATGCACGTGCCAGTTTATTCATTGTGGCATTTCACAAAATGGAGAGAAAACTAGGAACAACTGAAAGTATCACCATTTTTCTAATTTTTTAAGAAAAATGCACAAATGTTCATCCTAAGTGGAGCCCATTTTCTCTTATATGTATTGAACAGAGAGGACTTGGGAATGAGAGAAGCATCTTTTTTTGTAAAAATTCTGTATATACATACTTTTTGCCAAATGAGCTTAACTTTTTATTGCAGGTATGTTTTATTATTCTCTGTTGAACTTTTTTTCAGATCATAAAGTCCATTCTTTTTATAGATGTTGTGTAAAATAGGAAAACTGTGATAGGTTTCTCCTTCAATTTGAAGTAGGGAATTTTGTGTCAGGTATAGACCTCTATTTTGAATATAAATTTCATAGTTAAAGAATATACTCTAATAATCCTAGAAGGAGATGTACAAATCAATACAGCTTTCTCTTTTACCCAGATAAAAGTTTAAGGAAAATACAGATGAATCATACATTTCTGTATAATCTGTGCTTTTGTCAAAAGTTGCCATGACTCATTTATGACTTTCCATAGTTTTAAAACCAGTGTTTTTAACCATAGAAAATCTACTTCATGGTCCCATTATGATGACACTCGAGTCAATAATAGACTCTTTTGTTCATGCGAGAATGTTTTGTAGAAACAAAACCCATTAAAATTGTCTCTTGCTATAACTCCATAAAGCAGAATTCTACAAAAAGGAAAGAAGAGACGATAAAATCAAGTGAGTGCCCTTATGTGCACTGTGTTGGGTGCTGTACACTCGGCCCAGTGCCTCAGACATTTAATCTCACAGCTCCCTATAAGATCAACTACAGCTCAAGAGTCAGGTAGCTACTAAGCAGGCAAGGGACTAGAATATGAACCCAAATCAATATGGTTCCAAATATCACTCAAATGACCAAATTGCCATGTAGTTCTGACTTAATTTAGTTCGATATCCATCCATTTTTTAGCCAGTCCCATAGTTTTCAGAACTAGATCTTTGGGGCAATATTATGTGAAATTAATGCTTTGTTACTCAGTTATAAGCAGTAAGCTCTGACACTGAGAGAGAAACAGTATCCATGGATGATTGTAGTGTTTTAACCAATGGTCCATTGTTCTCCATATAAGATTGAAGAAAAATAAAGTCAGTCCCTCTGAATGTTCAACACCTGTAACAGTCAAACCCTGAAGTGAGTGTTATCTGTTCAGTGGTGGTCTTTTCAGATCACTCATCTCTAGAAGGATCGCTTTAAATGAATTAAAGCTTTTATTTGACCACGAAAAGGGCTCAGCTTGTTTCAACTATGCAAAATACGTGCGGAACTTAATTTCTTAAGAATATTTCTTTATTTGCCTCATCTTTTTTTGAGGACACTTTTGGGCTAGCTGCATTATTTTAGCTCCAGTTTCATCTTACTCTGTGTAGAATGAATAGTAATTTTAAAAACAAAAGGACACTTCAGAAATTTAGAGAAAATACAGCTGTTTCTACTGCCATAAGTTTTTGTATCTTTTTTAAAAAAGCAACAGAGACTCATATACAATGGATACATTGAGGACGAAATCCCATGTCTTAGCCATATATCACATTTCTTATATCATATCACTTATTTAAAAGTCATGTTATTGTTTTCTTAAAATCATTTAACTTGGAAGTTCTGACTCAAGAAAAATGTATTCCTAACATAAATAATGCCGTATTGCAACTACGTCGGGAAAAAACTTAAACCATTGTCTGTGCTAGGAGTTGCTGCTCTATCATCTTAGTTTACTAATTTTTCTTTTAGTCTCCTGTTTAGTTGTCTCTGATAAGTGCCTGTATTTAAGAAAGAGAGGAAATTGGGTGTGGTTAATCTATGTAGTTTCTATCTTTATTAAACTCCTAAAGCAGATACTTGCTATCTTTATTACTCTAAATGCCATAGATTCCAGGGTTCTTCTTTGTAAAGAAGTAACTAAACAATTTTACATTAAAAAATTGAAATTAATTGCAACTCTGTGACCTAAGCAGATTGTGCTCTTGAACATGTGCTCTAGTTTATGCTGAGAAGTTCAGCTACACCGAGCTTGCTGTGGGCACTTGTGCTTGGAAGCTTTGTTTGGAGGACCCAAGTTCTTTGCTACTTAAGTCCCAGGGTTATCACACTGAGTTTCTCTCAAACATTCACCTATAATGATGGGAAATAATCATCCAGACACTTCTCTTTACTAATCACATCTGGTCACATCTTTATGAGTAAGTGTTCATAGATGTAAGTTTTCACAAATAAAAAAGCAATATGGCAGAGGTAAGGTGTCATACACTGCAGTTTTGGCCTTTCTGAGAGGCACTTTGTTACATCACTAAGTCAGTCAGGTTTAAAATTAGGTTCTGTAACAAGGCTCCAGTGAAGATCTAGTTAGTCACATGGCACTGCCCCCAAACAGCCATTCTCACATTTAAATTCTTAAGCTGAGGGAAATATAAAGTGCTCAAATCAAATAAGATTGTTAAGAAAGCCAGTTCAAATCATGCTGCAGTTAAGTCAAATATGAAGCTCCTGAAATTCAAATTTGCATTTTTTTCTTAAACAGAACAAATGATTCAAACTTAAGGAAATGAAATACATATGTCTCTCATATTTACCAGTTCCTTCACTCATTTCCTGGCTCTTCCTCCCACCTCTAAAATTCAGGTATTTCTCAGGAATGTGTCCTTGGCCCTCCTCTTCACAGGTGCCCCTGGCAGAGTACTGTCATCCACATTCCTATGCAGTGACTTCTCCAAACAGCATCCTAGTACCCAGTTCCCAGATTCTTTGTTCTTCTTTGGGTCCATATTTCCCAATGCTCTGCCACTAATTTTACTGTTTGAAATTACTTATAGTGGTAATTGCTTATTAACCAGCTACTGTCCTAAGCACTTTACATGCATCGTATTACCACAAACAGGAAAGGATACATTACAGTTCCTGGTGTTTAGAAATGGAAACAGAAACTTAAGGGAGGTTTAAGCTTAAGCTGCTCGAACCTGACACAGCTCAGGAGGGACAGCTGGGCCTTCCGTCCAGGTGGTTTTGCCTCCCAAGCCTATGTGTTTGATCAAACTAAGTTGTTTGAGATCATTTTCCTCGCCCAGACTTAAAACCTCAGACCTGTCTCTAAGGTTACCATCTCCTTTACTCTGTGCACTTATTTTGCTCGTATAAAGATAAAAAGTACAAATATATAACACATATGTTATATACTATTCTTTATTTATATAAACGTCCACAGCACCTTGTATAGTTCTGAAAATCAGGTTGAAAATTAGGTTTGTTGAGTAAATGAAAGTCACTTGAATTTAATCTCATTTTATTTCCTACATCTACCCCTCTTATGCATTTATTGCAACTTCCACAGTTCAGACCTTTCAGCACCTTGACCTTGGTTTTTCCAAGAGTCTCCGTTGTTCTAATTTCAACTACTCCCCAGCTGAAGGTGCTCACAACACATTGCTCTTTGTGCAGACTTTCAAGATGTGAAGTTCTTGAACCCCTGCTCAAAATCACAGTGGGGTGTGGAGTAACAATCTTTAACCTAGCCTCCATGGCTTCTAAGAATAATACATTTTGCCTTCCTAATGTCTCAGGCAAGCTGTCACACAAAAGTGTGTCTTCTGCACTTGGCCCATTCCTGCCTGATGCTTTTCCGCATGCCTGTGAATCAGACCATTACTTTCTTAACATGATAAAATTTTACTGAACCATTTCAGCTCAGCATCTTTGTAGGAATTGCTGGTTTATCCGGTAGGAATGAATGAACGTACACAATACATTGTGCACCTCTCCTGAATATTTATCACTTTATCCTTAGTGATTTTGGTATGCCTTATTAGTATTTTAACCAATTCTTCTTAATAGGCTAAGAATTGTGGTTTGTTTCTGTCTCATCTTTGTATGTTTCACAGAGTTTTTATCATGTTAGTTACAGTAAACATTAATTGGGTAAATAAATGAGTTAGCATCCCTTTGAATGCAAATTCCTGGAATTAAGATAGCAAAGCTGATGGACACATGGAGAGATGGATGGATGAAATTGAATGGATAAATTTCCAATAGAATAGAACATTCAAATGAGTCTAAATGTTTATCAAATTCTTGACTTCCCAAAGAAAAAAACTTATAAAAATAAGAGCAACAGTATTTATTATTCACTCAACAGTTAATGGATCCTACTATAGATGGCAGGGAATGTGCTGAGTATTTTGTTATCATGTCTATGCTCATTTATAAATATATATCTTACCTAGCAGAACATTTTTGCATATTTCACACACAAAGGAGTAATAAATTGGGTTAGGTAAGCTGCCACTTAACAGCTCTATCAAAGCAATATGTTTAATTCCCAATGTTAAAAATGCAAACAAACCTTTAACTTCCAAGATCAATTACACCTATAGAAGGAGGCTTGCTAGGGAACAGCATTCTGTCTTGTCAAGGACTCCTTATCATCAAGGAAGAATAAACACTCTAATTATTTTTTTTTTTTTTACTTTTTTGTTTGTTTTCTAATTGGATCATTCATTACTCTCTAGAAATTCAAATCAACATCAGATTTATAGTTGGAGGCTATTGAAATATTGATTTGTTTATAGAAATGTCAAGCTTAGCAGGTAAGCTGTCTTAGTGCCAGAGAATGATTTTGCTTTAGTAAACTTGTTTAAAAAGTCTGATAAAATGGAACGAGCAAGCTATTTGCATCTCTATCAGGCATGGGGAAAAGTTTTTAAAATTTAAAGAGTCTCTTTGGTATCCCTCTAATACTAGGTTCCTGGAATTAAGGTAACAAACCTGAACCACAGTATATAAATTCTAGTTATTCAAAGGTCCAGTGTTCATTTTCTGTTTCTGCAGGCCCTTGCTACACTGAAAGGGAGACTCAGGGGGCACTAAGTTGTATAGGGTGTTATTAGAATATGTGAAGCCCCCAAAATAAATGATTTTATTTCACCTCTATTAGTCAATTACATTGACACGACTATTTTATAATGTCTAACTTATTACAGGAATAGTTAAGATACAGACTCAGAGGCAATCTCCTAGAATCAATTAAATCTATTTACAACTATCACATACTAGCTTTGCCTGTCACTATAACTAGATGCAGATCTATGTAGTTCTGCAATTTCTGGTCCTATAAACAGAACACATCATGTCATCTTTCCATATATCTTAGTTTCATAGTCTTTGAGAATAACAGATCTTTCCTGCTTATCTCTTGTTGTTGTAGTGAGAAGAATGACTATTTTTCGAAAGCATTAACTGTCCTCTGTATTTTTAAAATGTACATTTTCCCCTTGAGAAATTGTTATGTAAATCTCATGTGTTTCTCTACCGAAAAAAAAATCATTTATTATATTTCCGATGAGCTAATCGGGAAACAGTAAGGGGTGATTAAAAAAAGAAAAACTGGAGAAAGAGGAAAAAACAATGACACAAACAGAAAGAATCCTAAATACTAAATGATAGTTAACTGAGAAGAGTATTTTGGTATATCAGAAATTATTTTCTATGCTACCACTTTAAACACATATATGCATACCTCTTTCTCCTCTCTAAAAATGTACATTGTGTACACTTACAATTGGCATTTAGTTCTCCCTCATCTTGAGTGGATGATGAGGAAACCAAAAAAAGGGTTCTGTCCACCCACACCCACCTGCCCATAGCATTTGTATAAGGGAACAGTGATTTATTTTGCTCGAATAGGTATGCATTAAGGGAAGAGGATGGACGATCCAAGAAAACTGCTTCCGCAGCTCCTCGCTGGAGCTATTCCTTTCTGCTTTTCCATCACATGGTTGAGGGTGGGGGCATGACCTAAATTAAGCAGAGGTGGTTAAGACTAAGTTCTCTGCTGTTGACAGGAGAAAGTAACCAGTTCCAGAGTGACACAGTGCAAATTTTGTCCCAATTTCAGTGAAGAGAATCATAACAAATCAGTTGTAGTAATAGTAGCTGTTATTTTCCTCCTATCCCATAACTAGAGTCTGCAAAGAAATGCTTTAAATCAAGGTAGTGCATCAACATCATTTTTTTTTAAATGCTGGGAGCTGAGCACCTTAGCAAGTTCTTCTGAAAAAGCCTTACACACTCTCTCCCTCATACACCTCAATCTGATGATTCAAAAAAGAAACCTTTTAATCTCACCCCATCGATCAACTAACATATTCTAATGTTTTATCTGTGAGTAAAATTAATATGCTTTCTCAAAGAGAATACTTTTAGTCTGCGTGGCCACAACTGTAGAATTAACACTGGAAACATTAGTCCTGGGCTTCTGCTTCTGCCCACAGCTTTTGAATTAAGAATAATGTTGTTGTGCCTCATGAAACAGCCTTCACTGCTCATCAAGAAGACTCAGGACGTCAGCCCTCCAGGCCCCTGGCAGAGCAGCGTAAGTACCCACACAGGCCTTTCCAACTTCAGCAGACATGTCCCCCCAGGACCACAGCTTTGGGAATTCTAATTTTCAATCTGCTTTCCACTCCAAAATAGTATTTTTACAAAACTAAAATGGTAATTGACTTTTTTTTCTTCTTTGTGGGAATTCTTCCAAAAAAATTTGAAATATATTCATTAACACAAATCATAAACCAACAAGCCACACAACATTAAATTGTGTGTGATTCACTCAGGATGTGTGTGTAGTCTTGGGGTCTTGATGCAAGTAGTTGGTAGTATGACTGCAGAAGTGTCATTTGTGTAAGGAAAATGAGTTTATGGTCCCAAAACCCTAATTAGGTTGTCTGAGAATCAGGAATACCAACTAGGCATTCTCTGTTTTCTACTCAAAATATTTACAAGTATTAGATGTGCTGTAATTCTAAATGTAGAGGCATAACTTAATTCCTCACTCAAAGAAGTGGTGGGGAAAAAATGAGTATAGTTAAAATCTGCTACTCTTAAGAAGAAAATCGAGTGATTTCTACTTAAATGATCATATTTGGTTTTGTCTAGATTCTCAGATCAGAAAAAAAAAAATACTGTGGGAATCCTGTACGCTATGAGATCACATAGGTGAAGCTGTTTATACATTGTAGAATGTGATGTTAATACAAAAGGCTCACGAAGCCCCTGAATAGACTGTTCTGGTTGGCCCTCCAATAGGGCTTTCGATTTGATGAATCTGTTCTTTCGATGGATGGGGACACCCCGCTGTTCCCATATCTAGGAGGCTGCTGTGCCACTGCTGCCCTCTTCCCTGATCACATTCCCAGGCCAGATTCCCTCAGGGCAGGTGTCCACACCGCTGCACCGTGCTCTCCTAGCCACATGCCGGCTGAGAGAGCTCTTTTACTTCCTTGCAGTTCTGGCTGTTATCTGTTTTAAAGCTTCAAATATGCAGTTTTAACAAATTCATGTGACCACTGTCCATAATGCTAAGTAGTTGATTCCCTCAAACAAAATAACCACCATGAAATCATTCTTCATTATTTTCATTAAAAAAAAAAAGGAAAATCTTATGAGGTAGAAGTATTTGATGAGACTAGTGCACAAGAGGCTAGAAAAGGCAGTATGGATTAGAATCAGACTCCTCTGTATTCCCTCATTTAGAAATACCTGACTGTAATTTACACATTAGAGCACTGGGCTTTAAGAACTAACCAGCATATGATCAATGAACTGTGTAACCTTGGACATAGGACCCTCTTCAGCCCCACTCTCCTTGACTGTAAAATGGGCGTTTGGAGCGAGTGATTTCTACGAGTGTAGAGCTCTGTGATTCCCACCACTCTTTACCAGAAATAGCATGCCCTCTATCAGTCAGATTTACGAATGTAACACTCACTGAATTATATTGGACTCCTTACCTACCAATCCACAATGTCAGTGTTCCCTCCATTTTGTCCCCAGCTTCTAACACTGCACTGTATAGAAAGTATTTGATGGAAAGATAAATTGAATATATAATTAATGATCCAATAACAAGCATCACAAACCGATTCAGTCTTCATTGTTATAAAACAAGTATCTTTTTCCTATTAGGCTAAAAATAATAATAAATAAAAGCTCCATTATTATCACATCTTTATCTCAATCTGACTTTGTGCACCAGAAGTCAATTTACACTCACCTCAGGTCGAAATTGAGAGGAGAGGGAAAAAAAGGAAACAATAGGTTCATATGTACGGTTTTAAAATGTAGTTTTGGTTTATATTTTCTGCAGCTGCTGTTCTTAACTTTTAAAAATTATAAAAGAAAATGTAAACGCCGTTTTAAGTCTCTTGAAATCAGTCTTTTGCCTGAATGATGAAAAATTTCCTTGAATATGTGAAACCCCCAAAATAAATATTACTTAGCTTCTATCCGTCAATTACATTGACACAAGACTATTTTTTAATGTCTAACTTATTACAGGAATAGTTGATACAGACTCAGAGGCAATCTCCTAGAATCAATTAAACCCATTTACAACTATCCCATGTTTGCGTTCAACTCTGATAGTCCATTTTCTGCCATAGCTGCGTTTTCCTCTCTTCTGTTATTGAGCAAAGTAGTTTCAACTTTCCCGGTTTCTTAGGTTCACTCATGTCTTACTATTAAACTATTAAAAAGTGTCAAATTTAACTCAATTTCTCTGTGAATCTTTATTACAATAGTTAACACATTTTTATCTAAACAAACTCCCTAGAAATAATCTTTTTGTCCAACACATGTTCAAGCCTTTGAAATAGTCTGCACAATTCTAAGAGTCACAAATTCAGTTCTAGAAGCATCAGTTTAGCTGTAATAGTCACGTAAATCACTATCAGTACAAAACCACTTAAAGTTTTAAAATCTGCTTATTATTCTAAGAAAATATCAGCTCCATTTGATTTCCATCACAGTACGCAGGAAGGAAAACGGGGGCTTCAAAGGAAGTGAAACTATTTTTCAAATGATTAGCGGACTTCAGGCAGTGTTTGGCAATCAGGGATGATTATTACTTAAGTAAGTTCATATTTCTGATAAAATTAGTCAATGAACATTTTCAGATTTTAAATGACAACATTTCTATTAAAACAATTGTTTACTCTCCTTAAAAATATATATATTTTAATTTAGACAGTGAATTATGCTAGAAAAAAAAAATCTTTGTGTTTGTGAGATAGCCAGTTGTATAAATTTTAGTTCACTCCTTCCTTGATCTTAGCATTCCCCTCAACCATGTTTTTTCTTAATTAAAACCACAGCAGAGTGATTCATTTAGGAAAAATAAAGCAGAGCCTAAGGGTCAGCAGAATGACATAGTAGAAAGTGTCAACTGTTGTCCCCTTGTACTTTCAAAGTTTGGAGGCGACCATTTCCTGGTTTAGTTCTGCCCACAAATCTCCCATAGAAATTCAGAAGAACTATTGAACCCTATTAGGGCATCAAAAAGAGGCTGTGTCCCCAGAGAGCCATTTAGTGGAATAGTTTGACTTCTCCATCTTCCTCTTCAAAATGCTTAACTTCTTGGCCAAAGTTAAATCTCCTCATTTTTGTTATGGGAACAGATCTCAAGAATAGATTTATCTTTAGCTGATAATAGGAAAGAATGGAAAAACTGTTGTAGTGGAGATAAAACAGTTCAAAAAAAAATAATAATAACTGTTAAGACAGTTTTTAGGACTGTGAATAGCAATAGTTTCACTTGCATAAAAGTGTTGAGCCTAAACCTGTATCCTTAAGTAGGAAGAACAGTCTTCCTTAAGCAGATCAGCAGCTCAAGACTGAAAGATTAATATATAACCGAAGGTGAGAAAAAGAAAATTTAACTCTTCACAGATATTTGCTAAGCTTAAATTGTCTCAGGCAACACCTTGAATAATTAGCTAGAAAAATCTCATATTTAAACTGTGCAGACTGAACTAGATGTGTGGGGGTAATTCATGCTGTGAATGATCACATAGCCCACCAAGTTCTGAATCAAGGTCATTTACATGGGGAAACTAGCAAACTTTACTTCCTGCATGGTGCTGCTGTTGCATCTCTTAAATAAGACCCAAGATGGCAACAGGATATATCTTCAATTTTAAAGGAGTATTTTTTATCTTTCCAACATAATTATTTAAAACTTCAGTGTCTTGTTTATTTAAATTAAAAATTTTATTTAAATACTTTGGTGAATGGTCAAACATATGTAAGAAATCTATTTTAAAAATGATAGCTAAACTTCTTATGATTAAAAAAAAGTATGCAGGGCAGATGCATATATGTGCAAGGCTGCATTTTAACTGAGAGACTAATGGCTGTTTCAGAGGTTGGTATCACCAGGTAGTAAATTAAAGTGTTTGTGGTAAAAGATAATATGTTTACAGTCTCAAGATGATTTTCATTATCCTTTCATGTTCTTGGTTAGAAGTGTCTGAAAATCTTGTGTACGTTTTGATGATACTTATTGTAGACATTGGGAGATACATAAATTCAACTGTTTTGAGTTACAAAAAGGAGGAATAAGGCTTTTTTGGTGTGTGCTGTTTGCTCATTTATTTTAAACTTAAGTATAAAAAGTGGCTAAAATTCTAAAATAAATACTTGTTTACTTAAGGAAAGAATTAAAAAGTTAAATTTGAGGAATAAAATGAGTTTAAAATAATGTTGGAAAAAAAATGGAACATATGAGTACAACTATCTAAACACTTTATGTCCAAGATTTGTAGTCCATGTAAAACAAATTATCAACTAATGTAACATAGGTAATCATGCAACTTATTTAAATAATATAAATTATTTTGTATTTGGGGAAATCAGATTCACACATTACCCTTTTAAGTTATGAAAACAGGAAGATCGGGTGGGGTTCAGTAATTCTGAATCTAATATGTATTATAGTCTCATATTTGTTTGAGAGGGCGTGTCAAGTTTACAAAGTTTGTTACATCTCTTCTTGGTGGTTCATTTGTATTTTTTATGTGGCATGAAATGACATTTGTCCATTCGCCAAGGTCTAATAAGTCACCTAGCCAGTGATTAGTTTCTGGGGCTAAAAACCACCATTCTAGGGCAAAACCTCCAGAAGTTTTGCTTTAATGTGAACAAATTAATAGAGAAAGACATAACTCACAAGACCAACCAACATGCATTGGAGTATTAACAATGGAAGTCTGAGGGAAGCATAAGAACAATGGAAACTGGGGAAGTAAATATTGAAAAACATGGCATTGAAAAAGATACCAATAATCTACTTCCCGTACAGGTTATTCATAATTCGATATAAATATATTTTTATATTAGTTTTATAGAAACTATAAATATAATTTGATATAAATCTCTAGTAAATTCTTAGATTGTTCATATTTTAGTAAACAAGGGCATTTTTCTCTGCAGGCACCAATGTAAAAAATTCCATAAAAATAATGATCTAGAAAATGTGTAATGTATTTAAACTGATATTCTTGCCACAAAGGTTAGGATCGTTCCCAATCTTTCATTACTAATTTATTCGATAATACCGAAATTCTAATAGGAATGATTATTAAGGCCAAAAAAAGGGAAACCGCGCAAGAGGGAAAACCACTGAGGCTGATTATCATATTAGTTTATTGGCTAAGTCTAAGTGGGTGATTGCTAAATCCATTTAGAATGCTAACTTTGAAAAGTTTTAAATTTAGTGAGTTCTCTGAATTTTATCTGCCTAATACCTAATTCCTGCATTTTTGGAAACATGTGACAATGTCACTGAGATTTTAGGCTATTGTCTTATCCGACTATCAGTTTCAATGTAACTTAGAATCAGGTCTCATAATAAGACTGTTTTGTTAATTTTTTTCATTTGCAGGATCTGAATTTTGTAGGGTGGTTTTTTTTGTTTTTGTTTTTGTTTTTTAATTATCCTATTGCCAAGACAGTAAAATCTTCAGCACAAGAGATATATTTCTTCATTAAATATTTTGACATATTCTTCATAGATCACCAATTCTCCAAATATAGCATAAAATTCTTACTACCAAAACTCTACTGATGATTTGTAACCATGTACATAATTCACAACATGGATTCATCTGGTTCTTAAGTCATTGGTTTAATAATCAATGTAGCATTCACTTGATATAAAAATCATACAGTATCAGACCTCTAGGCTTTGAAGAGATTATAGAGACCACCTGAAATTGCTGTATTTAGAGGTGATCGAACCAGATCCTAAAAATATCTAGTGACTTTTTAAGGTTACATATCTGAAGATGACTAAAATATAAAAATTTGTAGTAAATATTTGCAAGAAAAATGTAGACATACTACTTATTTCCTTTAGTCATGCTTTTTCTTTTCCCTCCGTATCTCCCTCTCTGTTGGACCTCCCTTCCCACCTTCCCACCTTCCCACCTTCCTTCCTTCCTTCCTTCCTTTTCAGAAGATTGTTAGAATATTTTTTGTATTGCTTCCAAACCCTTGAAGGACAAAACATATTTATGTTGCTTGGCAGCAGGTTAAAAAGCCGATCATGTGGACTAGCTGATACTTACAAATATAATTTTTACTTTACATCATTTGAGTCCAAAACAGATGTGTATTCTTAGAATGATTGACTTTTCTTTTAATCAGATGTGGGGTGGGGACAGGGTAGGTTACAACTGGGATTCAATTTGCAGAATCTACTTCTCTCCTAAAAAAATAATATGCTAAAAATATATCAAAATGAAATTATAGTTGTTAAAAGGAGATTAAATAATAAGACTCCTGTTGACCCATGAAGACAAATTTCTCTATATATACTGATAGGGTTATGAAAACCTGGAGTAAATTACAATCAAATGGCATTTTAAGAAACATGGTCAAAAATGTCATTTAACTAAATAATTTATGAAACAGTGAAGGAGCCGATGGAATAAAAATGAATAAAATGTGCAGGCTTTTGGCTGAAGGTCTATTACCTAATCTGTCAAATACTAAAATATGTTTTAGAAAAATCCATCTTCAGTACTGGTTTGTTTTTTTCTTTTTTCATTCTTAAGCATACCTAGGGGAAATGTTTGTTTGAGATTTTTGGCTATTAACCAACTAGATGAGTAGTAACATAATACACTATTTTACAAGACAAAAAAAAACCAGTGTTCTAGATACTTTTGTGTAATCAGTTTGAATTTAAGCTTATTTTAACATATTCAGTTTACCTGAAGATATTTTCAGAGCTATTTTAAAATTAGTCTTATAATTCATAAACACAGTATAAACTTATGAGAAAACTTCACTTAGAGTCCAGATTTCTCACTCATTCAACACTTCAGACTCTTTGATCCTACTTCTCCTGTGGTTATTTAATAGTAGACTTTGAATTATAGTTACATGTGGACTTGCCATATTCCTCTTCCCACAGTATATCATGCTGCTACATAAAAATTGCTCCATTATCTTCTAAGCTTTTAAGTGATTTGCATTTAATACGTTCTTCAGAAGTAATTTTTGTTTTAATTGAATAAGTATTAATACATTTATTTAAATGATATTAAATTTAGCAACAATACAAACATTTCAAAGATTCATAGACTATCAGAGATTAAGTGAAGGCACTCCTGTGCTTGATTCTTGCCCACAATAATTCAAATAATAGGATGTTAAAACTTCTTGCAGATTTTATTTTAGGAAAATATAATTGTAGTATGTTGCCATGTTGCTGTTATTTTTAAAGCTAAAAACTATCAGACTAATTATTGGGAGTGTAACTATTTCTAGATGTACAGTAAATATAAGGTCCTTTCTTAGCACTGGGATTTAAGTCCAGCCTAGTAGGCTTTCTAAATATAAATGTGGTCACCAGAAGCATTCTGATCATTATAACTGTCAATAGGCATTTATTAATTTTCTACATGTTGCCTAACATGCCTCTGTATAAGAAAGTAGAAGAAGACGGGTTAGTTCAAAGGGGATAAACTAACCAGAGCAGTGAAAAGATTAGATGTGCTCAATATCAAAACAGCACTGATTTCAAAGAAGAGAAAAAAAGTTATTGAATAGCCAACCTCTGTGTATTATTTAAAAGGAAACAAAGCCGAGAACCAAGGCAGAGGCTTGATCATATGGCTGCAGAGCAGGAAGTGGAAACACAGTGGAGATTGTCATAAAGCAATACCGTATGTGTCTCTCACCTCTTGCTTTGAGGGCTGAGTGATGAAATGCCACAATTTTTTTAAACTTCCCTTTCAAGGCAATAGAAGAGACTGAAAAAAGAAAAAAAAAACCTGGTATCTAGGTAGAGATTCTTCATTATATACAGACAGACTAAAATGAATAAAATTCCTGATCCTGACAAAAACAATACTTAATTTTTAAGCCCAGGGTGAAATGAAGTATACTTTCATAAACGATACGTGCATACACACACCAGGATATTTTAAATGAAGGAGATGAGATCTTTCTTTTTTTTTTAAAAAAAAGTTCTGATCATTGAAGATCCACAGTCTCAATGTTTCCTTCCAAAATTCAGATATAAAATTAGAGAATAACAGCCTTTTGTTTGGAATCTTAAATTCATGGAGAACTGAGATAATGGTTACTCTGATTATTTTCTATTCTTGAAGTGTAATGTCTTGCTCAGAGGATCTGAGCCTACTTTCTAAGTATCTTCGTCTATTTCTCACTGGAAGTGGGGAAGGAGAGGAAGGTGCTGTGGGACGATCATCAGAGGGCTCTGGAGACCAACATGTCCCGACACCTACCTAGCCTTTGTCCCTCCTGAAGCATGAGTGTTAAGCCTGGATTTGCTGGAGCTCATCACAAATCCCTTTCTCTGCCCTGAATGTTAGAGAAAAGTGGCGATGATACCCACCATTTCCATGGATCAGGAGGACTGGGTAATTTTATTGGTACCCTTTTCTTCAACACTTGCCTATATAGGTTGTTTTCAATGCTAAAAGAGGAAGAATTTTCACTAGATGTGCATGAAGGCCTGTGTTTCTCTTCTGCTCTGGCTCTGCACTGAGTAGGAATATTCTAGTATCTGAATGCAAATTTTGGGGTGTTACTTTAAAGGGCATAGAATGCTTTCTTTGCCTATTAACATATAAAAGATTTAATAAAGACTGGAAAACTAATATTCTGTCTCTCTGGTGGTAGTAAGCAGCTATCATGTTTAACTGACCCTGGAGAATCTCAGAGGATGTCAGATGTTGATAGGTTTGATGTTGGTCTATATATTAGAGATGGTATCCCATGCCTTCTGGGTTCCAGGAATCTACTTGCAACCCCAAACAGGGATATTGCTGGTTGGATAAAATATGTACCTTTCACCAAAGAAAAGAGAGAGAGAAAGGTTATTTTATAGAAAATATGCTTTGGTGATATAGCCCATTTTTTTCTGCTGCCAGAAATACCTGAAATGCTTTTCTGAGTAGTTGTGTATAGAGCAGACTCAAACACAGCAAAGAATCTACAGGTCTTACCACAACACCTTCATGGTTATTGCACGTGGAATTTGTGGGTGGCTTCAGCCCGTGTGGGGCTTCAGTGATTCATAAACATATTGCTGAGAGTATACAGGCTTGGTCACCATACATACAATGAAATATTAGCTGTCCCAAACCTGACACAGCACTGAGCAAAACAAGGGTTGTCCTAGACAGGAAGGGGGTTCGGTGCAGTTAAAAGACCAGGATGGAGACGTGTATGTCTGTTTGTTTCACTGCGGTCTCTGGCACAGCAAATAACAGTAAGAACTTACACTTATGTAGCATTTAACATGTGCCAGGTACTGTTCTAAGTACTTGAACAAGCATTAACTTTAGTAATTCTCACAATAGGAGGTGAGTACTAATATTACCCCTATTCCACAGATAAAGAAACTGAAATACAGAGAGTTCAAGTAACTTCAGTTTAAGTAACTGAAACCCAGAGTGAGCCCTTGGGTTCCCAGGCTCACAGAGCCAGTGGGAATCAGAAGCAAGATTCAAATCCAGAAAGTCATGCTCCCATCTTTGTTCTCAGCCACAGCAGACAGGCACAGCTGATAGCTACCTGTGAGTCCACTAAAATTCTATTTTATATTAATGTATTTAAGTATCTTCAGTGAAACACAGGAAAGGTCCATTTTCTTCCCTCAAATTCCTGCATCTTTGAACTGCCTATTTTTGCCGATCAGTAGCCACAGTCATTCACATTGCTAGTTATTTTACAAAGTGAAAGGTTGCTTTTAAAAACTTTCATGATCAAAATAATGTGTTCATTAAATAAATTTTAGAGATTCCCAAGGTATAATTTAGTGGGAGTGGGAAATAATATTGCATTTCTTTCCCCTCAAGCAACTATTAATATTTTGGAATATTTTCCTATAAAGATTGTACCATTAATTAATTTATGATCATAGTAAATATGTAACACTTGCTGTTTTTTTGTTTTGTTTTGTTTTGTTTTAATTTTAACATTAAACATTAAAAAAAATTTCCCCCTGACTCCAGAACTTCCTCCAACATCTGGCTACACATTGAATCCATCACATTGATTTGTTCATTGATCCCTTCAGTAACAGTTTGGCACTTGGTTAGTTACTGTTCTCTGAGATGGAGCTGTAGATGGAAATAAGATGTAGTATCTGTTTTTGTGGAGTTGAACTTCCAGTGAGCTCGACTGACAATAAACTTTTCACTAAATATAGTCTAAGTATTCAATAATGGGTATCTCAGTTCTGATTCATGTTAGCAGAGTTTAACTTTTAATACATTTATTTTCTATGAATAAAGAGAGTGAAATAAAATTATTCAGTTTACTATTCTAGTGGTAGGTAATAATATTGAAGAGTAGTCGTGGTTTTTTTTAAACTTTTTAAAACATTTTCTTCAATTTTAAATAAACTGTAGCATTGATAACAAATTTAAAGATTATCCCAAAGTTTCTACTGACTGCTTGTGATTTTTAGAGTACAAATTTTGATGTTCAAAACTAGTTATGATTAAATGGAAACTCATTTTAAAACACATTTATGCATCATTTAATGCAGTTACACTTTTCACTTTTAATGTACCATGTTACTAAAATATTTTGTTCCTAGGATGTATCATTTTATTCATCATCTAAGTCCTGCCTAAACTCTAAACACTGTGTCCTAAATATATTAAATATTTTTTATTAGGATGGATTGGATTAAGCTGCCTTGAATAATATAATTAAAACTAAATTCGAAGAAAGAGTTTTTAAAAGTCTGAAATAACGACAACAAAAGGATATAGTTACCATTTAATGAACAGCCACTTTTTGTTTCTCATTCTTTCAGAAATTCAGTAAATGTAAAAAATAATATTAAATTACTCAATTATGCATACACATCCAACCAACAGATAGAGATGTTTATTGTTTTTGGATATCCAGAATAATTTAATTGCATCTAACAAAAGAAAGGTACACATGCCTTATTTTTCAAACATACTCCATTAAAATTATTGAAATAAAACTTTAGGCAAGAAATTGTGCTGATAATGAAAATTATTTCATTACAGCCTTTATAAAAAATGAGTAGCTGAATTACATTTAATATTTAATTAAGAGTCTGTTGCAATATATATACGACTTACTGTTGAATGATAGATACAGTTGAAACATTTGATTTTGTTAATCAGTATCACCCCAATAATTTTTAATAAAAAGTCTATATTAGTTATGTATAATGAACAAGCACTTATAAAGCAACTCTGTTGAATGTAGTGTTGATTTTAATTATTTTTCATTTTACCTGGTTATGTTTGTGTTTATCCTCACATGCATTTGTACAGATTGAATAACACTCCGTGTGTGTGTGTGTGTGTGTGTGTGTGTGTGTGTGTGTGTAAGTGTAATTACATGGTGGAGGTATCTGGCTCACCATGTTTTTTCTCAGTGGATTTGGTGTGGACTGGCTCCCACAAAGTGATTGAATGTTTGTTATACAGATGTGCAAACACACACATAGGCATCCCCGTCTACACATTGATGTAGGTATATACTCACAGAATGTCCCAACACATTTTAATATTTATATTTACATTTGTATAAATATGTCTTTAGATATATGTAAACTGAAAAATCAGTGTTATCCATCTGTATAGACAGAGGTGTGATTATTTTCAACTTTTATGTGACATATTTGTGACCTTGTTTCCTTTGCTCAAAGCAACCCTTCCATATGTATGTCGTGGGCCAATGCGTCATTGTTTTTTTTTATCAACTCACAGTTGTGTCCTTACCCTGTTTACTCTCCTTCCAGCTTTCCCACTTCATCTGTCCAGGTAGGAGCACCTGTATACAGGTCCCTAGATTGGTGGCAGCAGCGTCACCTGAAAGCACATTAGAAACAGAACCTTGAGAGCACCACAAACCTTCTGAACCAGATTCTGCATTTGAACAAATCTCTAGCTGATTGTTCTGCATGTTAAAGTTTGAGAAGCATAGTCTACATTGTCACCATCTGCCCTCTGCCAATACCTTGGCCATTGCAGCTGTGTTAAAGTGAACGTACCCTACATATGTATAAGCACACTCTTCAGTTTCATTGACTTCAGTGTTAAAAACAAATCACTAGTGAAACTCATAATTCGTATCACAGATAAATCTGAGTATCATAACTCAGGAAATTTAGACACTGGTAGGACTTGAGTGGATTTGAGGTTAAACTAGACTAATTCTCCATACACAGCACGCTGCATGTTTCATGCTCCCCGCATTAGAGCTATGTTACAAACTAATGAAATGAATTTTTGTAAACAACAGATGACTGAATGTTCATTACTTCTGAACCATGCCATAGAAGCTAGTGTCCTTTGCCATTCAGACTTGTTCTGCTTCTTTGTTAAGGTAGAGCTGGATGGCATTGCGTTCTGGTGGCAGCATTTGATAAATGTTTCCATTTGCTAGTGGTTGTATGGAATTTCTTGTAGCAAGTTAGCAGTTCAAGTGCTTTAGGAAAATCATTAAGTAGAACCATCTACAAAGATGTCTGTGCTTCCTCTCTTTGTCCCTTCCCCCGCCCCCACCCCCATCCTTTAGAGAATTTGCCTCTCTGTCCACTCTACCCACTTTTTTAGGACCCTAGTGTCTTGAAAAACTCTCAAATTGGTATCAGAAGCTGGGAAATTAAATACAAGTGAGCTAGCTTTTTAGAGTTTTTAAGAGCTTTCATCTCCTTGAGCTTTTAAAACTCCTCTAGTATTATTATCCCTGTTCTACAGACAAAGAACCTGAAATTTGGACAGGAGAAGGGCTAACTGAAGTGGCACATGGGAGAGTTGACCTC
>NW_006431956.1:2808909-2809657 GCF_000325575.1 Pteropus alecto | reverse complement strand
AAAAAGCTCCCTATTCTCAAGGGCTATTTACATCTTTATGTGAAATGAAATTACTTGTTGCTTCCTCTGAGTCATTTTGTGTTTTCACCTTTAGTTTTAATTGTAGATTTCAAGGTTTTGTGAAGAATGTCTCGCGTTAGAGACCAAATGGAACTGAGAGTTCAGAGCAAGAGGCTCTTCCCCAAGTCTCGGCCATAATACCACCTGGGTGGGCTCCATCATACCACCTGGGTGGGCTCGCTGTGGCCTGCGGAGGCCCGCCTCCATCCCACATGGAGAGGAAAGGAGCTAAACACTGGGAGGGATGAGGGATGAGGGCACAGTCTTAGAGGGTGTGCTTGCGTGCACACCCTGGAAATGGGATGTTTGAAGTTTTACTCACTTTTTCATACCTTTCATGACCCACTTGGCCTTTTAGAACCAAGAAAATGGCAAGGACTGGTATACTTGTCACGTAGTAATGACTGTTCCCTATTTAAAAGCTGAAATGCAGAATGTTAATCTCAGAATATCCCAATAGATTGGACTTCCCAATATAAAGAATTTTGTAAAAATTATATATTTAATTTAGCAATATTCAGAGCATAGCACTATGTTGCAGAAATATTTTCCATTCTCTTATATTTTGTGTTCTCAGTGCATTTTCAATAGCTGTATAAATATCATCAGATAAAGGGATTTCATTGAAAGAGCCCACATATCATTACATCATCAGGTGATACAGTTGTAAGAACTCACAAGGAAACAT
>NW_006431956.1:2789015-2808854 GCF_000325575.1 Pteropus alecto | reverse complement strand
CTGCTGAACATATGATGTTAATGAACATGACCTTCAACTATAGTACAGACTCCAAGAACCGTATTTACTTGTAATAACTTCCTTTCTGGGGAAATAAACATGTTTTTACTGTTCTATCTCTACTTTTCCAACAATGTAATTGCTATATCAGTTTAATTTTATTTTCTCAAGCTACCTCAAATGAGATTGAGAGTGAATGAAATGGACACATAAATATATAGGAAGGTAAATAGAATATGCTAGATACATAGAAAAATAAAGTTCAAAGCACATATCACTCATATATAGAAACACAATCAAATTAGCTAACAATGTAACCATCTATAAAGGAGATTCACAATGGAATACAAAATAATGTTTTCATAAACCTTCATTACAAAAGTAATATAGATGCAGTATTATAAATTTGTTCAGTAGCTTGTTCATAGAAAAAATTGGGTCTGTGTGGACATAGAACATTCCCTTCCAAGTGACAGCAACTATTACATAATGTAGCTACAGTTTAGTTGCTGCTTAAAATAAGTTCATAGCATTGTTATTAACTTCTGTAGTACAGTAATTTTAAGTAAAACAGACCTACTGGATTGCTTTAATTGACTTCAAAATTATTCATGCTATTATGTAGTATATACAATCTCTTATTTTTCACACTAAATCCTACATGTTTTTTACAGATTATTTGGTAATAAAATTAATGATTTTTATTTGAGCACAGATGTGTAGGAAATGAAGAAGATGCAAGATTCATGACTACATAAAACTTGTATCTATTATATAAAACCTAGAGGTACTGAAATTTTCCTCTCACATATTAAATATAAGATTAAGTCAAATATAGACAAATATGTGTCAGAAAACAAGGCACGTGGCTATTTACTTAGAAAAGACTTCAGATGGTAAATATTTTGTAAAGGAAAACATGTTTTCCTGCCCAGTGGGAACTGAGCATTTTGCCCTGTAATTTGTGTAGCAGTTGAATTGAGAACAGTTTCTCACTTTCTGGTTCGCTTGAGGCCTTTCTCCTCCCCACTTTCCACCAGCCAAGGTTTCTCTTTGTGTTGTAGTTATCCTTTCTTTGAGTTCCTTTGAAATGTTTAGGTGGTTAAAAATTTCACACATTGCAGTATATTCAAAATAAAACTTAAAACGATTTATTTTTATATCCCTACAGAAGAAGGATGGGAGGGAGAAAGACCTCTTTATCAAAGGTGTATGTGCTATGATTGACTCTATTCTCTGTCTGCTCTTTAGATTATTCCAATAAGATAAGTGTTTCCTAGATGTCTTCTTAAGAGGTTTATTGTACCTAATTTCTCTCAGAATATCCTTTTGAATATTAATTTGGAATATGATCAGTTCTTCATTCGAACAAAAAAAGAAATAATTGGAATTGAAAGCAATACTTAGTAATTTAGACTATGTATTTGTGATTCATCAGGTAGGAAAACAAAACGAATCACCTAACCTTCCTCTGCACACTCACTAACATTTGTTTTCAGGTTTTCATAGCAGAGTATAATGGAAGAATTGTCATTAGAGATATTCCATAATTGTCAAGGGTCTTACAGTAGGAAATTTCACCTACAGTTTTTTTCCATGCAACTGTAGAACTTGGTATTCTTGTTAGGGCATTTAAATAAATGTGTGAGATGCCTTTTCACTCATATATTCATTTACGCACTAGTTCTTAAACAATTTTAGGATCTCTAGTCTATGCTAGAAATTATATAAAGTCTTATCAGTACAAAATTGAACTACATAAATCCTTATTCACTTTCTCAGTAGATTTTGAAACAAATTATTATAAATAAAGGAAGTAATAAATACATATTAAGCATTATAGAAGCACAGTATATAGTGTGACCAACAAAACATATATAGATTTTCCAACTGGACATTGTACAGTCTCCTTAACTGTGAATAAAATAAGGGCAGTGAGGAAAGGATGTGTTCCTTTGAGGAAGCTGAAGCTTGCCTTGAGTTCATATAAGGAAAAGTACTCATGTGTACTATTGTTCAGGGAGTTTTTTTTAATTTCTAGGTGATAATGAACATATTTACAACAACCCACATTATTTATTTGAAGACCTCTGATTAGAGGGAATCTCTGTTCCTTGAGTAGTAGGTAATAGTGTCAGCCTGATTTTGATGACTCTAATCAACAGAAAGTTCTTTGTTACGAATCAAAATCTTGCCCCTTCTTAGGATGTTCCCCTCCAGCCATTTTTCAGGTAGTTATGTCCCACCGGAGCTTGCTATCTTCTTGAACTTGCTCAGTTTTTTCGACATGAGGAATTGATCGGAGTCCATTCATGATTGAGGTTAATCTTCTCCAGACAAATTTATAAAGTGTGTAGTGAACACAATACTCAAGCATGATTGACTGGCATGGGGTAGAGTGTCCACAAGGTTTAATTCTTTATCCAATCCAAGATAAAGTAAATCACAGCACTATTGTAGACTTCTATCGAGTTCATAATCAACTAAAATCCCTAAGTTGTGTTTTGTTGGCTACATCTGCTGTTAATATGTATCTTTTCAATACTAAGCCTAACACTTGTCCAACCAGTTAAATAAAGTCCATTGTTATAGCTTGTTTAGTTCACTTTATGCCCAGATCTTGTCAAACAAATCCCATTCTTCTCAAATACCTTTTTATTTTTATATTCTATCTGTAAGCAAACCCACTTTTATTTGAATTTTCAAGGAATATGTTATTTCTTCCCAGATAGTATATTTTAGACCTTTTAATTGAAGGGTTAATATATTGCTGAAGAAAAATAGGTAATGTGATCTATAGAAATCTCAGGACTTACAAACTTGGAAAGATTTGGTATTATAATGTTTCAGTGTTTCCGGGTGTTTTGAGGTTCAGTAGAAAACCTCAGTCATACTTTGCCCAAAGCAAGTCTTAAATTTTTAATTATTGTAATAAATCCAGGCATATTTAATCCATATATTTCATGATTCATTTACACTTCAATCACTACGTTGTTGTTTTTGAAGAACTATTTGATGTTCATAAGCCCTTTGAGCCTTTAAAATATGCTTATAAAACTCAATCCCTCCCCATACACATACACACACATTATTTGAAAATAGATCATTATATTTTGCCCAGGGTAAAAAAAAAAAAATCAAATTCTTATACTTGGGGTGTGGCTTTAACCTTTATATTGCACTTGGCTACGTATCGTACTCAGCTAAAAACTATCCCTATCTGAATTCTTTGTTTAAAAAACACATTAAGGTTTAAATATTTTCAATAACTATTTCAGAGATTCATTTGGCTAACTAAGCTGACAAAGTGATTATCTAAAGGTGCAGAAGAGATTTTATAAGCCCTGCATTTCCTTCTATTTGTTGACTTTCATGGAGAAACGTTGCAAATGCCCATCCTTAGTCCTTGTGCCTTTTCTGATATTTAGAGCAAAATATCCAACTGCCTACTGTACTTCACTTGGATCCTCAAACTAAGTATGTCCAAATAAAGAATTCTTTTACTTCCATCATTGGTACTCCCCCACAATCACCATCACCTTCCAAAAATATCCTTTGCTCCTTTGCATATTTCTAGTCCTGTAAATGCTCTTAACCATCTATGCAGTTACCTACTTGAAAACTCGGCAGAACTATGAGATGGGGGAGGAAAGTTCCTACTTCTCATTCTAGATGTCATCTTCATTTTGAAATCTTAGGATTTCTTCTAAATATTTGTATGATCTGCCCATTTTTTTTCACCTCTACTGCCACGACGTGAGTTCAAACTCTCATGTCTGAATTATCTTAACAGAATTCAACACACTAAATCGTACTGAATAGCACAAATAACTATCTTCCCTTCCCTTGAGATTCATCAAACATATACCCATAACAGTACCTAAGGTACCTTCTAGATGAATATTATTTTCTAGAAGAACAAAGTTATAACAGAGCTATTATTAGCTTCCTCTCTTCCCACCCTCTTCTATCCATGCATGAAAAAATATCGTTAATTCAGAAGGTTGAGGACTATGAGAATTTTAACCAAACTGTGCTTTAAAAGGATCTTGCTCCAATCTGAGCTAGATATTTGAAATATGAAAATTTTCAACAGATCACATTGCACGGCCAGCTGAAAAGACACAGTTTGGTGGTGGCCATTAGCTCGAACACATTCCCTTTGGGAGAGTATTGCTGTCTTATTAGCTGCCATCTTTAAGACGTGTAGAGTATGCCACAAGTGATAACATTTGAGACTCTAAGTCTTCCTGAATTGGTTATTTTTTTTCTTTCACAACTGATGAGAAAGATAGGATATCTTAACACCAAGAAGACCAAGAGGAGGAGAGCACACTGAGAAGAAAGTTTAACAAAGGAGCAGAGAGCACCCATACTGGGGGGAAAGAAGCTGAACTATAGAGAAAGAAAAGTGACATTTACTTAAAAAACCTGAATTGAGTCCTGCTAAGTACTTAATTTTACTAGATAGTAGTGTATGTAGTCAATTGATCTAAAGTCTTTAAATGGCCCAGTCTGCATAATCAGAATTTTAGAATTTGCTTTAGCCATTTCTAGGCAATGATTAAACTCATAAGTGAGAATGCATATCACTTTTAAAAATTATTTAAGTATGATGTCGTAATAATTCACAGTTCTACCTGGATCTACTTCTGGGCTATGGCAATTATAGCTAATTTTGAAGTGAACAGATATAGGTATTGGATGCCCAGGTTAGTGGGCCAAAGTCTACATTTGACGATGAGAAAGATGAAAACAATTTTAGAACTTGTCTATTACACAAAACTTGTTGATATAACATTAATCTTTCTTAATAGTCATGAAAATTTCAACTGGAGTTTTTGAAAATATTCACTTAAAGATTCGAATTTATAGCCTTTTTAGATATATAGATACATTAATGAAATTTCCCAGGACACAGAAGATTATTTCTCATTAACCTCTGACTTTTATAAAAATGGAAATCCAAAAATGATTCTTAAAGTGATAGATTAACTTGTGCATTTCAGTCATTGTTTACCAGTTTCTTGCCTTTGACATCATTGAAACAAGGTAAACTGATCTAAAAATTGGAGTGGAGTAAAAGATAAACTCAAATTGTATTTTATCTACTTTATAGGAATTATTTTCAGAGTAGAAACATGAAAATGTGTGCTTATCTTTAAAAAATAATGGCAATTTGAAGTAATTCTTTATGTTATTGGCATTTATCATTATAAGTTTATTTGCTTCTCACGCTATTATCAAGTCTCAATGTAGGTTATATAATATACTTTTTGATACCATCGGGAAAAGTACCATTTTTTTTTTACCTCCACAACACCAGTGGGGAAAAAATAGTGTTCTCCCAATTGCATAATATAGTACTGGAGTTATGTGGCAGGAGAAAAAATTTTTCAGTGGCATAAACCATTTAAATCACATAATGCCATTGAGAGCAACAGACTGCAGGTGGTGCTTCACACTGCTGCCGCCAACAAAACTAACAGAAATCTGACGGTCACGGCTGAAAATCGGTGATCACAGCTCTGACCTTCAGGAACCGTAGGTTCAGAAGCTAGCTCTGGCCACTGACATTACTGTCCTCATGCTGCATACTGTTGCCCCGGAGATCCCCAGGACCAGTCACTGGGAAATCTGTGGGGGAACCCCTGATGGCATCTTCACCCTGGAAGCCACTTGACTAATATGGGACTATCCCCCAACCTCACCACCCAGAGGTGGATGAGGAAAGATTCACTATTTTGGTGTTCATGCCTGGAGTCCTGATCTAGTTGGATTACTCCTTAAAAGTTCTGTCTTCCCGAAGCCAAGGATGCCCGAAGGCACTGCACTTTGCTGTTTTAAATCTGGCTCACCACAGGCATCACTGAATCTTAGAGGCAGTGCTGTCTCCTCTCTCACCCTGGATTCACCCAGAGATTTGGAGAACAACACATGTTAGAGATTCTTGGCCAGTCCCTCTGGGAAACAGAAAGAAAGAGCACTGGGTGGACTGACAGCTAAGGGGCCTCTGCTCCTAGTAATACATCCCAGTAATTATTTTTTGATGGAATACATAAATTAATCTACATGTTACAAATAAGTAAGTTAGTTTGCAAGATTAGTTGATTTAAGAATACATGAAAATATATAAACTATAATCCCTTATATGGAATTTTTAATTTCATTATAGACCTTAAGACAAGTACATGCTTCAGATGCCACTTGTCTTGCTTCTAATTAAAGTCACAATAATATTTATCATTCAAATCATGATATTTTGAAAACGATATGAGACACTACTAGCAGTTGCATTGGAAAATGGATGTACACCAGGACTTTTCCCCCACACGGAGATGTGTGGTCACAGATAGAGACAGGAGAAGTGACTCGCTTGGGGAATAAGTGACTGGAGGAAAGATTAAACATTTTGTTTGGAGTCCAGTGCTTTTACCTTCAGAGTAGAATCACACTGTCCCCTAAACACATTTAATGAAATGTGTCATGGGAGACAGCACTTTTGTTATAATCGGAGGGAAAAAATGACTATTTTTGTTACAGTTGCACTTGTTTTAACCTGCTTTTCTATTCCACTTTATTTTCATATCTGTATTCTTTACTCCTTCGTTGTGAATACCTTAAATACCTTTTTTTTTTAAGTATGGTAAAAAAAAAAAATGTTGGAAGGTAGAGTCTTAATCTCCTCCCCAAAATTCTGAATCAGTCTTTGAAAGTGGGGCCCAGGAGCTTACTTTTTTAAACAATCATCTTTAGCCATTCTTATGCCATAAAATTGAAGAACCAACACGCTTGGAAAACTGCATTGTATGGAAAAGTGTTTCAGCTTTGTTTCCAGGCAGAACTTGATGTGAGCTTCAGCTCTACCCTACCCTGGCTGTGTTAGTCTTCGACAAGTTAACCTGTCGGAGCTTCAGACTGTGCCTCTGTGAAACTGCCATGAAACTGTCTATGGCTGCCACAGGGATGACGTCATCTGTAAACGAAGCTCAGGCCACTGGTAAATATTACTTGCCTGCCCCCCAACTCCTTTTGTTTCCTTGAGAAGGGAGAAGCAGCTCATCGATTTTCACCTCTGTCTCCTCCCTTCAGCCATTGGCACCCCCAACCAAGCGTGCACACTCAGCACAATACTACTGAAGTACTTTGCACAGAGCAGGTGCTGATAAAGAGTAGCTTTGGGGAGAAAGGAATGCTTTTGGTTGGGTGGAAAGTTCTCCTTGTTGTTCTTACTTAACTGTAACTCATTTGTACAGTCAAATACAGTCAATTCTTGTTATTTCTGGTAGTTATGTTCTTCTTTAAAGTCTCCAGGAACTCTGATTTACAGAATACTGAACCACTGCTCCTAGGGGAAATACAGAATTAGGTTCCTGTGAACCTCTTAGTCACAATATTTTCATCAACCGATCAATACATAACCTAGTTTTATGTGCGTTTCTGTTTAAAGACATCTCATTTAATATATATTGTTGATTTATTAGCATTGAACTTACAGCCAACAGTAATATAACTCATGCCTGGAGGGAGCTGACCTAACATGCGTTTTCTCTATAAGGCACATCACAGCCTTCTCTTACCTGGGAAAACTAGACAGTACTTCAGCACTAAGCTTGGGGTCCATTTTAAACAGTGAAGCCACCAAGGAATAAATACAAAACAGATAAATGTAGCACTCAGTAAACCTCAGAGGACACATGTTTACCATGTGAGCTGAAATAAGGAGGCAGAGTGTCACCTCGTTTGACCTCATCTGGGCACGTGCACAGTCAGCGACTCAGATTTTTTGCTGCTTTGCCCATGTTCCCTAAAAACCACAAAAGTGCTGTGAGTTTCGGTTTGGGGGGCTAGAAATAATTTGCGGAGAGTAGGCAAAGTCACAAATCTAGAATACGAGTAATGAGGTTCGGCTGCAGGTTGTTGTCCTCGATCTGATATGCAGCTGGATTACCCAAGCAGATCCCAAGTGGTGAATCTAAAGTGGAGAACAACCAACCACAAGAAATACAGATTAAAAATGACTTTTTGCGTCATTTTCCCACCAGCCATCTGAGTGATAAGGTCCTCTATATCCTCCCTCACATTGTGTGCTGTCACTATTTTAGTCATTCCAATAGATTTGTAATGATATCTCACTGAGATTTTGATTTGTATCACTCATGGTAAGAGTTTGGCAGTTACTTAAACAGTTAAAGATACGACCACCATATAACCCAGCAGTTGCACTCTTGAGTATTTATTTCAAGGAAATGAAAATTTTGGTTCACAAAAGAAACTGTACACAATGTTCATGGTGTCTGCATTCCTAACGGCCAAAAACTGGAAATAACCCAGTGTCCCACAGGGAGCGAACCGTTAAAATGTGGCATAGCCTACCATGAATTGCTACCAAGCGAGAGAGACAGACTATTGATACATACAGCCTGAGTGAATCTTCAGAAAGTTATGTTGAGTGAATAAAAAAGCCAATGTTAAAAGGTTACATATTGTATGATTCCATTTCTATAAATTCTTGAAATGGGAAAATTATAGAAATAGAAAACAGATCGGTGGTTGCCATGGGTTAAAAGGGAGTAGTAGGGGACAGGACAGGGGTGGGTGTGCCACACAGGGCATCATGAGAGATCCTGAGGGTGATGGAGACAGTCTGTACCTTGACTATTGATGTCAATATCCTGGTGGTGACCTTGCACCATAGTTCTGGGAGACGTTACCAATGGACGGAAACTGGATAAAAGGCTCTTAGGACCTCCGTGTTATTTCTTATAGTTATGTAAACCTGTGATTACCTCAAAGTAAGATGCTTAATGAAAAATAATGGAGGAGATATACTTTCTCAGGCAAACTAACAAAACATGCCTTTTCATTTTCCAAAGTGCCAACTGAATTTTTAAACTGATTCTTGTTCATCAAGTCATTTAACAAGCTCTTATCTTTAAAGAGACTAAGGAGAGATTACTTACATGTTAGTTCATATGATAAAAGGTTTTTAAAGATGAATTGTTAAAATATACATAACACATACACTTTACTGAAACAATAAAGCTGTGATAGCGATAATACTGAAGATCTGCCATGTGTTTACCCAGTGGACTAAATCAAATACAAGTCACTTAATTTTATTTCAAAAAAATTTTTACATGAGGTAAAATATGTACAATAAAGTAGACAACATTAATGTAACTGGCTCTTTTCAAATGAGGAAACCGAGGCTCAACTTATATGTGAAGGTATGGATGACATTGCTAAATACTGAAAAATTGATTTAGACTAAATTGACTATTGGTAACACTTTGGGACCACAAAGACAAGAGCAGATGTGCAGAACCATGATGTGACATTATTGATGGTTCAGTTCCTGTGCAAGTCAGAATGTCCAGGTCACAACAAAGTCCTAATATGACAAAACCAGTCTGTCTTATATCCTCTCTCTCTCTATATGACTTTTCAACGTATAAGGAAGGGGCTGACAATAATTATGTAGAATATGTAAAGTAAGATTTTCTAAAAGGGAGGAGAATGAATTTCCTCATATTAGGTCCTATATTAATTTTCTAAGGCTGCCGTGACAAAGAACCATAAACTAAGTGGTTTAAACAACAAATTTAATTGTCTCATGGTTCTGGGGACTGAAAGTCTGAGATCAAGGCGTTCCTTCTGAGGGTCATGAGGGAGAACCTATTGCATGGCTCTTCCCTTAGCTTCTGGTAATTGGCTGGCAATTTTTGGCATCCCTTAAGTTTGAAGAAGCATCACCCCGATCTCTGCCTTCATCTTCACATGGTGTTCTCCCTACAGGCAAGTCTATGTCCAAATTTTCCCTTCTTATGAGCATACTGGTCATATTGGAGTAGGGGTCCATGATGTATAACCACATTGTAACTAGTTAAACCTGTAACAATCCTGTTTCCAGATACTGTCACATTCTGCGGTACTAGAGGTTAGGACTTCAACATATGAAATTTAGGAGGGCGCAGTTCAACCCATAACAGATTCCTTCTCACATTCTTATCCAATGGATGTGATAAAGTTGTCAGTAGGTTATCAGATAAGTTATGTCCAAGGTAAGCAGTCATTTCAATATATTTTGGCCTTATTTTATCTAAATCAAGAGAATTAAAGGTAAAACTCAGAATATGCTATATTTGTAAAATGTTTATGATCAATCCTGAATCTTTTTCTTGCATTAATAATAGAAGAAAATCAAACATTTTCTAAAAGTTATGCTGTTTCCTTTCTAAATGTTTTAAAAATAGCAATGCCAATTTTTTCAACTCTTTTTAGGTAGTGGAGGTAGATTTGCTTGACCAAAATTAATAGATTGTTCAATCTGAAATAAGTTTTATACACATACTCTAATTCAAACTGAAAGTCATTACAATAGAAATATTATTAGAATCACCCCAAAATATTTATTTTAGGAAGGCCAAATATTTTAAGAAATAAAAACAAATATCAAAATGTTTATTAATGGTCACTGCCTTTCATTATGAGCAGTTGTTTGAATGTGTACATATTAAGATTTATGGGAAGGTTATATGCCTATACTCAGGCTGACTTCTCTTCATGCTATACAGAGCAGTGATAAATTGGAAAAAAAAATTCCAAGTCAGTTGTTTAGACCAATGAGTTGATTGACTGTAGGGTTTTTTCCCCCACTTTTGAAGCAGATATGCTGACATCCTGTATACGTATCCTGAGATGATTATTCAAAGTGCACATTAATGTCACACCCAGCATGCTCAAACCCCTTCTGGCCTTGGTTTTTGCCCCATCACTTGTGTGCACATCAAAGGCGTCCTGTAACGGGAGCAATGGAACTTTGGTACCTAGGGAAGATGAATGAGCGTTTCTGCAGAACACTGCCGTGTAGCCACGAGCAGACTAAAAATGGGTGGGCGGCTTCAAATGTAAGTAGGGGGAAAAACAAATTCTAAGAAATCAGAGGGCTTGGTACCCATTTGGAAAGACGAGAGCTATTTTTAGGTGTGAAGAGGATGTGGCGGTTACCACGAAGCCTAGAGCCATGTCGATCCAAATGCAGCCTTTTCGATGTCAAAATGCACTTACACATTACTGTTCTCCTGAAATATGGGTAGGTAAAAGTCATTATTTTCCATTTTTAATTCAAAAATGACTTTTGAATATAAATTGGAGGTATCATATATTATTAGATAGATAGAGAAAAATGGTTTCACAATTTCATTGATATGAATACTAAATATGCACAATATTTTTAAAAACTTTCCTAAGAGAATTTTGTGTTTTAAAGGTTGGGAGTGGCAAACTCCTAAATGTCAGTCTCACAGACAGAGTGGAGGTGGAATTATTTTGTTTTGTGTCTTAACAGTTTCTGAATATTTCAGCAACTCATAGATACCCATTTTCCACAGATGAGATTCTAGAGCTGTTGACTTCAGTGAGTTATTTTCTCGAAAATATCACAAAATCAACTTAAGGAATTCTGTACCATGAATACAGGACTAGTCCCATAGTCTGGGAGCCACATTCCTAAACTGGCTCCCCAGACCTTCAACTCCTCCTCTTCTCCCCTTCACTAATCAGTTAAGGTCCTAGCCTTACAGGTTCGTTTTAAGCAAGTTTCAGTTGAATAGTTAAGAAATAAGAGATATTTTCATATACTTCTAGATTAAAAGGGAAGTAATTAAAGATACGAGAGAAGATAATTTGATAATTTAGTATAATGAGACAGACCTAGATTTGAAATTGCAAATCTTGCTGAGCCTTCGTTTCCTGGTCATCTGTAAAATGTGAATAATGATGCTCATCTTTCTAGTTGTTGTGGAAATTAAATGGCATTATACGTGAAGTGTTTGGTGAATGCTACCAACAGATCTGAATTGGTACAAAATACAAATTTTACTATTTAGTACTATTATGACTAAATATGTGATTATTATAGTTAGTTAATGATACCACTTATAATTAAAATCGCAAATGAGCTCTTCACAAAGTACAGGTTAAAAGTTACAGAAAAGCCACAAAAAAGTGACAGTAACAGTTTACTCAACTAACGTTGTTCTCATCTTCAACTGAAGATGACCCCTGATGGCAGAAAATGGTGAATCAAATTTGAGCTCTCCCTTGACCATAGCTTTCATCGAGGGTGATCATTTCTCTTGGTAGTCGCTTCACTTTTGAAGACAGATGGTCAATGTAGTCAGTAATTTTATTAACTGCGCATGTAGCAACCAGCACTTTGTCAAACTTCCTATCCTCTTTATTACCAAAGAATTGGAAGTAAAAAATTCTTTTTTCTTTTTTGTATTCTCACTTTTTGTTTAATGTCTTACCCAAAAGAGATAGAGACCCACCCCCGCCCAATTTAATAAGAAAATGCAGAAAAAAAAACCATAGTTATTATAGAGACTAGGCTGACTCTCAAAGTTTATACTCTGAGAAGATTGCATCTCTTTTAGTAAAAATGTCTAACCCAGGCCTTACTTTCTCTATGTGATCTATAGCATAAAGAGTCATCATCCATTATTACTTATAAAATGTATCTTCTCTCTCCTCCATGACGACTTTTTTAAGACTGAGCTTTGATAAGCCTTCTCTGCTGACCCCAGTGTTTGCAGACACTATAGCTCACACTGTTCAGCTCAGTGGGTCTCTCCCCCCACCCCCCAACCATTTTCTTTTTGGCTCTTCATTGTGAGGAGATATGTAAACCCATCAATCCTAAAGAATCCCTTCCACACTCCTCATAGGAATATTGACCTGGAATACAGGACTTTGGAAACTAGATTATCATTCACTTAAAGCCGTTGCTGGTTTCACATTCATTCCACTAAGACACAGAGAATTATCTGAATCCCTGTGCTGCCACAGCAAAAGGAGAGTGTGAAAAGACCACAGGTCAAATATATTAAATATATTTCATTTGAGAAAAGACATTGAAAGGGAAATATTTTTGACACATGATTTTGATTCCCCAGATTATAACTTTCCCGAGAAAGCTGATAGATGTTTATTTTATAGTAAAACTATGTAGATTGAAAAGTATGAGGACTGAAAAGAAGTAAGGAAAAACTTTTCAGAATTAAAATTGAGAAGCAAGCCAAAAAAGAAAAAAAAATTCTGCTGAAGAAAAATGACATTAATGATAATTTAACATAGAAAAAAGCAAGGAAGAAACCTGTCGCTAACCAGAAGGTAGCGAGTGACGTGATGCCAACAATGGGTGACAACCAGCGTTTGAGAGTGGAGCGCATGGCGTCCGTTTCCAGGCCCTCACAGTAGCTGCTTTACTTTTCTCAGGCTTTAAAAGTCTGCACAGGCTTCCTCTTCTAATGTATCTATCCATCTGGGTGTTTTTCTTTAACCTTTCAAAACACTCACTTAAATAAACAAATCCCTAAACTCTAGGACAGCGGCAATATAGGGACACTATTCCTAAACAATTTTATTGTTACTCTTATTTACCTTTAAACATTGCCTTTAATCTGCTTTGCTCCATCTTGTATCATTTCTTTGCTTGCTGAATGAAGAATAATTTCTTAGAGAACATGTGTACACACTGTTGGAGGATGAGAAAGTTTGTCTAACCACCGTTTTACTGACTGAAAATTCCTGATTAGAGAGGCTCTGGTTTGACGAAATCTATAGAACAGTCTAATTCACTATCTCTCAATTTTAGGTTGTATATTAAATGAGATTCCCACCTTGAAAATAAATTGGATAAAAATAAAAGATTAGACTCATCATATACCAACCAAAGATTTTGATGTTTGGCATTTGAACATTTTTTTTGGTAACTAAATCACTCTGTCATTTTAGAGAAAATGATACCGTCTCTTCTAAATTAAAAATCAGGTTTTCACATGTTTTTCATTTTTTTAAAGAATACTTTTGTAAAGTTAACGCCAGTTTGTCATGATACAAGACTTCGATACTTTTATTTTTCTGGCTCACCTCTTATAATTTGGCCTTTTGACTAAGAGGCACCATTATCTAACTATGTGCCTTTGTTTACCGTCATAAAAAAACAGTCCTGGTTTATCAACCACTTTGACAGTCTTTCCTGGAACATTCTCTAAAAAGTGCAAAGTGTTGTCATTTGCATTTTCTACTATTGGTGCGAGGTGATGTGTCCAGGTATTGAGTTTACGGTGGTAATATGAACTAAGTTCTTTTCTAAACTCAAGGGAGACACTCAATCACGAAGTGGCACAGAGTGACTCCAGTGGAATAAAACAGAGTTATCAGGATACTCTGTCTGGGGCATTATAATGACCCCGTTGGTGACAGCTTGTCTACTGCCTGGTGGTATTAATAAACTTTTTCTGGAGAAATTGTTGTGCTGGCTTTGCTCTCATGTGATCTGCCAAGGCATATGCTCTGTAAAATCGAGTCATTTCACATTTTACTATGGACAAAGGTCCCTTGGAAAATGGTACCTGGCAGTTTCACTGTACCAGTACTTAGTTTTTGTTCTCAAGAGGAATCTTTAATCATTTAAAATAGATATTTGCCTGCACCATCCTAAGAAAACCAGAAGTAGCTCATGTTCACATTTTAGCTTAATTGCGGCCCTTTTATTCTCACGTCACTGCTCATAAAGCATATACGTTAATAGTGATAGTACTAAAATATATCTTCAGGATACAGTTAATAATATTGGTAGTGAGTTCACATACTTCATGCTCAGTAGACAAATCTGAGAAGTGGTGAGTAAGGGATTGGGAATGTAGGAGGGATTTTCGGGATCTAGGCATTCAAGTGGGCCTCTGTTTGCATGGAGTCAAAGTAAATTTCATTTGATTCAGAAGTAAGTGACCCAATTCAATCTTATCTGAGGTTCAAAACAGCTTATTTCATTTGTTTTTGACAAGTGTACATTTTGTTATCCTATAAGGTTAATGAGAGGAAGTCAAAGTTATAATGAGAACTACAAAAGGAAAATACCACAATAAAGTATGTTATTTTTTTTGTGGTGATTTGACCTAAAGAAAAAGCACTTAGGTTCTTAATTTTCAGAAAAGCCATGCTTAATAAGGTGCACAGTAGTAGTTGTGAAAAAAGCTAATCTCTGAAGACTTTATGCATATTTTTTAAAATATTAGATTGGTGGATTTATATAATCTACCTGCACGAATACATTTAAGTTCTCAAACAATCTGAAAAATATCTCTGAATATTGAAATCCTATCTATGTGCCATTATTCAAATAGAAAGAGAGAAACTCATTAGTTTAGCTTAATTAGCTCACTTATTTAGTTAAGTGACCAAAAAGCTTACTATGACTCGTGGATGTGGTTAATTTGAAAACCAATGGATCAGTGAGCAATGTCTGTCCAGATAAACCTAGGAGCCCAGTTCACAAGCAGCTGCCATGTGAAAGGAGCAATACCTGAAAGCCAGCAGAAGGCGACCTTTTCCTGGGTCTAGAGTATAAGTGGGGGAAACCCAACAGAGCTAATGGGACAAAATAAAGGTCCTAAAGAAGATTCACTGGAACTATAGCTTTCTGCCTCGGACTGGCTGCCTCTGGGTAGAAAGACTTTTTAGTATTTTCACAAAGTTATATAATAAGAAAAAGAAGGAAAAACAGTATATAAATCTGTCCAAATCTGCAGAGAGAAACATTAGCTTTATGTATTCCTCTTTCCTCATATCTTATTTCTCGTTCATTATTCTGCTAAAAAGCCCAACTGTTTACAAGCTGCCGGTGGAGAATTGTAGCTGCTTCAGCACTAGCAGGATAACAAGACGGAAGAAGAGCAAGATGGGGAATCTCGTCGAACACACTTCCTTGGCGTACCTCAAAAAGATCCCCTTTGTTTGGACAAAAATTAGCTATGATTTCTTGATACTCTTCATACAACTCCTTATATCCCTTATACAGTTTCCTGATATGTAAGAGAGAATTGTTCCAAAATATGTTCCTCCATGATGCTCGAAAATAGACCAGCCTTTCACCTGCTAGAATGAGGAAATGTATGAGGGGATGGTAAAGTGGAGTATATTTTAATAAAAGAAATGAAGATATAAATGTATATGTGACACATTCTGTACTTACAGCAGGTTTTAATATTAAATCGAAGACCTAATAAAGGAGAGTAAAGGTGAGCAAAGAAGGAAGTCAACTTGTACAATGCTTGAAAGAAAAATAGAAGAGGTATAAATCGCCAATCATCAAGTCAGCTGTTCAGCATCATATTAATTTGGAAATTTTTTTAAAAAAATCTAATTTTACTTGAGCCATGTAATTCCAAGGATTAACTAGATGTATCAAGTGTTTTTTAAATAAACTTATTGGCTGCTTTCAAGAAAGCAAAATCCACCTGAACATTTAACATCTTTATGTGCTCCTTCTTACTTTGGTTTATATTAATAGAGTATTGGAGCAGACTTCAAAGTTGTTTCAAGGCAAATCAAAGCAAATTCACCTGAAAAAGAGTCTGTGCCATAAAGTCAGTAATTAAAGCAAAGCAAACCAAAACTAAATCTCTAAAAGAAGATTCTTCCAGTTGACTTGCCATTTCTTACAACCACTTTTATTTCCAAGCTACATTTTGCTATGAACCAAAAGCCATAATTTTTAACCAATTTGTTTTTATCATTTGGCATATTCATTACAATAATAATTTTCAGGTCCAAAATATAGCTCCTTAAATTTGGGTTTTCATTAATATATATACATGTGTATGTGTATACATACATATACATATACACACATACATATATATCTGAACTATCATATATATTTGAACTAAGTGATAATATCTATTTTTATATAATATATACATTATATATATTTGTATATATTTGAACTACCATATATGTTTGAACTAAGTGATAATATATATTTTATATATGATATACATATTTAAACTGTCAGTTAAACATAACAAAATCACATCATTTATGAGTAATAATGTTGCAACATTTAATCCCAACTTGATATCTTAATACAGTTCTTATATTTTGAAAAGAAAGTGTGACGATTACTTTCCATCAATTTTCACTTCCAAATCCATTCACATGATGGGAGCCACCTTAAAGCTGCATGTATTGCACACTGCAGGATGTGGATAGAAACAAATCTTGACACACACGTGGAGAAGACGGACATCGCATGAAGCGATTGCTCAGCAGCAGATGTCAGACAAGCTGTTCATTTCCTGCCTTAAGTGAATCTGGTTTAAAAGCACATACGCATTCACAAAAAAGGACAGTGAGTTAGAAATATATTCCCTTATATTTAATGGTATTAGCTAATTAGATGATTTAAAAGTCTGGTAGTACACAAATATTTTAGGAGGTACCTCCTGGGGGTAATTAGTAAATGATTACTGGGCACTTATTGTGGATCACGTGTAATACAGAAAAACTGGGATAAAATCCTACCATTTGATAGAGTGTACAAAATTATAAAAAGTTCGAAAAGTATGTTATGTAAATTACTTAATGTTTGTAAACAGTTTAAGAATAACAGCAGAACTTCTTCCACCTATGTTTAGCTCACTGTAAAAATTTATACAGAAAACAAACAACAACAACAAAAAACAGCCACAAACATGAGAGGAACAGAAAACAAGTACACACAAATATTTTATGCATAAGGTTAGGCACAATCTGGGGAGTTCTGAGAGTACTGGGAAAAGCGAATACCTGCCCGAGGGTTTGAAAATTTTAACAAACTTTTTGTACAAATGCCTTTATTAACTGGGCAGCACCCATTTTCAGCTAGGAAGACACAACACGGGGAAACCGCAGTCTCACCATGGTTTTGCACTGAGACACATGTTTTCAGTGTGGGGAACTGCCAAAGTAATATGCAGAGTATTTTGACAGAGAAGTCTGAAGCGAACGGTGCGTACCTACAGAATCATAAGGGGCCAAGATGATCATGGCGAAAAGGGACAGAATGCAGGTACAGGCAGGGTGTACCTGTTAGTGACAGTGTAAACAGGTACAGGAAGCAAAAGACAGCGAGAGAACAAAGGAAGCAGCGAGCAGTATGGTGTCTGCTCCTCCCATCAGCAGCTGGGCCAGGCTCTCGCAGGAGCTTCCTCAAGCTGTTTTTGTTGTCGTTGTTGTTATTGTTACCAGTTTCTTATGTCAAAACCCCCACACCAACAGCTGTGGTGAATGTTAAATGCTGTGGTGAATGTGCAACTTCTCCAATGGAAATGGTCACTCAGACTGCCAGCCATAGGTATAGTTCTCATCTGTTAATTCAGAGGAGAAGGTGACAGACTGGATTCACAGATGTGAACACTCAGGTCATTCTGGCCTGAGACAAGGCTTGGTATTCCTGTAAGCCTACCCAGTAGGTCCATGAGAAGGCTCACTTCTGCCTTAGAAGGTAGTCCATTAATTCTTCAATGGATTCCACTTTTAGGCTTATGTTCAGTCAAGCCTCGCTCTAGGCATTTATGAGCATGAGTTCCCTATGTAGGTGTTTCTGAAGTCCCCAAGACAGGTCAGACGCTTATTTTAGTGACGGTTATCTAAGGCTCTAAGACACAGTCGGATCCCCAACCCTCCTGTGCATATTCAAACCATAACACCAAAGGGAAGTGGGCTTTTGAAAGGTAGACTTAGTTGAGATTTTTCTTTATTTTCAGGTAATTTTTCTCTCTTGATACCAAGAATAGATAAATGAATTAATTGGGCAAAGATAGTAAGCCAAAGGAAATAAAACTATGCACTAAACAAGGCAGAATTATGATATGCAGTGCTAGATCACACGTGTGAAAATCCATAGCTTAATGGAGCTTAAGCATTTCATTAATTTTGTAGTGAATTACATTTTTGTCATGTAAACGGTTTACTACAGATCCTCTAGGAAAAAAATACGCAGCTAGTGCATATTCTAAGAGTTAGAAATATTTACTGGAGCCCTCTATCTGTCCTTTGCTTTTACTTAGAAGTATATGTACTTTGATGGAGATAAATATCAGAAATGTCAGATGCGACTATACAATAAATAAAATATAACAGAGTATGGTTTGGAAATATGTATAGAATTCCAGAACCGAGTCAGAGATTGTCCTCCACTTTTATAGAGTACTGTTCTCAGCGTTAAAGCAATATTTCTAACCCAGAACTGTCTTCCATAGGGAGGAAGGGGTCAGAGAGAGGATTTAGAAGAGAGAAACATGTTCAAGGAAGTTCCGAAAAGTGAGGCCAATAACCCTGATCCAACTTCATCCTTGGACAGCTTTCTTCACATGTAGTGGAATTTTGACACGTCAGATCTTTGAAGTGTCTAGTTTTTGAGCACCAATAGGTAAGGTCGCAGCTGGTTTTCACAGTTCTTTGACATCCATCTGCCAGTCTATACCCCAATGCACATTAAAAATTACATATATTTCCTGTAGGTAGTTGCATGGCTTGTCTTGGTGTGGTCTTTCTATTTCTGGAGCAATTTTAGTTAATAGTGAACAGGAGTATTTCTAATAGCTCTGGAGTTATTTATTATCTCATTTGTTAATACTAAAATAGCCAAAAAGTATCATTAATAGTCCCAGTAACACTGCTGTTCTACCTTTGTATAACCTATGTTGCGCTCAGTTAATAAAAAGTACTCCAGTTTACTGACGTGTTTTCCAATTGTGCAATGTGTTGATAGATTACACTATTTTGCTTATACGTGCACAAACTTGGCTTTTCCTCTCTTTTGTTCTTTTTCACCCTGCCCTTTTTCTTCTTTGAAGTCATTGCCTTCTTAATCAAGCAAAGTCAGAATACTTAACATAAGTAGGGCATCACCATGGACGTGTGCTGGCTATTTACCATTCCTTAGGTCATCTCTGAAGGACAGAAAACGCTCCCTAACCCATCCAGTGCAACCCCCCTGGGTTCCAT
>NW_006431956.1:2738790-2788981 GCF_000325575.1 Pteropus alecto | reverse complement strand
TTGCACTTGTTTTATAGAAAATCTGCTTCCTTCCATAAAGTTTCTGGAAGTCGAGCAGCTTTACCAGAAGTGGAATCTGGGGGTCACTCCTTGGATATCCCACCTTTCTATTCATTTAACTAATTCATACTGTCTACCTGATATACACTGTGCAGAGAGCCAGGATGAAAAAACAAAAAACAAATCAGACATAACCCCTTTCTTCTAGGGGTTCACAGGCTGGTGACAGGCTCGTGGCACCAAGTCTAGTAGGTAGAATCTTACCTTTGAACCCTGCTTACCAGCTGTGTGACCGTAGACAAGCTACTTTATCTCTCTACACATCAGTTTTTGCCTTCGTAAAATGCAGGTGATGTCAGTAACTACCTTGTGTGTTTGTTGCGACAATGTGACACACTCACAGTCCGTGGCACATAATTGTCGTTCACCATGATGTGAGGCTTTGATGAGATAGGTGCAGTATAGTTGCTACAGAGGCCAGGGAGGGGTGTCCCCTCACTTAAAGACATTGAGAAGTGACCTCTGGTGGTTGCCTTGGAAGGTGAAGGTCTGGTCACAGAGTGAAGAATGAGGACCACCCACAAACACCTCCACCTCCTCTTGTTGAGAAGGAAACTGCTGGCCTCCTGAATTAAACTCTCCCCCAGCTGATGAAGTTAGGTGACCAGGGTCACTTAGAGCACAGTATTACTGGTACCCCTGATGCATCAGAGTACACGTGTGATGCTTATACATCTTTTGTCGCCAGCTCCCACTTGCAGGTACCTTTGCTACCATTCAATCACATGTGATACCTGGGAAGATAAATTAACCTAGGAGAAGCAGGGAACAATAATGCAGTTTTTTAATCTGTCGCGGTTCTTCCCCCCTCTTCAAACTCGTCTTGACAACTGCATTTATTTCACATCACAATTGTTACAGGTTAATAATATTGTTTTATCAGGAAACATTTATCTTGAGGAAGAAAGTTATCCTAACACAGCAGATAACTTATCCAAGGACAAATAGAAAGGGGGCTGTGTCTTGAGGGCAATGCTAATGCCTGGCACGCTATAAAAACAAATGAAATCTGATTAACACTATTGGTGAGAAGAATAAGTCATAGTTTCTATGAAATATTATTTTCCTGATTGGAACCATTTCCATTTTTTTTGTCAGCTTGAAACATTGTATTAAAGATGAGATGACTTTAAAATTGTGACAGATATCTCAAGTCCTATGATTATAAATGGTTGTTACAGGCTTGTAATCTTGAGAGTTTAGTCTAAAGTATTTTCTCCATACATTGAAAGAGAAACACACTAAAAAGATTTTAATTAAAGTTGTTCAAAAATATTTAATAGGAATTTTAAAGGCTGGCTCACTAAGTATTTTTGATAATGAATTTAATTTATAGAAGATATTTACTACAAATTTAGTGATGCCAAAAAAGCTTTCATATGCACAATATGTATTTTTGGAAGCATTATTAGTAATTATCCTGCTTTAATTCACAAAGGTTAGGCTATTTTCACCTCTATTTAAATATGTATTATTAAACCTATTATCTAAAAAATGGTAACAAACACTTTTTAAAGGAGAAAATAGACCAGAAATAGTTGGACAGTATTATCTTAACTATGGAATAATTTCTTTTCAAAAAAAGTACATTTGTGTATAAAGTGAAAGCAGTTTAGGTCAGAAGTGAAGAAAGAATGTACATGAGCGTACTTTATTTTGAAACACACAGAGTATAAAAATCACTCATTTTTGTTTTTCTATAAAATTGCCTGCAGCATTTTGCAGCATTCTCAGAATGTGTTACACAACTCTGCAGCACCACAGCTAAGCAGTTCAGAGGGCAGCATGAAGACTGGGATTACGCAAAAAGAAGCAGGCAGGTTGTTTACAGTGATGCAAGTGTGGTTTCAGTAATAAATCAACCCACTGATAATGATAATAGCTTGTCTTTATGCAGGTCCTTTCTGTGTGAAGCCCAGTGTGTTTCTAAAATATGATTCTGTTCATTCAAAATGCACCCCTGTGATTAAGAAGGGCTCAGGTTTAATTAACTCTATTTTATGGATGAGGAAACTCTGTGTCCTCAGTTGACAGGCAGATATCGCAACACGCTGGATTCAGTATCCTATCCTATTGCCTAGTTAGGCCTTGATAAGCATACAGTAGGTCTCGACCAATTATCAAAAAGATGACTGAAAAAGGACCAATGAGGAAGAACAGTAATTATAGGAACTGTACATTGCCATACCAGCCTCTCTTCTACTGAATTTCCAGTGCAATTTTCCAGTGCAAAAGTTGGAATTTTTGCATTGGAAAATCCCAAAGAATGTGAATTTTAAAACAAAACAAAGAACTAAGATGTCAGCAACCAGGTTGCTATAGATGTACCCAAGCTTTGATTTACATATATCAACAAGGCATAGTTATAGTGTATTGTCATAAAATTTAATTTTTAGTTTAGTCCCATGAGAGGTGATACCACTTGTTGAAAATTACTCATTCAGTTTGTTAAGAGTTGCATCTTCAACTGGCTCTGAAGTTTCTTAAGAAAGTAAGAAGGGCATGAGATAAATTCAGAAGGGAAAAAAAGTGGGGGGAACCCTACCAGTTGGCTTCCTTTTTTCACTCTCAAGGAACGTGCATGCTATCCATTCAATAAATGCTCACTTTGTGTCAGGCGTTAAATAAGGATACACTGCACTGTGGCAAGACTCAGTGCTTTTGGTGTTGTTTAGTTTGTTTTGTTTTGTATTTCTTTTTTTTAACATACAGAATGGGATCCTCTCTGAAACTTCGGTTGAAAATTCACAATTTATGATTGTGACTATGAGTGCATGAAGTGGGGAAGAGTCATATTGAAAAAAAAAAAAAAGACCACTCCTTATACATATGAGAAGGTGAAGAAAGACCACTTTCAGCAGCAGGTAGCCCTCTCCCCCCACCTCCAACTCATTTATTCATTCACTTTTATTCAACAAGTACTTACTGAGTATCTCATACTTGTGAAACAGCATTCTTGGGCCTGAGGATACAGTGGCCACTGGCACAGACACATCTTTGATCTACGGACTTTGTTGTCTGATGTGTGAGGTGGCATTTCACCGATATAATGATTCAGATACCCAGAAGCTTAGCAACTTCTCAATATCTGGAATGGCATATCCATTGTACACCTGATTTTAATAAATCAGTTTTTATAACAAGCTTAAGAGACCAGGTCTTCAGTGTATTAGGGAAATGCCCCAGAGAATGATGCCTGCATCCTATAGTCTCTTGTGAAAACAATATGGCATTGGAAAAACTGAATTTACCAGTGAATACATGGTCACTCCCATTTTTAAGTGACCATCTTTCCACTCTGTAAAAAATGTAAAAGTTGTCTATCGAATTTTCTGAGATCAGGCCCTGTACATTTCTGTGTCATCTCAATATGATGGCATTCTTGGAGAAAGATGCTGATAATGCAAGAAAAAGTCACATTGGTGACCCCTTCCACCAAGGTTCCCACACTTTTCTCATTGCTGCATGTAGTACGACTGTTTGGAAAAGTCCTTTTAGGTCATTATAATAAATATCCTGTTGTTAGGTGGCAGTTGGTTTGGAAACCTTATTTTCTGCAACAATTTTAGAGAAAAAAATAAAATCAGATTCAGGAGAGGAGTCGTTGAGCAGTCGGGATCTAATTAGGAAACAGAATCTGCTTGAAAATTTAAAATAGAGGGAGTTTAGGCTGGGGACTAAGAAAGCTACAGGTAAACAGGAACAGGGAGGCAACATAGAGCTTGTTAAACAAGCAATGACCATCACTGCCAGGCTGGAAGGACAGAAGAATGTCATGCTAGTAGAGCCTGAGAGGTCCAGGCTTGCCCTGGAGCCATGGTGGACCTGCCAGGCAAGACCCAGAGCCACAGGTGTAACATCACTACTGTCACATTGTCATTGGAAGTAGAGAGGAAGAGGGACGTATGCCCACTATTCTCTTTTAGCCCCAGGGCCAAACCCCAGATTGCACCAGACGCCCCTGGTTGGAAGTCAGGCGATATATGGGAATCCAGCCTGAGGGGCATCAGCCCACCTGTGATATCAGAAGAGCCCAGGAAAAGTGAGTGGTGGCCATGAGAGCAGACAAGCCCCGCACCTCATAGGAAAGTTGGGGAGAAAGACTCCTTGCGCTGGGACAGATCTCCACAGACAGCTGAGAACGATGACTGATTCAGTCTTAAAAAATAGGATTAAAATAAAAAACAGACTAAAATAGTCTGTTTGAAGAATAGGAAGTATTAACTAGAAAATGAAAAATATTAAATATAAAAATAAAAATATGGAAAGTTAATTGAAGAGTTCAGTAACTGAAAATAAGATGAAAATGCAAGAGCACGAGTTCTGTAGACTAAAAATAACATTACAAACTATAAATAAATTTTTTAAAAAACACTAACAAATCGTTATGGGGAGAAATAAAAACATTTTGATAAGCAATACATATGTTGTTTCTGGATGGCAATGCTCCATATAATCAGTATATTTTTCTTCATATATGAATGCACATTAATACAAATCTGGAGTAAAATTCCAATAATGGTATTTTTTTTTTTTTACTTTAACTTTTGTTTGAAGAACTTCCTAAATTTTGTTTATGATCAAAAGAGGCACATTAATACAAATCTGGAGTAAAATTCCAATAATGGTATTTTTTTTTTTTACTTTAACTTTTGTTTGAAGAACTTACATAAGTTTGTTTATGAATCAAAAGAGCTAAGTCATATTTATAAATATCAGAGTGATAAAGTATATTATATAAAATGTTAATAAAGGCCCCAATGCTATAGTCACTAAAATAGTCATATTTTCTTATAAGACTTAAGAGATGAATCAATGGAACCTAACAGGAAGACCAATGCACATACCCACATATACATTGATATCTATAAAATTTAATATTTTATTATATCACATTACTATGAAGAGAAGTTTTATTCAATAAACAGTATTAAACATGATAGGAGATTATGATATACTTACAGGGAAATTCTCATATTAAATGAGAAAAAGCAGGATACCAAATTATATCTTTAAAGTATATCAGTATATATATATAAACAAATATGCACATGAAAAGATAGTAAGAAAATATTTCAAATATATGAATAGTCTAATATTACTAAAGACTGGGCAGTTTGCTTTCTTCTACTTTCCACATTCAGCCTAAGAGCATGTACTATTTTATGATTTAAATAGATTTGGGACAAATTCTTAGTAATAGGTAAAATATGTTGAGTGCTTAATATGATTTGACAGAGAGTGTTCTAAATCATTTGACATAAACAGACTGATTCAGTTATCTTAACACATTTACAAGGAACATATTCCCCTCAAAACAAAAGCCTAAAAAGTATTGGGAGCATTGGGAAGGCCACACAATCACGGAGTGGCAGAGCCAGGATCTGGGCCCAGTGAGCTAACTCCAGATTTCACAAAGCCCTGGATTGTGCTGCCTCTATCAAGAAGATGGCAGGCTCAGCGAATGGAGGACCATTAGCTCTTAAAAAGTTCTGCAAATTACATATTCTCATCCTCGCCTATGAGAACTCAATTGGCTACGTAAAGTGGTTGAATAAGAGCTCATATTACTTTTCTGATTCAAAGTGAGTCTTTTTAAGCACCATTTATTCAACATTAGAGGTCAGTAATTTTTCCCAGTCCAGGTGCGCTGCTACAGCCTCCCACTTGTCCGTAAGCTCTCAAGAGCTATCACCCTGGTTTCCTGAAAGTTGAGTGATTTGTGTGCTATAGGCTGTGAAATCAGAGACAGTCAGTTTCTATGGGAACCAGCTTCACTTAATCCAAAAGGGCAGCGAAGAGTAATTTGTAAATGTTACAGAGTGAAGAGAAAGTTAGCCACACAGCATATCCTCAGTTTGAAGCACACCATTTCTTCACTCTTTCAGAAATTTCTTTGAATCCTTTGTAGCTGCAGGAGTTGCAACATCTTTACCTCAATAAACTTTCTCCTTATCCATCTTTACAATATCTAAAACCAGGGAACAATTTTCCCTCACAGAGTGCAGGTCAGTGTACTCTCTAGTCTTCCTCATCTCCTGATAGTAATAGAGTAATAGAAGTGTAAAAGTAAATCAGCTGACTCATAAATGGAATTGGATGTGAAATTTTCAATATAGGGGACTATATAAATGTAAAAAACTCAAAACAAACAAACATGTTTATTACCTTAAGTACACACAAGATTATAGTTTAAGGTTTCCAGCAACCTTTGAGAATTGATTGCCTAGGTATAGAAAATTTTTCAAATCTGTTTTTATGTGACACATTTTATAATTGTTGAAAAGGACTCATCAATTTTTCTACTTTAAGGTAAACCCATACCTAAACTATCAAATAGATGTACCTATTTCTTAAAACTTCCACTTTTTGTATACTAAAAACGTGCTCAGGAGGATACATGGATTCACCATGGAGCAGGTTGCCATGTATGCTGTTCTTCTGGAACTTTTCCCAAGGGATTTAATTACTAAAGTGCCCCAAGCATGTTAGCTTTTACATTATTGGTTTTGCAAATAGTAGTACTCTGGTTTAATAAACACGATGGTGCATTTAATTCATCATTTTAGAACTTCAAACAACAAAATCTATTTTTCTGGTCAAAGTTTACGCTGGTATTATATATTAAAAAAATATTATCCAATATCCTGTTCAGTAACTGCACAAAGTTGGGCACACATTAAACAATCATAGAAATCAATAAATACTAAAGGAATGATCGTGTTAGAAGGTTAAGAAATTTTACTTAAAAAAAATAAATAAAGATTGTAAATTTAAGAAATCTATCCCAGAGCTTTTAAATTCTGATATTCATATTGACTTATCATGCAGGAAACTCAAATTATGTTCATCATGGCTAATTTTAGATTTTAAAAATTTTTTGCATTTACTTTAGTGGATTCTTATTTTATGGCATTTGTATTCCTAGGTCGTATATATTTTTAATTAACAATGTTATCTAAGTACCTTTAACATGGTCTATGGCTATCCTTCCAATTATCTCTTTACAGCCATTATCAGCTTTTAAAATTTTCTTTGATGTCAATTTGAAAAGTGACAGTACATTCAGGGTTAACTATGACTTCAGCCATTTTGATTATACACTTTGCCTTTTGACCTTCTGGAGATCATATGACTCTTATTTAAGACCTTTGCATAATTACCTATCTAATTTTTTTATCTCCCTCTTCCTTTATATACTTTTCTTTCCTTAAAGTTCCTGAGTTAGGATATAGCTGAGGCCATCGCCAAAGTCATGATGACCTTGTTAGGACTCTCCCCAGAGTCTTTACAAAATAACCAATTAATGACTTGTTGCTTTGTCTCAGTGTCAAGTCATTCCTGAAATTATCGTTAGGCCTTTTTTGTGCTTTAATGAAATGTTAATTAACTTCACCAACTTTTCCTTTTAATCTCTGAGCCAGTGGTTCTAAAAACACTATTCTCTGACATCTGGGAGTCTCTGAGATTTTCAAGGGTTCTTGAGTTCAAAAATATTTTCATAATAGCAACATATTCTTTTCCTTTTCACTCATGATGAGAAACAGTGGTAGGTTGCTGGTTTGTGCCTTAGCCTGTATTAAACTTTACTAGGAGACACTGAGTTTACTTAAGGTTCTCCTGGAGAAAGTAGTAAAAGTTATGAATTTTATTAAATATCTGCTATGAACACATCTTTTTAATAGTGTATAACAAAATGAGAAGAATGCATAAAGCATTTATGCTGCATTTGAAATAGGATGGTACTATAAAGGAAAAAGTCTTGTGTCACTTGTGTGCTAAACTAGCTGCATTTTTTAATGGAAAACCATTTTCACTTTAAAAAAAAATGACCGATAGACAAAATATATCAGTAGACATTTTCTCAAAAAATTAATAAAAAGAATCTGTTACTTCAAGAAAACACTAGCAGTATTTGGTGCCAATGAAAAAAAATTGAGCTTCCTAGTAAAACTTAGAATGTTGGAAAATTTGTATCTGCCACCATGAGCTTGACAAAAATCCAATAAAGAATTTTCTCATGAAATTGGTAGTAATAATAGTTAATGTGATTTTTTTCAATGTGTGTAAGAATTTCGAAGATCTGCATACCTCAGTGAAACAGTATTTTCCAAATGACCCAATGCTCGATGGTATAAAATCACACATGAGTGAAAGATCAATTCTCAAAGTATAAGACAACCAAAGAATTTTAATGTAACAGGTATTATTTCATACTTCATGTAGTTACTAATTTTTAAGAAACTAGTCTAGTCTGGATATTGGTTCAAAGAAGAATATCCCCAATTATCTGAAAAGTTTTCTATTAAAATATTTCTCCCTTTTCCAAACATATCCTTATGAGGTTGGATTTTCTTCATACACTTAAAAACATATCCCAACAGACTGAATGTAGAAGCAAATATGAGACTTCAGCTGTCCTCATTAAGCTTTAAAGAGATTTACAAAATTAAAGAGACATTAAAGAGATTTGCAAAATGTAAAGTAATGCAGCACTTCTCACTGAATTTTTTTGGGGGTGGTAATATTAGTTTGTATAATTGAGTACATTTTTATGTTAGCATGTAATTGAATTATTGTTATTTGTAATTGAATTAATGAATACATGTCTTAAGCCTTGATTTCAAGTTTTAATATGGTAAATATCAATAGATATAAGCCATATAAGTAGAAATTTAATAATTCCTAAGTGCGTAGAGAGCTCCTGAAACTAAAGATTTGTGAACTGCCACTGTAAGCATTGGTTTCCTTAAGTCTGATTTCTGGGATTTCTGTTTCTGAACACATTCATTCCTGTGTGAACTCACCTAACTCTTTGGTTTTAAACACTGTCTCTAATCTGATAACTCACAAATCCATATATCCAAGCCTGGCTTCACCCTCTAACTCCAGACTTATGTCTGTTACTGCCAATGAGAATTTCCACTTGGAAATCCAATAGGCATCTCAAAATTAATATTGTCCAAATCCTAATTCCTGGCATTTCACTGTAAACCTGTTTTTTTTACTAGTCTTTCCTATTGCAGTCCCTGGCAACTCTAGTCTTCCAATCGCTCAGACAAAAACTCTATCTTCACCCTTGACTCCTGTCTTCCCTCAGACTGTCTCTCCAACTCAGTAGTCAGTCTCATTGGCTCTACCTTCAAGTTGCTTCTCAGATCTGACCAGTTCTCACTACCTTGCTGCTACCACCCTGGTCTGAGACAGCATCATCTCCTGCGCAGATTATTTCAATGTATCTCTAAACTAACCCACGTTTCTACAGGCTTGCCTCCTCATTCATTCAGGATAGGCTAGGTTACACTACAATAGCAAACATGGCCAAAAGTCTGGAGTTCATTCATTCCATCTCTCTCTCCCTCTCTCTCTCTCTGTATAAATATGTAATAAATACGAAACATATTAAATATATGTAAATATGCATAATTTATAGATCTCAATGAGAAGACATAAAATATATATTTATATTTATATTTACATATGTAAAATATATAATCCATGACAGCTCAGCTGGGAATCCATGTGTCCTCGTGCAAGCTGCTGGAGCACTCATAGTCTCACAAGTTACTAGTCTCCATGAAAAAGAAAAAGAGATCTCTAGTGGCTTTCACAACAGCAATTAAAGTCTCCAGCACAGAAGCGACAGGCATGACCTCTGCTCGCAAATCACTGGGTAGAACTAGTCACATGATGCTACCCAGCCACATGGAAGCCAGGATGAGCCATCCTTGCATGTACGAAGAGGGCAGAGAGCCATAAATATTTGGTGAACAGCACGAGAATAACAAGTTCCCATTTTAAACTCAAGAAAGGAAAGATGAATGGTGCTTTGACCATAAACCAGTAACTTTTAAGTGGTTTTAAGTCCCAATAAGTCAATCCATCGTGAACAGTGTGTTTTCTTGTCCCAAGAAATGCTTTATCTTTTGAATGTATAGTTTATAAACAATGATAAAACAGTATATTCCTTAAAATGTGTAGGATTATATAAATGGAGCTGAAAACAACTGGGAAAAAAAAGCATATCATTTTTTAGAATTTATAGAGTTAAGATTTTGCAGTTATGTGGTAATTATATGATACCTCAATTTCACAGAATTCATGCTTAATTATATATATTTCATGCTTCATATATATATTTTAATATATTTATATGCATCGTGATTAAGGAATGCATACCACAGAATTCACCCACTATATCTACACAGTTTGGTGATTTTTAGTAAATGTATACAGCTGGGCCACTGTTAGCACAACCCAGTTTTAGAAACTTCTATGACCTTATGAAATTTCACATGACCTCTTAAAGTGATTCTCTCTCCTACCCTGAGCCCTGGGCCATCATTGATGTGCTCCCTGTCTCTAAAATATTGATTTTTCTAGGAAGTTAGAATTCCTGACATCCCTGAAGCATATATAAACAAAACAATGGAGCCCTAAAATTTATAAACATTTATCTCAAAAGATCAGTCCATAGTTGTTCTCAATATTAACTGGGGGCAAAATAAGGAGAAATGGGTTTACCCAGGTGGAATTTTAGTTAAATATAAAAAGAACTACCTAACCCCTAGGGAAATATTCTAGAGCATTCTATAATTAAGAAAATTTCATGGGAAAAAAGGTCATTTATATTTCAAGAAAGGCTGAAAATTTTTCATGTCTGAAATCAGAGTTCTTGTCAACTTTGTATATCCAAGATCATTTTTTTCATGCAGATAAGAGAAATCTTGCCGGGTAAGAAAATAGTTTCCATGCATCCATTGCTGAATCCATAGGTGCCGTCACACAGAATCTTAGCAAGATTAATTCCCAAATAATGAAATAAATGAATGACGTTAATGGTGTTCACTTTTGGTTACCCTAAAACATCTCCCATATTATTCTGACTACATCGCCTGAAAATAATTTCTTTACAGTAAAAAAAATCTTTGAACTTCAGATAAAGATTGGTTATCTGTTAATTAGTCTCTCCTCTTAAAGTTGTATTTTCACATAAGTATAAATAATAGATATCCACAGGAAATGTGAATTGTTCTCATCATCTGGTAATATACTTTAGAGAACATAGAATCAGAGAGAGAAATTAAAGAGTGAAAAAAGTGCTGAGTTCTTCAAAATTAACTTAGTGTAATCTCGAAGACTGTGGTCAATTAATGATGTTTGTAAAAAAATTTTATTTAAAATGAGGACAAGGATAGGGCCGAAGTGTTTGAGGAGTGTTAATTGACTGATTATTATTTTCATTATTATAAATTTTATGGCATCTACTTTATTTTAGTAGATTTTTTTTATTATTCTCTCTCTATTTTTATCTTTTTCTATCTTCAAATGAGGCCAAAAATGAGACCATTTTTAGAAAATATAACAATTTCCAATCAGGCAACTGTGCAGCCGGCGAGATGGTAAACTTTTCATCATATGACCGCAGTCAAAGAGTCCACAGAAACAACGTACAGCGTGTGTGAGATATTGAATGAAGACATTCAACTATGACTGAAGAGTCATCTTTCTTAAAGCTGACACATTCATGGTGAGCTAGTGCCAAGGGAAATGCAAGCAGAACTATAGCCTGGAAATACTTAAACATATTATTTGAATTCTCAGAAGTATCATTTTTACTTAAAGTAAACATTGGCATGCAAAGCCAATAGTCTGAGTAATCCGGTCTTGAAGTGTAACTTTATTTGTTATGGGGATTTGCTCAGGGAAGAGAAGGGGAAAAAATAAACCCAACCCTTCTCCTTCTAGTGCAGAGAGAAAATAGTTGTTTCTGCAACACTGGAGACATTATTCGAGGCCATGTAAGTGACACTGCTTCAAGCTACTTTTAACAATTCACAACTAAAATTTGATTTAATTATTTTTAGTATTATGTTCCATTGGCACAAGCACCAGCATGATATTGTCTCTTTATTAGCAGATGGATATAAAGCTCTACCAGTGAGAATATCTGGCTACAACCAAGTAGCTGGGTCAGAGTCACCCTGAACTCACAGCAAGAAGCTCTCTTAATTCTCTGATAACCCTCTTCTCCTAAAGAAGGTAGAGTTGATAAGCAGGCATTTATAATCCAGGTGTCATCAACTTGGGATCCATGATTTTTATGGTCCTCCGTCATTGTAACTGTGAATGTGTATATATCTTTACTGTCTTGGAGTGAAGTGTTCATAACATTAATATGCTCCACAGGGGGATATATGACCCAAAGTCTCTTATATAGGAAGCAGTTGTATTGCACACCCCTACCCTTCTTCTGACTGGAGTCCTCCCCATTTCACGGCTCCCTGTTGCCTGTGGGGACAATGCTAATTGCACCCTTCAGCACTTGTCTTCCATCTCCAGGTTCTCCTCCACTCCATTAGACATCTGGGCTGCCCCATTGTAATGAGAACAGCTGGACATCGAGGTTTGTTTTTCCATAATGCATGTACTATAAAGCATCCCAGAAAATTCTCTTCATTTATTTTTACAAACGATTCTTTTAACAACTCTTAAAGCTTATTTTATCTTAAAATTTCCAAATTTGGAACAATCGCTCTTAAATTTGCTACCTGGATATCTTACCAACTCTATTCTTTGCCAGTCTCTTTGAGGGTTTCTCTTTAACTTTCAGTCTCCAAAGTATCTCAGAGTTTAGTCTTTAGCCATCTTCTCTTTTCTGTCTGTAGTTTGTCTCTGCATATGTCCTCCAGACCCATGATTTTAAGTATCTTTTATATGATGGTGAATCTTAAAATTAGACTTCTAGCCCAGACATCTACCCTAAACTTCAGAATTAAAATCTAGTTGCCTATTTATATATCATCTCTTAGATGTCTAATAAGACCTCAAACTTAAACCTACTGTCCCTAGTATGTAGTGACTCTATTCTTTTAGTTTCTCTAGCCAAACACTTTTGACTCATTGTTGATGAATCTCTTTCTCTCATCCGGATTCAATCTATTAACAAATCATGGTAGCTCTGCCTTCAAAATACATCCCAAATCTGACCCCTCTTCAACACCTCCACCACCAATAGCCTGGTTCAGCTTCTGTCATTTCTTGCCTGGATTGTTTCAGTAATTTCCTAACTAGTCTCTCTGCTTCCATTCTTGTCCTCTTCAATTTAATTTCAACAAAGCAGCCGAAGTGTAAGTCGTAAATCTTGTTTAAAACCTCAGTGACTTCCCATCACTCTCAGTATAAAAGCAAAGTCACCTGCCAGACCTGTGATGGCCCTCCCCTCACTCCTCTGACCTCACCTCCTACTACCCTCACCTTCACTCACATTTTCAACAATTTTTTTTAATGTAACTAAAATGGGCAAACTGTTTTTATGCTTTTTAAATATGATATTCTAAAGATAGAATATAAATGTAAAGATCTGATGCTAGAATACAGTTCCCTGAATTCAAAGAGGCATTTGTTCACACACTATTTAACAAGCATTTCCATAAAATGTATTTCAGCATTTTATGTCAACTGCAGAAGCAGATTAGAGCTGGTGAATGCCAATAAGGTGGAAAGAACTCTAACAGTAGAACCTCTGGAAATGGCTCATTCTCATTATGCATGTTACTATTGGCATTTAGCTCTTGGGAGTAACCCAGCCACACAGATCATGGACACTTTTGCATGGACAGAGCTCACAAATTAATAGATGGAATAAAACAAGCCCTCTGAGCTCTCATTTTATCACATGGCCTCCATTAGTGGAGCGTGACTTGGACAGCTTGGGCTGCTCTAAAAAAACACCATAGACTAGGTGGCTTAGAAACAACAAAATTTATTTCTCACGGTTCTAAAATCTGGAAGTCCAAGATCAGAGGGCCACTATGTTTGAGGTTTGGTGACCACCCTCTCCCAGGCACAGACCTCCAACTTCTCATTGTATCGTCACGTGGTGGAGAGCTGAATGAGAAAGCCGGCTCTCTTGTGACTCTTATTAGGGCACTAATCCTATCCACAAGGTCCCCACCCTCATCTATCCTAATTTTCTCCTAAAGACCCCACCTTCTCATACCATCACATGGATGGGAGTAGAGTTTCAATCTGTGAATTTGGGGGGAAAACAAACATTCTGTTCATAACAGCATCACATTAGAGAATACCTTCTTCTGATATTGTGCATTAGTAATCTTGTCTAACATGTTTATTTTGTCACTACCAGCATTGAAATAAATATGAAACATTTTTAGTATTGACTTTAGATGAGAGGCACAATGACAGAGTAGCCAGAATCAAAAAATCTAGATTGATCCCAACTGCAGCTTGCTGTATGGTATAAAGAAAGTTCCTTTCCTCCCAATTTCCTCATCTGTTCACTATTATAAAAATGGAAAATGTACATAATAATGCTTTGTAAACAAGAAATCACTGTACAAATGCTAGGCATAATTGAATCAATTTTATTGCATGTTTTCTTAAAAGCCAGATATTTTTAAAAACCTGGTTACATATCAAATTGAGTTATTAAACATTAATTATAATATTCTAGACATACTGTCAAATACTTTCATTTCATACACTTGCTCTTGTCAACCACAAAAAGACCCTGTATTCCAATCCCTGAACTACTGCCCTAGAAACAGTTTTCAAACAGGAAAACAGGTAAGTAAAACAGGTCTTGTTTTTTGGTGAATTGAAGGTGATTTGTGATAGAGTATTTTCCTTTAATCTACTCACAAGTTATCTATTCAATAATTCATTAGACATTGTTTGCCAGAAATTGACATAAAGCTTACCAGTTCGTCTTTTCTTCTTGTAAAACTTTGTGTTGGTCACTTTCTAGCTTTTTGGCACTTTTTACATTGCCCAATATTTCTTAAAGATTATTCTGCAAATACACTTGCAAGTTTTTAAAATACATTTAATTTTATTTTTAAAAAGGAAGGCATTTTTTTATTTGAGCTTTTAATCTAGTATTAGTACAGGATAGGCTAATAGCTATTACTAACAACTCACCAAAATCAGTGGCCGAACATAATTCACATTTATTTCTCACTCATGAAAATTCCAATGAGAATGTGTACTGTCAGGCGACTTTACTGGAGTCTTTCCTCAAAAGGTGCCTTGGGGACCCAGCTCCTTTCAACCTGTGGCTCTTTTGTGTCTTTGAGATCTCTAAAGTTCTGTTGGATTCTTTGCCTCTGGCTTGTGGCCAAGAGAACAAGAGAAAGCCAACCCAGGATTGTGCAGGAGAATTTTGGAGCCTACACTCAAACACCTGGCCTACAGACCTTAACAGCTAGAAGTAGATGCGTGGCTGGGAAATGTAGTCTTTCTGTATGTCAGGAGCAGAAATGAAATGGTTGTGCACATTTAACATGGTCTCAGTCATAATGTCTTCCTTGTAACGTTTTTCTGCCTTTTCAGATTAAATACCAGTTTTCCGATGAAGAAAAGTGTAATAATAGAAATTGAATGGTTATACGTTCGCAAACCTGTTATGACTCTTCCTTCAATCAGATGTTTTGAAATAAGTTCTTTGAGTTGACATTTTCACATTTGAGTTTCAGTTTATTCTAGGTATTACCCTTTCTGATTCAATTCTTATAAGGTTTAGCCTTTGTATCAAAGGGTGCAAAGGGTGTGTGTCCTTTTTATGTCTTACACATGTGCACTTGTGAGAACTGGGTTCTCTGTGCAGCCACAAGGTTCCTGTCAGCTTCTTTTCATTTTTGTTCCTTACTCCTCTCACCACACAGACAGTCTCAAGATCATGCTCACTGCCACACTTCAAACTATACTTTTCTTGTGTTCAGATTCTAGTCTGTAGTAGCAAATGCTTTGCTTTCCTTTACCTGCTGGTCTTTCCTGGTCTTGAAAGGTCATACTATCCGGTGGCTGTAAGTCACATGACTACTAACTGTAAACACACCATACATGCATACCACTTGTCACACCATCCATACACCCAGCGTTGCCAAGTGTGATCCCTCAGTGCTGGAAAGTTCTGCAGAAGGCCTTCTTCATCCTCCATGGAGAGAAAAGCATGTCTCTTGAAAATACAATAGGTCCTTTGATATGCTGACTTGCGTTTATGTCCCTGAGGTTTCCTTATGCATTCCCGGGACTTCAAAGTTAGAGATGGCCTTTGGGCAATGTAGTTACATAGAATGCGATTCACTGAGGCGGAGAAGTTCCTTACTAAGCAATACGTCATCACCCTCAGTATATACTTGTGAGATATTTTGAGGCCCTTTCCTTATTGGAAAGTTATAAATATACTTTTTTCTGTACTCTTTTAATAACAGAAACATTGGTTAAAAGTATTGTATGCCCTAAAAATTAGTCATAAAGTTGAGAGTGGTAGGATTTCAATGGCTGGTTTTAAATTGAGCTGTTACTCAGAAGTAGAGCAACAGCACTGAAATGTCTGGGTTCCTTTGTTTTCCCAGGTGTTAGCAATCCCTCCAGGCTTAACTGGCTCTGTGTTTACTTCAGCCTCTGGTTCATTAATAATGACAGTAAATAAAACCCAACCTAGGAAGCTAGCTCTTTTAATCTGACAGGTACTCAAGAAACAGTCACACCTCGAAATGAAGAAATACCTGCTGCCAGATCTCCCTCAATTTCCCATCTAATAACCAAGCTATTTAGCAATAAAGTTATTTTTATTTAAATGTTTGGGAAGAGAGTTGGCAAAGAAGCCCACACTCCCTAATCTCCTGCAGCCCAAGTGGAACTTTTCTGAAAAAGATGACTCTGAGATGGTTTTCCTGCTTGCCGCTTGGTCTTTGGATGTCAACTCATTTTACCTTTATTTTGTTTAATCATCTGTTTTAATACAAGATGTATATTTTAGAAAAAAAGTAGAAAAATTAGAAAATTACCCACAATTTCACCATCCTGAGAAAACTAAGGTGATCGATTCAGTATGTTATAAAATTTTTCTGCACATATTATTCCAAATACATATTTCTGTCATCTCCCATGTCATCAAGAAATTTGACATTTCTTTTCTCCTTGTTGTATTATTTTCTTTATGGTCTTACTAAATATATATGAGTATCTACATAATATATTAGTTTGCTTTTGTTTGTATTTAAACTTCATAAAGATGATGTTATGGACTGAATTGTCCTCCAAAATTTATAAGTTAAAATCCTACCCCCAATGTGACTGTTTCTGAAAATAGAGTCTTTAGGAGATAGTTATGATTAAATGAGGTCATAAAGTTAGGGCCCAAATCTAGTAGGACTGTGACCTTGTAAGAAGAAGAAAGAGGAATCTCTCTGCCGTGTGAGGACAGGAAGAGATTTCTCATAGGGGCCAGTTCAGCCAGCACCTTGATCTTGGACTTCCCGGCCTCCAGAATTGTGCAAAACTACATTTCACTGGATTGTCTTGTCAAAAATATTGATTTATAATACCTCTTTGTATATTAAGCATAGATCATTTATCTGGCATATTTGACTAAGTAAAAATTAAGAGTTTTTGTATCGCAAAAGATACCATAACAAAGTCAGTAGAGATACAGTTTTGGAAAAAAAGGTTTGCAAAGCAAAAGTTACAAAGAAAGTTATGACATATATATTTAAAGAGCACTCATAATTTGACCTAAAAAAGATAATGTGATAAAGATATGAACATAAATTCTTGAGAGCAAATCTGTATGTACAGAAAAAATATGAAAAGAGACTCAAGTTTACTATTAATCAGATAAATGGAAATTGATGTAACTAATATTATATACCAAATTGTTTAGGAAAAAATAGATAACATTGGATAGCATATAGATAAAAATTGCCTGCTCATACATAATAGTGTAAATAAATGTGATTACAGTCATTTACAGGAAAATCCAGCAAGATCTATTACATTTTTTAAAAAATTAACATATATATTTGTTGTGGGCTTATTGCATCCCCCCCAAAAATATATTGAAGTCCTAACCCCTGTGAATTGTACTTTATTTGGAAATAGGGTCTTTGTAGATGCAATTAAGATGTAAATTAAGATCATAGTAGAGAGATAGACCTTTAATCCAATATGACTGGTGTCTTTACAAGAGAGGAGGAGGCACAGAGGCAGATACACAAAACACCATATGAGGTTGGAGGCCGAGATCATAATACCACAACTGTAGACGAAGGGGCACCAGAGTTTTACAGCCACCACCAAAAAGTTAGAGGAGGCAGGAAAGGGTTCTGCCCAGAGTCTCAGAGGGAGCATAGCCATGATTACACCTTGATTCCAGACTTCCAGCCTCCAGCACTGTGAGAGAGCAAATTCCTCATCTCTGGTGCTTTGTTCCAGCAGCTTCAGGACACCAGTACAGTGTTTGAGCTGGAAATCCTCCCTGTGGAGTATCTCCCACAAAAAATTACAAGCATTTAATTATATATGTACAAGGATGTTTATAGCAACCTTGATAGAAACGGTGAAACGAATAAATGGACAGACAGACAGACAGAGGGAAGGGGAAGAAAGGGGGAAGGAGGAAGAGAAGAAAGAACCCAAGAGGAATAAATAATGACGAATATATATCCTGAAATATCATGCATTCATAGTAGAATAAATCATAACTATATGAGTTGAGTTGAAAGGATTTGTACAGTGTATTTTAGTGAGAGAAGCCACGAGGCAGAAAACCATGCATACTCTGACACCGTTTTCATAAAATAAAACACTCTGCAAACGTACGAGTGTGCACTTTCCTAGCAATTCTGAAGCTCTTCCAGTTACCCAGCCCAGGGCAGTGCCCCTTGGGTCGTGGCGATCCCCTTTGTCAGAGAGCAGTAAAGGCTCTGTGGTGGCAGGGTTTGGTTCTGGTCTGGCTTGTCTTAAACTTCCAGCCAGACAGAGCAATTGGAGCGATGCCGTCTGTGGCTAGAAAACAAGCTCCCAGTAGCAGTATCCTTCTCGTTTGTGGGCCCAAACCCGGGGACAACACTCATTCTTCTGTAATCAGAGATGCCAACAGGGTCAACAGAGATATCTCCATTCATTTCCCCTGACAACAGTCACGTTCTGAGGGCGCTCAATTTCTGCTTGCACATAATAAATGCTCAATAAATATTTATTGAAGTAAGTAATATGACTTGATCTATACAAACCATAGCAGACATTCCCTAAAAATCTCTGGCATGTGGATGAATTTATTTTATAGACACACAATAAATATTCAGCAAATATTATTGAGATAAATAAAGCAGAAAGCAATCTCACTTCAAATTTGAGACACTGCTTAAAAACCTGTGGTATGTGGATGCCTCACATAGTTTCAGTGTTAGTGAAGATTTCAGCAGTTTTTCTTTTTTTGTCATTTCTTTCATTTTTTTTGTGGAAAGGAAAGTGTCTGCTCATACATAATCATCTCCCATCAAAATATCTCACCTTTACTATACTGAACCCCTTAAGAATGACATGTACTTTGTCTGGAAATATAACAAGTCTGTCTTATTCTTTCTGAGCTTCAGTGTTTTCCTACAATAACATGAGTTGCATTTTTTTAATCTCGCTATTTCCCAATCAAAAACTGCATTCTGAAGTTATAGAAATATTTCTGAAAGTTTTAAGACTGATTATCATACCAGAGATTATTTTCTAATGCCCTCTGGGGAACAGCTGCATAAAAGGCTACTTTAGGCTCATAAACAGCCACCTTTCCTCATGCCACCCTCCAGGCCATACCCAGTAGAGCCTCTTGGAATATCTAGTTTTCAGTCTTGCTGAGGAGCAGATTGAAGAGCATTGCGGCTGATCTGACAATTTTAGCTAAAAAAAATCATCTTAACCCATATGTTTTGATGAAGTTTTAATTCTGTTCAATTTGGTGATAGGCGAAATAATTGAAGTACAGTTGTCTGTAACGCCAAATGGCACTTACTTCATCGATATTGTTATATAGTGTTATATTGTCATCTCCCAGATTGCTGAGCTTTGTTGTAGACCTGTTAGGGGCGGGACAAAGGGATGTGTACTTTTAATAATCTCTTTTGGGTCTTATGTACACTGAAGTTTGAAGGTCATTGCCCAACGCTGCATAAAACCCAGAGTTGAAGATATGATATTTGCTAAATAAATACTTGAGTAAAAAAAGTATATGGGCAGCCTTACTTCTTAATTTTAATTTATAATAGTGGGTATGTGATTAGAAGCAAATTTAGGGATTGGGAAAATAATTTCTTAAATATTCACTTATTATTATGAATATACAATGCAAATTTTCCAGGTGAATTTATGCTCTCTCCTAATAATCTGTTTTGGAAGGAAACATGAAATGGAAAATAGAATTAGAATATGATTTTAACTTATGCAGAACCACAGAAAATAATAGAATTTAGAACAATCTTCATAATCTTTATCAAACATTATCTGAATTATTTTTATTTTCTCTTGAATCATATCTTTTCTTTCTAGCACCCTTCCAGTTTTACTTAATGACAGTTCTTATTTAACCAAAACCTTGATTTTTAATGCTGTCATAATTCTGGAGGAAAAAATTGTAAAGATAAATGTCTAAAATATGACTAATACATTTCTCTTACATAAATTAGACATAAAGCCAGCATTATAGATCGGTTCCAGATTTATCTTGATATATTTAGAATACCCAAAACAAAGACAATGTATATGTATTGTTTTTAATCTGTGTGAGTGTGTGTGTATGAACACTTTCGTAGGAATGATATATAGACTATTAAGCTCAGTACAGCGATATGTGTTACAACATCTAGAATAATCAAAATAGAATATAATCTATTTAGTTTCAAAATATGTAATGAACATACACTGTGTTCCATTGGGTAGTGAGAGATACTGAAAATTAATTTATATTTTAAAAATAGTGTGGTAAGTACTACAATGGAGATTAGCAAACAGAGGAAGATGAAAGGATGGCAGAGGCACTAATAAAACCAAAATTCTTAGATCTAAACTCACTTCAAGACAAACATGGAGCACTGAACTCAATGAGAATAGCAGTGCTGGGTATGACTGTGTGAGTGGGGTGGTGCCAGCCAGGTCAAGCAAACTCGGTGACTGCAAATTATGTTTTCCTAACTTTGAACATGATCTTTCTTTTAAAGATTCACAGTAACAAGTCAGCAGCCCATCTGTTCAACCAAACTAAACAGCATAGTGTAAAGAGGTCAGAAAGTGTCCGGTGGGGCCTCTGAGTTGTTAAAGAAAATTGGGAGAAACTGTTTTGTCCCCTTAAGGTAGTTTTTGTCACAATTTCCAGTAATTGAAATTTTCTATGGTTGTTAAAGAACCGTTAAAAAGCTGTTTCTTCATCAATTAGGATCTTGCTGCCAGATTGTATGACATTTTGTGAACTAGCTTTAATTTGTTATACATTGTTCCCAGAAGGTGAGATGAGATTACAGGGACTTGTATGTTAGTTGAAAGATGTATTTTACACTTACTTCTCATGGTACCTTTCTAGTAATTCAAATATAACGGCATGATCTTGATTAGTTAATCTTTCCACATCAGTATTTTTCAGATGGTACTTCATGAAATTTTCACTACAATTAAAAATGCAATTAAAATGGATTATCTAAATCAAAGTCAATCTTTAATTACTGCATGCTATCTAGATCCTTACTTCACGATAGAACAGATAAAATTCGAACAATTGCAGTGCTAATGCCTTCATTATTAAAAACATCATAATACCAGCCTTTTGAGGCTCATCTCATTTCCTATCAGTTCCTTAGGTTGTCACTGAGAAGTTTGCTTGCTTTAATGACCATGCTGGCTTAGTCCCGAGCAGGTCTATATAGGCCTCTAAGAAAAAAATAAATGATACAAAGTTCATCTAATTAATCTCAGTCCTTTTGTGGAAAGAGAATGCGTGCCTCAGTACTGAACTTGTCCTAGCTATTTTTTACTTTTCTTCTCCATTGTTATTTATTACAAAAACACTTCAGAAAAAAAAAAAATGCTTGTTAAATTTACTTACTATCACATCAAATATTTACTTTTTAAGTTCTGCAGTGTTTTCTAAACTGTGTTGATTTCTGTGCAGCATTTCATGTTCTGCCTTCTAACTTTTTCAGTAGTGTTATTATTGTTTAGTGAAGTGAAAATTAATGAATTTGAAAAATCAAAGGGTCCTAGGTCCAATGTTCAATACCACGTATTTGTTAGGTAACAGTGGGAAAGTTTCCTAAACTGCGTGAGCCTTGATTTTCTCATCTGTAATATGAGAATGACAGAAGTACATATCTTGAGGCATTGTTGTAAAACTAAGAAATGATTTATATAAAGTTCCTGTTGCATAGTATGCACTCAGTAAATTAAATAGCTATTTTTATTATATTATAAATATTTCCCAAGTTACCACACAACCTTTTTGACTGTCAAGATAGCATCTTAACCTAGGAGTCTATAAATATTTTACAATAAAAAAATCTTAATTGATGGAATGTCAGACTGAATGTGTTGGTGTTTTTCCAATCTCTCAATATTTGTGTATATAATAATGTTTACCTACTATTTGAAAGCATCTCACCAATATCTGATTTTAAGTACATGTAATTTGAAAATATCTTTATGAAACACTTCATAGGATATGGCATTACATCAATCTTTTTATAAAGTCAGTTAAACCAAAATAGCCTTTATCTTCTGGCAGCTTAAACTCCAGCAAAACATTGTAGAGACTGAGGTATTAAGGGATCAAAATAAATAGTCAACAAATTAGTTAAATATTGTCATTGCACTTAATAAACACCAAATGCTTTTAAAGAGCCAAAGGATTCTTTCTAAACCTGTGTGTTGTTGGAAGCCCTAACTCTTCCATGATACAGAGAAAACTTACTTAGTAACAGAAATTCTGAAACATCCTGGTACATTGAAGGCAGGAAAATGTGGTAACCTGTAGATGACATAAGTGAGTGAAAAACTAAACAAAAAAGTATAAACTGCCATAAAGATTGCTGAAGGCATTGGTCTGGTACTGTGTGGTGCTGTGAACAACATAGCAATCAGAGGCGAAGATATTAATGCAGCAAAGAGCAGGCTAGACATGGAGAAAAAAGTGTTGACAGTGAAGACAAAACAATGATGAGGATTTATCAGCACTAAAATTACCAGTCTACAAAATGACAATTTCGGTCCAAGTTTAAGATGCCTGTGATTTCATAACTAGTTTTCTCTAGAATGAGTTGTTAACATTTGTCTTCTTCACATTGCAATTCTCTAGAGACAGCTTCAACTTGAGTTAAAGAAATAAGTTTGTCATCATTCTTGTTCCTTTTATTGTGGAAGAAAAACAGATTCTCCAAGGATTACTGCCTTTTGTATCATGATGAAGCTTAAAAAACAAAACTAAACAAAATGAAAAAAACGCTCTTTCAAAATGTCTTACAGATTGACATTTTAGCTCTCATGCTTTCCTTGGAGATTAAATATTATAAAAATCCAATAGCCAGATATATTTTATAATGTCACTAAATGCTGTATAAATACCAAGTTCGATGTTGGGTCTTTTGAGTTCACGGAGGAAGCCAGAGGCAGTGCTCTTTTGCAAGAAACAGCAGCAAATACTCAGTAAGATGGTGCCAGCCACGGAGCCTCTGGGTACAAGAGTAACATGTGATACCTAAAATTAAAAAGGACTATACATTGGAAATATCAGCAGCATTCATGAAGAAAAACCTTACAAAATAACTCCTTTCAGTTTGAATCAATTTAAAATATATACATTTTAAAAATGAAAAAAATGCATGAGGAATAGTTAATGCATATATTTTTATCTCTAATTTTAGGGATAATTAATGTAATAATAATGTGCTGCTCATGTGATAGGAGTCACACTCCTGATTTCTAAAATGAAAATGAAAATGTGTACTATTTAGAATGATCCAAATATTGTTGATCATTTTTTTCTCTGGTTAGCTTTAATAGTCTGACTTTCTTTTCACTCTGTAATCTACCATATCTTAGGTGAGTCAGTGTTTCTGGAAGAATCTTCTTCGATATAGGCCTCTAAGAAAAAAATAAATGATACAAAGAAATATCCCTATTCCTAGATAGGGATATTTTTCCATTAATAGGGTTTTATTGGGAAAAGGTTACATAGTCAAACATTCTCAATAAATAATTATTTCATTAGAATTCACATGCTTTTTCATCGGGACTTCTTGGAGACTTCAGTAGGTGAAGAGAAACTGAATTCTCCCAAGCCTGCTGTTGTATTGTACTTTATTAGCATTCACAGACATAGAACATAAAACCAAAACACCCCCCCCCAAAAATGAATTCTTAATTTATGTAAACCTTTCTACTTAGGATGCTTAAGCTGTAAGCATTATGAATTATGCGTATAAATCAGATTAGAAGAGACTTAAAGACGGACTGAGCCTTTTAGAACCAGAGCCCTCTTTCCGCATTTGCTAGCGAATGCCTCCTAACTTCCCAAATTTGGGTTCAATTCAGTGGTTCTCCTTATCTGTTTGGATGGTCATGTTTAGCTTTTTTCATAAAGAGAAAAAGGAATTTTGTTTCCTTGCATGCTTGTTACAGGAGAGTCAGAATTTTATGTAATAAAGATTAAATGTAGCTGAATCTTGGGTGGCCTCCTCTAGTCGTTATTGGTGCATTGCTGCCCGCTTGGCCAGGGTGTGTGTGTGTTTGCTCAGAATAAGGGTCAGGTGCCGTCCAACATCCCATGGTCAACGAACACAGCCAAGACTCATCACAGACACACAGACATTTTGGAAGATGTGGTCAGTCCTTTCTTCCTAATTAAGCTAAAAAAGAAAAACAAGATGAGAGATTTTTCTAAAGCAATTAGAATATAAATTTTTTAATTAAAAATATAGAATCAAATATATCTAAAAAGTAAACGCTTTCTCTTAAGATAAGCATGCCTGTCTTGGTCTGGGTGTACGCCACCATTTTTAAAGCTTCGATTGTGAGTGGCACTGGCCATAGATATTGAATTTCTAAGCCCGTATTTTTCGGTGATGATTACAGGTGTGTCATTTTAAGGAGATAACTGTTTCTCAGAACTTGTTGCTAATAGTCTTTCAGCTTATATTGCACGTGCTCTCACTGCAGCTTTATTTTCTAGCATCTATCCTACAATTCCTGAGACCACTTTAAACCCCATTTAAAAACTTACACCAAGCAGGAAGAAATTATGTCATTATTTGTCCCTTAAAATACCACCCACCTTGGTTTCAGAACATTCTGCCCTGACTTTGCTATTGCCCCCAATATCTCTACTCTTCTTTTCAGCACCAGGAATGCTGAATTTCATTTCTGATCAGTTCCTTCCTAACCTGTTTCATTTGCCACAAGCATATTGATTTGAGGGGGAAAAATTGATCTACTTTTCAGTAAAGTTCAACTTCTCCATCATTTATGCTAAGACAACACTAGAAACTGGTCTCAACATTCACCTTGGTATTATACGATTCTGCTCCCTGCAGAACATCCCTGCCATGGACTTCCTCATAAATAGGGTGACCGTAAAATGTATTGTCCAAATGGGAAAACTTTTGAGAATGAAAGAGGGTACTGGTGATGACTATGTCTGGACAATAGCCGTAGGCCAGGACCATCCCAGGCACACTGGCACACATCATCACCCTGCTTTAAGTGCATGGGTATGAAGGCCCATGAACACTCAGTATAAACTCATGTTTTAAATAGAGACGCATGGTGAGCTCACATTGAGGGGATTTAAGTAGGAACAAATTGTGTTTACTTCACTCTTTCATTGCTTCCTAACTAGGCTTCCTGTTGTAGGTCTGTGCTCATGCTTCATTTCCGTCATACCTGTGTAGCTGTCCAGCGCGCATGTGCTGATTTTAGAACATTTGTCATAGACTAGAATGCACACATGGTTTCCAAAATTCCAAATGGGATTTAAGTAGAAGGACTATTGTTGAGGTTTTTAGGGGACATGGCAGGTCTTATTACAACTTGTGAGTTTATTTATATCCATGAGAGTTGCCACATATTGGCCTTCTCTGAATTAGTAGTGTATTATCTCCTCGTGATTTGGAAAGAGGTGCCTGGGAACTAAACTTACCATAGTGAAGAGCGTTATCAACATTTTCAGTTTCGTAGCTATTACCAACACAGAAGAAGTAAGACAATCTACTCTCAGATGCTATATTTTACTAGTAAGAATAGGGTATTTCATTTGCTTCCCAAACAGCCCTCCATACATCACAGCTCATCACCATATCAGCAGTTGTTCTATTTTAAATGCGGTGTGCCTGAGGCGACATGATGCATATTGCATCTAGATTGAATCTAGAAAGAAAAACTTTAATCCTCTTGTAGGTATCTTTCTGATAACAAAAACCTTTGTCTCAAATTTTCTGTATCTCCATGAAAGATTTTTTTTTTTTGCTACAATTGTGAAATATGAAATCTGATACATCAGATCAGATGGATCTTTGGCAGAGATAAAACTACAAAATTGTATTCCTAAATAAATGAACTCAAGAGAGGGAGGATGTATGAACAATCATATGTTTGTACTCAGCCTAAAGCCACCCCAGTTTATGTGCTTGATTCAAAAAATCTGAATATAGCACAAGAGAGTGACTGGAACAGTTTGTGTTCTGGTCAAGTATGTCACCTGTCCGTTTTCACTGTTATGGTTTTACTCTCATAGGTTGGGGATGAGTGTGAAGTTGCTGTTATCTAGGTGTTATTCTGAATTCAGATTTCAGGCTTATGCTAATTATTAGAAAATCAAAAGAGCACTTACAATACAATAATCATACAATACAATAATTCCAATGGAACTGGTTGGCACTATCCAGGTCAAGACCAACTGCAGTTTCAGCATTAGTAAAACATTCCCACAGAGTACCGAATATCAGCCCCAGCGTTCAAAGGAGACAGACACTCTCCATGCTTCATTTTCTGTCTGTATGGGCGTTGGTGTATTTCTGAAGGCATTAATGTTTTCTCATATCCAGATATAGCCTTTAATGAAACATCGTTTTTCTCAGTATCACCATTTTTCAAGCAAAATGTAAAATCCCTTAAAACTCTTCTTCTTCATATATTTTACTGTTTTACACACTGCCTGAAATCGAGTATATGAATGTGCCAGTGTTCTCCATTTGAAATCTTGGGTGTAATATCTGAGTATGAGAAGAAAAGGGGAAATGAAAAATTACGATTGTGCATTCAAGAGAGCAGATAAGGATGTGGGAGAACACTGAAGGAACTTTTTTCATTCCACATTAAGTGCAAAGTAAAATTGATTGTCTCTTTAATCTAGATGCCCTCATGAAAAGTACTTGGATCGGATCTTTAGAAAAACAATATTTAATCCTCTAAGAAAAATCAGTGTTTTAAAGGCCCATCAAATAATACCTAGTTTGCTAATGTGACTTGTCTAGATTCTGGATCCTCTTTTTTATCTACACATTTGTCCAGGGAATCTCACCAGGTCCATGGCTTTAAATGGCATCATCCTGTTGTTGACGCCCAGAACTATATCTCCCCAGATTCTACCCCGATCAGTAGTGTTTATCGGTAACTGTCTTCATGGAAGTGCCTAATGGGCTTCACAAATTTAACATGAAAAGTGGAGCTTTCCATATTATTAAGAGGGAAATAGCATCCATCTGGATGCCCCAGCGATGCCTGTGAGATCACTTAGATTTCTCCTTCTGTCTCTCACTCACCCTTCTTCCCCAATCCTTCGTCCACTTTTGAGTTTACCTGTAAAGCGTATCCTGAAACCAGCTTCCTTCTCCATCTGTTCCAAATCTAGTCAAAATCACTCTTGTCACCTCTCCTGTTGGACCACGGCAGCCTCCTGACTGGTCTGTCTAATGTTCCTGTAATTTTCTACTGTCTAGTTAGCAGCAAGGATACACTTCTTAAAAAAAAATAAAATTGTGCCTCCTAATAAAATGAGCAGAGAAAGACCTACTTATTGAGGAAAATAGAGACATCGTGTTAAAACATTGGCGATTATTCCTAGCTTTATGTTAAGGTCCATTGAAATTATTTTAGAGAACAGAGTAAATGTGTTGATAAATTAAATGTATGTATGGTAGATAGATTATAAATGGATGACTTTATAGTCGATAAAACTGCCAAAAGAAGTAAATTGATGTAATAAGGCAAAAACATGATGGAACTTTGTGAGATATGTGACTGTCGAGAAATAGGATATGAAATGTTATTACATGTTGTCAGGGATTAGTTATAATTACTATGAAGATTCAGTTTTATTTTTACTCTAAGTATGGAAACTGTGATGATGGATATTTTTCAAAATCGTCTTTGGTGCTCACTTTGCTTTACTTCTATGGTGTTCAGTTTACCGCCAGATCCTGTAGAAATAACCAAGTGTTTATCACTGTGGCATACACCCATTTAGAATAAACACTCATGGGGCAATGATCTGCCCAGGAGAGGGATACCTAACCATGACCGTTTCTTTCTTGTTAGTGCAGGCTTTTCTTCTCGTGGCAAACGATAAGTGGATTAATCTGAAGGAGCTGCTCCTCAGATTTTTTTATACTAGACCATAGGAAAGTCTACATTTAAAAAATATGCAAATGGAGTGTAGTGAGAATTCAGAAATACAGTAGCTTTCTAAATTTTAAAACAGTAGATAAAAAGAAAATGTTATTAGTCTGATATTTTCATTTATTTCTTATAAATTTTCCAAGAGAAATAAACATAATGAAAAATATATAATTGCATATGTATGCATTTATATATAAACATACATATGTCCATAATTTGCAGGTACATGCCCACACTCACATACCTATTCCTGTACATACACCTACATAGATTTATTTTGTTTTCAAGTCCCTAGCTGTTATGGATTGAAATATGACACCCCCACACATCCATATGTTGAAAGCTTAACTCCTAGTACCTCAAAATGTGACCGTGTTTGGTGGTTGAGTCTTTATAGAGACAGTCGAGTTAAAATGGGGTCATTGGGCGGGCCCCCATCTAACATGACTGGTGCCCTTATAAGAGGAAATTTGGACACAGAGACATGCACAGAAGAGACAATGTGAAGAGACAGAGGGAGAAGAACATCATCTACGAGCCAAAGAAGGAGGCTTGAGACCCATCCTCCCTCACTGCCGTTGGAAGAAGAAACCAACTCGGCCCACACCTTGATCTGGGGTGTCCAGCCTCCAGGACTTGGAGACAATAAATTTCTGTAATTTAAACCTTCCAGCCTGTGGTACTTGATTACAGCATCTGTAGCAATGCACTAGCCTAGGTAAGGTTCTATGGAATGTAAACTAAAAGTTTTGTATGTGCAAGTAATCTAGATTTCTCTTATTAAATTCAAATTGATTTGCTACTGAAATGCAAAATATAGTTGGAAAGGCTTCCCACTCCACATCCATTCCATTTCATCCTATAATGGAGAAGGAAGGAAAACACAAATTTTAAATATTTTTGATGCACATTGGATCTTAAGCTTTTTATCAAAATAAAGACTCTAACACATTTAATTTACTTTGGACACAGACTATAAAAGAAATAATTATACTAGAATATCTGGCATTACACTCAGATGCAAAAGTTCAAATTCACTAGTTGTAAATATTTAAAATAAAGCTCCCATAGGTATATGCACATGTATGCATGTTGATCATTATTTATTTATTTCCTATTAAGTGTTTGCACATGAATAAAACTGCAGTATAGATGAAACAAGTATATATATTTATTTTTATATATACTTTATATATTTATATGTACTTATTTATCTATAATGTTATAGCTATCAATTTTTCTCCATCTATTCATCAATCTATCATCCCATCATTGATCTTATTCTATATATAACCTGAGTGAGTGTCATAATAATTGATTTCTGTGTTATTTGGACTACTGCTTTCCTCTCTGATTTCAGAAAAGGAATGTTTTATAAACACTATTGAACTGTTGATTTACTTTTGCTTTGAGAAAAATCTCTTCTTCGGTGCTCTTACCAGATGAGCATCCCTCTTATCATGTCATCGTCTACTTGATACTTCTTACTGTGGGGCTCATAGATATTTTAAGCATAGGATATACAAAAGTGAGCTTACAGACACCTCCACATGCCCGCCTTTCTTCACCAACCATCCAGAAATCTAAAGACCACGCTTAACTCTACATCTATTTGGTCGCCATGTCCACTAGAGTTACCTTTCAAAGAAATTCACTTCTCTCCATGTCCCTAACCAATTTCAGCCTCTAATCCAAGTTCAGCATCACCCCCCCTTTTTTTTTTTTGGATTATTGTACATTTTCTCCTAAATGACCCACTGATTTTCTCTTCATTCTTCTGATCTGTTCTCTGTATGCTAGTCAAGTGATCTTTTCAAAATTAATAGCTGATCATGAAACACCCCGATTCCTGTTGCTTTGAGAATAAATGTATTCATGCCATCACATTCCTCTGGGCCCGGTGTGGTCTGGCTCCTTTCTCATCACCAGACTCACGTCACCATACTTCCCTTGCTCTTCTTACATTAGCCTTTCGATAGGAAATTAAATGTACCATGTTCTTCCCTTCCTCTGCATGGGCTCTTCCCAAGGCACAGAATAATATTTGTTCTTCTCCCTGTCTAATAGACTGCCACTCATCGGTAAATTTTGGATCAGTTATCACTTCTTCAGAGAAGCCGTCTCAACCTTCTTGAGTAGACCAAATTCTTCTATTTTAAGCTTTTGTGTTACCATGGATTCATATATTATACCACATAACAAAATTGGTACTTCATATTTACTCATGTCATTATTTTATGAATATCTGCTTCCCACCAGAGTCTAAGCCTCCAGATTTAAGAGACAGTGCATGTTTTCTCTTAATAATTGATTTATCTGCACCCACTATTGGGTGTTTGTGCAATGAATAAATGAACATATAACACTTTTAGAGATTTTAACCTTTTCTAAATTTGAAGAGAAGCATTAGCATCAACTTTAAGGAATAATTCTTTAACTTATGAATTGAGGGGGGGAATACAAATTGCAAATGATCCAGGAGAATACACAGGTATAACAAAAATAGAACTCCGTTTACAAAAGTTGGTCACATATTTGAAAATAAAAATTTATAGATCAGTTGTTAAGTGCTTCTTAAATTGAGAAAAATCATTTTGAGGCAAATATCTAGTGATTAAAATTTATACTATTTTATAGACCCACCTCTGTGCACATAAAACAAGCTAATTTCACCAGCTTTATCCTATGAAATTATTAAATTGTTGATACCTAACATTGGCTTGAAGAAAAAAAAGTATTAAAACAAGCAAAAAGCCACATATATTTTTCACTGAATATACTTTTAATAGTTCCCTCCACTAGAACCAGAGCTTCTTAGTGGAATGACACTTTTCTATTCAGTGTGTGTTACCAACATCAGATCAAAGACTCTTCATTATAGAAAGTGGGCTTTTCAAGACATTATGGGGCCTAAAATCTGATAATACTCAGTGACAGTGAGAACATACAGAATATAGCTTTGCTGTGTACTGCTGATAGGAGAATAAATTTGTCTAGTATTTCTGGAGAGAAATTGATCATACCAAAAGCCTTTAAAGTTGGAATATGATAAGACCCATGAATTCCACTTCTAGGAATAAATATCTGAAGGATATTTCAGAAACTAAGCAAAATTACAAGTACACTAGTTTTCAGTTGTAATGGCATACTTTTCTAAACTTTCCTGTGGTAAGCAACTGTTCGTGTAAATTATATCTGTATTATTGAATACTGACCAGCTATTAAAAATACTCGACTGTAAACTTGCAACTCTGTAGATGTCTTCTATGCATTACAAATGTCACAGGATCAAAAAATATTCTTGACTCTGTTCTTACAATTCTATTCTTCCTCTAGTTTTTATCATTTCTGTAACACTGCCATACTTCCAGATGCTGAAGCTAAATATGTATAGCCGCATTGTCTAATACATCGTCTAACCACCAGGGACTATTAAGCCCTTGATATGTGGCTTGTCTGAATTAAGATGTCTTGTAAATGTAAATATGTAATATGTATACATACGTATATGGTACCTAAAAGTCAAGCTCAAACTCCATTTCTGTTTTGTGTGTGTGTGTATATATACACACCTACAATGTATATACATATATATGTGTATATTATTTCAAACATATATATGTATATGCACATATGTGTATATATAGATATATACATACAATTTGGCTTTCAAAAAGGAAATCCTGCTGTATATCACAATATGGATGAACATGGAGGACATTATGCTAAGTGAAATAAGCCAGACATAGAAAGACAAATACTGTATGATTCCACTTATATGAGAAATCTAGAGTAGTCAGACACATAGGAACAGAGAATAGAATGGTGGTTGCCAGGAGCTGGGGAGGGAAAGTGGGGATGCTACGATGAATAGTGCTAGGGATCTGCTGTGCAATGTTGTCCCTCTAGTTAACAATACTGTACTGTACACCTAAAAATCTGTGAAAAGGATAGAGTGCATGTTAAATGTCTTATCACAGCAACAACAAAAATAAGTCATAACTTGTGTCTTCAAATTGTAATCCATTGATTTGGCATATTGCCCGATGGATTCCATGAAATAGGTCATCACACAATAATGACTAATAGAGGTAATTTGATTTGATTCTTTCTCTACTTGCAACATGCTCATTTTGGATATTACCCATTAAATCCAGATATTATTGTGTTGTAGAAAAGTATTATATCTAATGGGTCAGACCAAGTTCAGTTAGTATCAGTCATGGTCGTTTCACAATTTGCCATGACTATGAGAAAGAAGTTATTTTAAAAGAGTGTGTTATCGTTGGAAAATATATGGTGCCTCCTCGATAGCCCTAAGAGAAGTATCTAAAAGTCTATACAAAAGGAATGGAATAGTGGACTGGAACTTGGGCATTTTGAACTCAAAATGGAAACTGAAATTCTTTACCTCAAATAAACTAGTGTTCCCAAACTCATAACGTCAAATAATTTTTCACCTGAGAAGTAACAGTGAATATTCATTTAAAAATAAAGACAGACTTTAAGCAGGTAGGATTTAATTAACCAAACTGGAACATAGCCAGACCTCTTTAGCTAACATCTCTGCTCATTAATAGATAACATTATTCTCGCCCTGCTAAACCCAATGTCAGGAGCAGAAAACATCCCCGCTTCCCTTCTTCATTAGTAAATACCCCAAATTAAATAGGATTTTAAAATGCACCCATTTCAAGTAAAAAAAAACGTGTTTCTCTGTAAAAGAGGGGTAGCCACTTTTTCATTGTTAAACCGTCACCACTGGGAAGAATTCATGTAACTGCAATATTGTCATACTTTAAAATACGAAATCGAGCAATTTGATGAATAATACATACTACAGTGGACCTGTCATGTGTGGTCTCACTAGTTCCTGTCCCTTTCCTTTCTTTTCCAAGTTATGCCCCATTTTTTAAGGAACCACTTCTCCCCTGGTCCTTCAAATAATGTAGATAAAATGGGAACTGCATCCCAGCCCACAGTGATAACGCAGCACGACCCCAGGATGCACGACCCTAGGCTCTTTACCAGGATATTTCAAACTGCATGAAGCAGATAAGCAACCTTTTTCCCTTAATGGGGAATTTGGGGATCAGTGCTCCCCACCCTCAGATGCTGATTACCTCCATTTTATCAACCAGGTAACTGAACAAAGGGAAATTTACTTGTCTAATGTTCCAGTTATCTATATGTGACGAACTAACCCCAAACGTGGTTGCTTAAGACAATAATTTATTATTTCATGCTGTTCTGCATGTTAACCTGGATCAGCTGAGTGATTCTTTACTGTGTTTGTATAGCTAGACTTAGAGTCATCTAAAACCCCCACTGGGAAGGACGAAAATGTTGGTTACTTTACTCACATATCTGGCACCTCAGCTGGGATGGCTAGAACACCGGGGGCCTTCACAAACTCACCTCTCTCTCTTCTGTGCTGCTTTCTATTTGGCTACTCTGAGGCTTTCACATAGCATAGACGTCTCAGGGTAATGGGATATGTCAAAGAGTGCCTAATCCTCCAAAGAAAACATCCGAAGAATTCCAGGTGGAGGCTGCAAGACTTTTACGACTTAGTCTGGGAAGTCACTTCTATGCATTTTATTGCTCAAAATGTGGTCTCAGAGACACTCCGGATTCAGGGAAGGTGACTAGTGAGGATGTGCACATGAGAAGCGTGGTTTATAAAGAATCTGTCTCTGGAATTGCTGGGTCATAAGGTAGTTCATTTTATAATTTTTTTGAGGAGCCTTCATACTGTTTTCTACAGGGGCTGCACCAATTTGTATTCCCACAAATAATGCAGGAAGGTGTTCTTTTCTCCACATCCTCACCAATACTGTGTTTTGTTGATTTACTGATGATAGCCATTCTGACAGGTATGAGGCGATATCTCATTGTGGTTTTACTTTGCATTTTCCTGATGATTAGTGATGTTGAGTATCTTTTCATATGTCTGTTGGCCACCTGTATGTGCTCTTTGAATTAATGTCTATTGAGTTCCATATATATATATTTGGATATTAACTCCAAATTAGCTCTTTGAATTAATGTCTATTGAGTTCCAAAAATATATATATATGGAACTCAATAGACATTAATTCAAAGAGCTAATATAAATATATATATTTGGATATTAACTCCTTCTTTATCACATGTATCATTGGCAAATATGTTCTCTCAGTTGGTAGGTTGTCTTATCCACTTCTGGTTATTTATCCAAAGAAGTCTGAAGCGGCGATTTGAAAAGATATATGCACCTGTATATTTATTGCAGCATTATTTACAATAGCCAAAATTCGGAAGCAACCTAAGTGCTCATCAATAGATGACTAGGTAAAAAAGAGGTGGTACATAAATACAATGGGCTATTATTCGGCCATAAAAAAAGAATGAAATCTTACTATTTGCGACAACATGAATGAAACGAGAATGTATTATGCTAAGTGAAATAAGTCAGATAGAGGAAGACAGTTACCATATAATTTCACTTACATATGGAATCTAAAGAACAAAATAAGTGGACTAACACAACAGAAACAGACTTGTAGATACAGAGAACAAACTGATGGTTGCTATGTGGGAGGAGGGTTGGGTAACTGAATGAAAAAGGGGAAGGCACTAAGAAGTACAAATTGGTAGTTATAAAACTGATAGGAATATGAAGTGCAGCATAGGGAATATAGTCAGTAATATTGTAATAACTATGTATGGTACCAAGTGGGTACTAGACCTATCAGGGGGATCACTTCATAAATTATGTAAAAGTCTAACTACTATACTGCACACCCAAAACTAATATAAAGTATACTGAAAGTCAACTGTAATTGAAAAATTAAAAAATAATAATAAATACATTTTAAAAAAATAATCCATCTTTGAAGATTAGTTTCCACAGAAAACAATGGAATAAGAATTTAAACCTGGTTATCCAGGCATCAGAAATCATTGTTTAATAGCTGTGGTACATTGCCTTTCATTTTAGTATCATATATATCTTAGTATTGCCAGTACCAAATATTGTGATTGGAACATAACACATGCTCAGTGGGTGTTTATAAATTAAATAAGCAGATGTTGGTTTATACCTTCTATTTGTCTTTGGCTGTAGTGTATGGAGTCTTCATTGTGAGATCAGTGTAATAACAAGAATTCCAAAGTCATCACAGCATTCAAATCACCATATTTTGTGTTCTAGGGAATGATAAGATTTTATGTTCCTTGAAATAAATAGCTGGGTCTTATTCTTCTTGGGTTTCTCCAAAGTGAGTAGTGGAGTATTATTTATTTAGCATGTGCTTGATAAATATGAAGGATTTTAGAAAGATACAAAAGAAATTCTAAACCAGGATCCTACAGGCAGGGATATCTGGGCATTTCCTTGATTTAGGCATCCAGGCCATTAAAGGAGAGCTCAGGTTGTCAGGAATGGGATTCAGCAGCACCAGATATTAGCATACCTGATCACTTTTTCTACTGTGCATATATTTTTGAAACACAGTTTAGCTACCTATCTAGCAGTTAGCTGGAGAGACGCTATGAGACACAACAAGTATTTGCTGTACTAGTATACCATGTATGATATGGCACCCAAATCCTAAACACCTATACTGGCCGGGAACCTTTCTATTCATCTTAGAGTAAGCTAGAGGGAATTGTAGCTATGTTATTTTCTTCCAAAGATTAACTAAAAAAGACTACCACCTATCCTAATTATCACTATAAAATATTTATGGACATAAAACATGTAGATATGCCTTGAGGACTTTATTATGAAGGAAATGTAATGGCATTTAATAGACACACATAGCAACATTATATTGACTGCCTACAGCAATAAGAAAAAACTGTACTGAAAAATTCCCATTTTTCTAATTATTACCTCTATGTACAGACTGCGATTGCATTTAGACTACTTTCCAAACTGAGGTTTCATACTAGAGGGATACATAAAATCCTGATTTGCTCTCTCCTTTCTTTTTAATATCTGAATTTTTTCCCTAATGATTTTTAAAAAACATTAGCTAACAAGGACAAATTTGGGGGCAGTTCCTCTGTAACCTTAGCATAGCCCAGTGCAGTTAAATATCTTCTGGTTTCTCAGGCAGCCTACTGAGCAGCCCATGAAAATACAGAATTTCTGCACCTGTGAACGTGAGGATCTTCCTCATGATGTTGGCAAGAAACATAGGGTTTATACTTTGAAAATACCAGGAACAGTGGGTGCCTGTCACATAATTAACCCTTAATAAATGCTGGAAGTTTATGGTTATCATCTGTGTCATTAAAATCATGTCTTTAGCAAGATGTAGATTTTTTTCAGTACAACTCTAATTTGTTGTTTTGTTTTTAAGTTGCGGTATCTTCAACATAAAACATCGTATCAGTTACAGGTACACAACATAATGATTTGATGTCTGTACTAATTTGTTTGAGTCAGGCATAGTAGTATTATCAATTCTACTTTCCTTCTGAAAGTGCTGTGTTTAACATAGCCCACCAAATTAGGTTTTGATTAAATACACAAAGATGATACCCCATAAGCTTCCATTTTCCAAAATGTAAAAAAATATAGTTTCAATTATTGTCATTTTTTGTTGGCACTGTTGTCCGGAAATGAGCTTTCTCTCTAAAGCACACTGGCTTGACATACAAAAAAATAATAATCATAAATAGTTTTTGATGGGTCTTTGCAAAATATAGCCAGCTATTGATTTAAAATCCTGCTTAGCCACAACAGAATACTCTGTAATCAATTACATTGGGGGTTTAACCAATAGAAGACAAGAGGAAGCTGAGTTAATGACTTTTTTTCAACTGGCAAAATGATATTCCTGGGGGAGAAATGTAATCCCCAGGCTGTCAGTGATTTCCAGGTGTCGCTGCCCACTAGCTACCAAGGGGAGCATCCCACTGCAGAGCCAACAAGCTCCTCTGGACCTCCACTGATGTCTCCAAAATAAAAGACCAATGCGACCCATTTTTCTTCTCTTCCAAATACTACTGCTCTTCCTATTTCCATGGTAACCAACTCCTGCTGGCATGATCAAGAAAAAACTGATTTGGGATTTTAATTAATTGCTTAGAAATGGAAATGTAACAGGGACTGGCAGTTCAACTGAGCACATTTTGCAAAGTGAATAAAAATAGAGTTTCTGAAATACTTGAAATTGTTTCAGTGGCTGTAGCAGTTCTTTTACAAGACACCTTAATTTATTCCATTCTCGAAAATAAATCTGCCAAATGTACTAAGCCATTTTGTCAACACAAATCATTTTGGCAAATACTTTAATCCTCCTTCTAAACAAAATGCATTGTAATTTAAAAAATCTAACCCATTGGTGTGAACCCACTGGATCCCATCAGAAAAGACTCCTTAGATATTAGTAGATTATGTTTAAAAGAGCTGTCATCTCCTGTTTGTGAAGGAGAGCCCCAATTCTTGTTGCTTGGGAGGAAATTCCTTGAACCTCACCCACCCTAGCAGTGGTCCTTACCATCTGTGGCAAGAAAAGCTGTAAAGTCACTTCTTTGCAAAGAGATTAAGAGCTTGGGCTCTGGAGCCAGACTGAATAAGTTCAGATCTGGGCTCCTTGACTTACTATCTCTATTACCTGCAGTAAGTTTCTCAACGAATCAGTCAGAGCCTTGGGTTCCTCATCAGCAAAGCGAATAACCACTTACAAGGCTACTCTGAGGATTATACACATTAATAAATAAAAATATCCTAGTGCGTTGCCTAGAAGAGAGTAAAGATTTAACATACGTAAGCTGTTATATATTTGTATCTTAGTCTATATGTAAAGATTTAACATACGTAAGCTGTTAATATTTGTATCTTAGTCTATATGTAAACTCTATTTTGGATTTTCTATCATTTTTGACTTTAAATATTCTCTTTAGAGCCATAGCACACCCATAATTGTTTAAAAATTTGTTTGCCATGATGAGGTATGAGCTGTCTTTTCTTTAGAGAACTATTAATTCCTGCTATAAGCTACACAAAACAATTCCATCTGGCATCAAATATATGATTTTTAAAGATTTCAAAGTAAAATTCTCTCCATAAATAAATGGTGTAATACTAAGGTATTTCTGAAGTAAGTACGACTCTTGCTTAATTTGCAAGTGTTTTAATTATATAGACACTAAATTCCCATAGATACAAAGAAAATAATAATAGTAATTAAATAAATATTATTTATCACTGTCAGTTGATGAAATAAATTGACCGAATGCTCTTATGAATATAGAATTGCTATAGTTCATACATGTATTAACATTTTTTAAAGAGAGCCAGAGAAGAGAAAGAGCAATTAAGGGGATCATGTTATAAACTATATAAATGTCTAACCAATGTACTTCATACTTGAAACCAACAAAATAAAATTTATAAAAAGATAATATGTTCAAAATTATTTGGAAGATCAATTCCAATTAAATACAACCTTCCCTACTTGTTAGCTAAAGAACCATGGTCAAGACTCCTGAGTATCAATTAGTCCATCTATTACTATTATAATCATTAAATAATTAATAAGGACAAGTTTATATGAAGCTAGGTACTGTAAGGAAAAAATGGGGACGAACATGTGCTCACCATTAAAAGAAACCTAGGACATTTTGGCTTTGGAAGAAATATTCACAAATATTACGGACAGCGGAACCAAGAGGTACAAAATGGCTAAGTGTTAAATGTGAGTTGGTTAAGGAATTAACACCATCACCCAGGGATTGGCTTCATCCTTCCAGCCATATCTCAGACTAAATTCCATTTCTTAGGGAGCATTTATCTGACCTCGGAGATCAGGGAAATCCCTTTGCCATATGTTCCCACAGCATCTTGTATGTACAACTCTGTAACATTCATCATGCATGTAATCGATTGTCTAATGCAGATCCTTCATGTTGAATTGTCTCCACGAAGCTAGAGAAAATTTAGTTCATTTTTGCATCTTCAGTGTAGTAACTGGAAGAGAGTAGGGTATAATAAATTTTTGTGTAAAATTGAAATTGAGTGATTAACCAGTCTAAGTTTGTATTAGAATGTAGATATGACTACTAGTTATGTAGTATCTTCTTGGATGATGAGCTCTGTGTATCTCAGCTTCTGAAATAGAGGCCGGTGCAGAACAGGCACTTAAGATACTTAGTAAATGAATGAACATGAGATGTATGAAAATGTTGCCAATATTAGAAAATTTAACCCCAGGCCAAGGTGAGAAGTAATGCATTGTAGCTTAGATAAAGGTAAATTTCTTATTTTCTTCTATCAATACTGCACATAAGCCCTTATTCATAAATATGTGGGTTGAGGAATATTCTAGGAAATTCATAGTAGAATGGAAATCATGTTACCGTTATGAATGTCCCCTAAGAAATATCTTTTCCCATATATAAAATAATAGAATTGAGCAGTTATATTATTGACTTGTACTATTAGCTTTGCCTCCCACCATGCAATGTAGGAATTGGTGAGAATGGGAAATCTCCAGATAATTTTGGCACTGAGGAAGACATAAAACTCCCCCGGATCGTAGCAATGATGGGCCTTCTAAACTCAATTTCTTAAAAACATACCTTTTGATAAAAGGGATGTATGTGGTATATATTCTCCCTCTGGTTACCATTTTTAAGAAGCTTTACTGTGATATAATTGCCATACAATAAACTGCCCACGTTTAAAGTATAAAATTTTACGTCCTAACATATATATACACCCACAAAAACCATCATCAAAATCAAGATAATGAATATGTCCATCACCCAAAATGTTTTCTCACTCATGCCTGTTTGTAATCTCTCCTTGTACTCCCTGTCCTTCATCCCCAGGTAACCACTGATTTGTTTTCTGTCATTACAGGTTAGTTTGCATTTTCTTTCATGCAGTATAATTATTTTGATACTCTTTCATGTTTCATGTATCAATAGTTCCCTTCTCTTTTATTGCTAATATTCAACTGTAAAAATATGTCCCAATTTGTTTATACATTCACCTATTGATGAACATTTCAGTCATTTCAAGTTTGGGCTACTACAAATGAAGCTGCTATAAATATTCATGTACTAGTCTTTTTTTGGACATATGCTTGCCTTTTAGGTACATACCTATAACTGGAATGGCTGGGTTATATCATAAGTCTATGTCTTATGTTTTTAAGAAACTGCCAAACTGTTTACTAAGGTAGTTATACCATTTTTCTAAATCTTTACATTTAAAATCACATATTTTACTTTAAAAAGTGTTTTTCCAAAATCACTGTGTCCAATTTCTAATGTTACTTAGTCCGTCAGGCAACAAAGGAAGCTAAAAATGCATTTCAATTAACCATATAATTAAATTTTTAAAAAAATTCCCAAAGTTTGATGGAGCACTTCACAAATTATTGGAGAGATAGCTGTTTTAATTTCTTTGAATTGTCTAATCACAATTATCTACTTCATTCTGCATGTTTAGGCCCCCTCCAATGTTGAATTACGTAGAAGCACTCGGTGAGTGAATTTTGTCACTAGTCAAACAAACGCAGTAGATCAGAATTGAATTATTTAACTTAATAAGTTAACAATAGATGAGGTTTATCATATTTTAACTGCAGCACATTAAGGTAAACTGAGTAAGAGTTTTAAAGGACCAAGTGATTGGTTGTAGTTAATACCTTGTCATCTAGCAGTTTCACCTCTAAGGTGAAGAGGTAAAGAAAGTAACTCAGGAAGAATTTCAAAGCAAATCTCCAAAACACACTATGAGAATAAATGTCAACAATAAAAGGCCCACTGTAATTCAGGAAGACTCAGATCAGACCCCACCACAAGCCCCAACCTCTTGTCAACAGAGAAAATATGAAATTAAGAAGCTCCAAGTTGAATTGGCCTGTAAGGCTGTGGTGCTGAGTCATCTCACTTGCAAAACAGGCTTGTTGACTTTCAGGAGTCCAGTTCAAGTTGTTCGTTTTCATCTTTTTCTTCTTTTTTTTTTTGGTGTCACTGCCAAAAAGTGAGCAATAATAACGTCAATAGATGTTGCATCTTGAAAGCAAGGAAGCTTCTCTTCAGAGAATGCCTCCCTACCAAAGTGAAGAAAAACCCAAATGGTACACCAGGATTTTTGTACGTGTTTCTATTGCCCATTAAAGAAGCACAAAACAAAATGAAACAGAGCCTTTTGACTCCTGAGGTGAAGGAAGACAGTTCCTGGAAAGAACAAGCAGTCACATTCCCAGCATCATCTGTGTGGACACTGCTCAATGCAGAACAGAATGCTACAGGCTAGGAGCACAGGACGCACGCACACTGTGCTCATGCTCCGCTGTTTCATTCCCCTTGGCAGGAGCCAATGCATATCATGACACTACGCGATAATGCAGTTAAACAAGCAACTCACAGAAAACGTGGACGAGGTGAACGAGACTTGTCCGCCTATAAAGTATCCTGGAAGATGACGTCCACGGGGTCAATATTCTTAATAGCAGTCCTTTTTATATTTTCAAAGTGTTATGGTTAACAAATCAATTTTCCAAGCACACCTAGAACTTTAAAAAAGAAAATGTGATACGTCCTTTTATTTAAAATACTCATGATAGAAAACCTTTGAATAGAAACATCAATAGTTGGTAAGTGACAAATATTAAAGAAATCGAATCTCACCAATAAGCTGATGGTTACAACAAAAACTTAAAAAGTAGGCAATGACTAGAAATGACAACAAAAGCCTTTGAAATCATGAAACTATTTTTAGGATGTACTCCTTGTTAAATACTATTTTTAGGATATACTCCTTGTTAAATACATAATCGGTGACCTAGGATTAAGTACACATAACAGTGAATTTGTATGTGCGTATGCATATATACCCACCCATATTACACACTGACTCCTACTTCGGTTTTAACACATGGTTTGCCCTAGTCCATTAGGAGGTAGATAATGTTATAGCTGTGAGGATTAATGATGTGTTTTCATTGTGCTGACCTCCCTTCTATCCTGACATAACTTACAGTTTCACTGTTTTTTGATCTGATAAATCTTTAGATTTCCGAACTTTATTTACCTTTTCTGTTTGTTTTTCTGGAGGGTTTTCAACCTACTCGGGGCCATTGTCTTTCACGGGAAGTATGCGTGTGTGTGTGTGTGTGTGTGTGTGTGTGTGCGTGCGTGCGTGCACGCGTGCGCGCGTAGGTAGAACATGGGTGTCAGGGCAGAGGGGATGTGGAGAGGGAACTAATCATTTTTAATGCTTCTGCATGCCAGGCTCTGTGACAAACTGGGCATAATTACTCAAATATCTATCTGCTCATCAAATTTTATATAAAAATGCTTAAAAGCACAGTTTTCTCTTTCTAGAGTTACCATTGGACTTGATCTCTGTTTGCCTGGTGCAATAGAATGAGCCTAAATGTAGCTTCAGAACTGAAATACTAAGAATACTCTAATATATTCCTCTTAAAAATCACACGTTTTCCACCAAAAAAAAGATCCTGTTTGAAATGAAGACATTTTCTTTGCTATGATTTTTTTATGTCATTTTTAGCCCATAAACTATATTTTAAAAATCAAAAGGAGGGAGTGTTCATTTTAGATGACTTTGATCATACCGTGAAAGGACACTGGCCAGTTCAAAATTGGTTCAGTAGCAAGGGTTTGGGTGGTATGCGTATGTGTTTCTCAGCCTCCATTTGCATCCTTCATTCATTTCATCTGTTTCTGCTCTTTGCGTTGACTCGCCATAAAACAAATGCTTGATAAAGCTGAGGTCAGTGAAGGTGACCGCTGAGTGGACTGTGTCAGGAGAAATCTCGGATTTCCATCCCACACCATTCCTAGCACTCCGGCCATTCACTTGCAGTAGAACTTTCCAATTTATGCAAACTTAACTATTACACTATGGACTACTGACTCCACAGTTTAGCATTAATTTTAAAGTGGAATACCCTGTGACATTGCTTTCAACAGTCTGTATTATCTGACGTTATCTTTGAGTCTTCAAGTTTAAAAAATAGTGAAAACTTGGCTCTATCTGGAGTTAATAACTAAAAATTCAATATATTCCTAAGGATAGAAATGTATCCGTCTCCCTGAGAAAGATGAAACTAATTTAAGAACTTCCCACATATTGAGACCAGTTCGCAGAAACTTACCAGCTGCTTCTTTATGTAAGATAGGATCTTGTGATTCAGTGAATGAACTGAATGCCAATTAAAACATTGCATACCTTGAGGGCATGAATATGAAGCAAACGAGAATGACTGAGGGGAAGGTCAAAATAAACGTAGCAAAAGGAAAGCTGTGTCTGATAAAGAATAACCTGCATTATCTTCTAAGAACAACCACCAGCTTCCTGAAAATTGTTGTGTAAATACGGTAGTTGAGCTCTTTTTCGACTCCCGAATATAAGCAAAATTTCTTAGGAAACAAACTACATTCTCTGTTCCTACTGGGACAATTCGTCTAAGTGTCTTGGTTCCAGAAAGAAATGAGACTCAGAGCCCATTGGGTAGGCAAGAGTCGAGGGGTTTAGAATGTCCTGTTTCTAACTGGAGTGAGAGGGGTTCGTATTCTCGTTGAGTTGTCACTAGCCACAGACTGCGCTGGCATACTTAAAACAAAGTAGATGTGTCTACAGTCCATCTTTCCTGAAATAATTATAAATTTATATGATCCTTTATAGTTATATTTATGTTTTTTTTAATGAAGTGCATGAACTTTTGGAAAATAACCACAAATACTTAAGCAATCAGATCTTTGTTAATGCAGCTGAAAACAGTGGGTGGGCCTTTTTTTTTTTTTTTTCCAGGTGAGAAAAAACAGGCTGAGAAGTGAACACCTCAGATTGCTTCTTTTTCTTTGAGGCTTTTATCCTCAGGGCTGAGTTCTCTTGGCTGGGCATACCTGTTGATCACGCTGCTTAACTGTACTTATTCCAGACAGCTTTTTGGCTCACAGTGTTGTTTCATGGGCTTCATAAATCATACAAATTATTACCGCAATAGAAAACTATAATTACCCGCAAACACTGACATGCCAAAATGTGTATTAATTAGATAAGGTAATAAATACTTTACTGCACATAGCTATAATTATTACCTCAAAAGTGACATATATACATATGCCATCTTGATATTCTGCAGCAAATGATTTGATGTAACAGAATTGTTATCTAATTTGATTAATTAGTTAATACTTGTGCAAGGTGTTTCCAATATGAGAAATGACATAGAATTGTTACATTTCAAACTTAATATTATGATCAGATGCGTTCCAAACTATAATTCACAGAGAGATTTTCTACCAGGATAATTTATTAAAGTTTATGTTTCTTCTAAATTTGGTTTTATGTAGGAAGTCTTAAGAATGATGATTGCACCTAAAATTTTGCACATTCCATTTCTATAATAGTATAGGATAATTTATTCATTATTTGAAAAAATGAGGAAAACTTTCTGATAGAAACAGGCATAAAGTTTCAAGCTATATGCCTTTTATGCACCATTGTAGCCTGAAGTTTCAATATAGAAATCTATTCGAGTAGATTTGGAAGGACATCTTGACTAAGGAACACTCATCTAAATACTTAGTGCATGATACATTGTTCTTATCTGAATGATGTGCAAGTCCAGGCATATAGGATAATATGAGATAGAAGACTACAACTATAGTCAAATGTCTGCTACACCTGAGTTTGTTCAGCCCAATCTATTGTTTTTCAATTCAATCTTTCAACATGTGCAGAAAAAAATGGGTCTTATTCCTAAGGTTCTAAATGTTGTATATAGTAATATCTCCATTCCATCTCAACTGATACACGTGACACATTACATTAAAATAAAAATCTTCAGGCTAAAGGACATTTTATGGAGGTGAGAGAGAAGGCAACTCAACTGCTATTTGAGTAAACCTGCCCCCGAAACATCAACACTGGTAGCTTTCATTTAAGTAGAGAGGTTCTTAAGGAACCTTTAACATGAAGAAATGAAGTATAACCTATCCCATATTTTTCTGTTTAGATCGTTATCTCCATGAGTCATTTAAAAGAGAATTCAAAGACAATTGACTCATCTGTGCTCATTTCATTATTATTGGGAAATTATTAGGGAGTGTCATGCAAAAGGGAAATCGTGTTGAAGGTACACATAACACATTAGCTATTCCACCGAAGAGTTTTCTAAAAAATAATATAATGAAAAAAACTTTTTTCATAGAGGAGATTGAAGTAGTATAGTTGTGCAACAATTTTCTGTATCTACTCTACTTCTCAATATCTATCATTGCACCTAATGCATATTAGGCCTCCGATAAATATGTGTTGAATAAATTAATGCAATCAGATGGCATTTATCCTGGAACAGCGGGATTAATTGACAATGTACTTTTTCTGGATTATGGTATCTGTATAACACCATGACTTTCGGAAAATGCAGATAATTCAAAGATGCTGCTAATTCATAATGGAAATTGGTGCTATAACATATTATGGAAAGAATGAGGAAGGAACCATTTATAGAAGATTTTACTCTAAACATTCAAAATTTAGTTGATATGGAATTAACTTGTTCAAAAGATCTTTAGTACATTACAGAGAAGGCAAGATACTCTTAACAAAGAAATCGAAACTTTGTCAATGTTATAGCAGAATATTTTAGCATAATCTATATATGCTAAAAACTATAAATATTACAAAAGGTAGCATATATAAATACTAGCAGAAGGTATTCATTCCTCCATTTATCTGTGTCCGGAAAAAGTTTCAGCTTCAAAAAAAAAAAAAACAAAAAACTGAAGCAGAAGTATGCCACCCTCCTCATATCTGGACAACTGCGTTTTCTTGAGCTGAGCAGAGCAGGAGAAAAGGGGAGGAAAGGGTAAGGTAGCATGGTATGCTTGCTCTAAATAAAGTAGACTCCCCTTTTGGCATCACACATGCTAGAGTTACACCACTGTAAATCACTCCTGGAAATCTCAAAGCGGGGTTCAGTGCTCACCCTTTTCAGGACTCCTTTTTACTCTCTCAGGAAAAAATCATTTATCCAATCACTTCATCAACCACTTGCTCAACAGTTAGCTGTGAAATACCCTCTCTCTGCACAAAGTGCTGTGAGACACAAAAAAGGGCAGAATTCCTTCTCTTACCTCAAGATAAAGTCTCATTTTTCTGCAGTTAAGCCCAATTGTTCAAAGCATGGCAGGACTTCAGTGAAGTTATGCATTAAATACAGATTTTCTTCCCTTCTCACTGAGAGGGATTACAATTTTCCTATTTAATGAGATCCACATAATTTAATATTAGGAATCAGCTGAGTTCTCAGGTCCTAATCAGACACCTGCCACAAGCTTCTTCATGTTATGTTAGATATTTATGGGATCTGTTCCAGATATAACTTTAAAATTCATAGAACTCAAGTCACCAGACACATTTATTGTCAGGAAGTAGTTTAGGTACTGGCCAAAATTTGGGCTTATAAATGGCATAAAAACCTTTCTTATATGCTTAATATATAGGATTTAAGAAACTGTCATAGGTGGAATTTAGAAATCTAATGATAAAATCAGTGATTTCATCTAAATATAAACAGAGATTTCATCATTAAACACATATTAGTTGATCATCTAATGCTAGATATAATGCTAGACAACCAGTAATTAGTACAGAAGATGAGAAAAAGTACTTTTCTCAAATAGAATTGCCTATTTAAAATAGGCTTACACAATCAGTGTTTGTGTCACTCTGCCTCATAGTTAATTATTGAAACAATATTATCTTTAATTTAAGCAGATACTTAGTATGTGACTATTTTTGTTCATTGCCATATCCTCCACAACTACAATACTATCCAGCACATAGAAAATAATAAATATCTGGAAATGAGTAATGAATTAAAAAATGAATGAATAAAAGGAAAGTCTTCCAACAATGGCAACTGCCTATAATCCTTTAAAAACTATAATATTCTATTGGGAACATCTTAAAAAAAACATTGTAATTATTTAAACTCCGCCTGATGATTATTGATATTGTGGTTCTTTTTTTTTTATGATTTTAACTCTAAATCATTACTTCATAATATGATAATTGGCAATTTCTGAAATGATTCGTGATTTCTGACTAAGTTTTTCTAATTTTTGGTTTTAGGGTTAAAAGCTGCAAGAGATGAACATAAAGAGGAGACATAGGTTGTCATTCAGTTTTATGTGAACTGAAAGGTTTATAGTGAAGAACTGTTGGATGCAATTTCAGTAAGCAAGGATTTTGTGGAGAGATTAGATCAGTTACAAATTGCTAAATCTGATGGCTTAGATAAAAATTTTACCAGAGGCTTTAAAAGAAGTAGAACATGTTTTGGGGAGAAGCAATTGCCTTCTTGAGAGTGCACATAGTCTGTGTTTTTCAAAGAAAATTAAATATGAAGAGATCGTTTAACTAGATCCCCAATTACAATGAAATGATTGCATTTTCAGCTAGAATGGGCAAATTATCTTCATTCTGTATTTAGGCTTATTCGTTTATGATCATCTCTCCTTCATACTTCAGTATATGGCATTTAGCAAAACACAAATATATATATTTTAAAACATTGTCTGGAGAAAAGTAAAGCATATATCATTCCTTAGGAGAATCTGTACAAGATACTTTATAAATGGAAAGGCAGTAAACATATATGTGTGTGTGTGTGTGTGTGTGTGTGTGTGTGTGTGTGTGTGTGTGTATTTAGATACATGGATATAGGTAAATATCCAATCTTTTCTTCTTTTTTAAGTAACTACATGCTATGCTAAATTGCCAGTATGCAAAAGCTGTAGCATATACAGGCCTAACATTTTTGTTTGATATTGTTTTTCATTTCCTATTTCTTTAGCTTGGAAATAATCTTCAAGTGATCTTGACCTCTTACCTCACCCAATAAACTGTGCTGGGAAAACTGGAATATATTTCTTTAGACCCCTGTGAATACTTCAGGCATTCACCTGCAATGTGTTTGGTTCAGAAGTTTTTCAAAATGTCAAAAATAATCACGTTTTGGGAAGTCTCTTGAATTCAGCATGTGCGTGCGTGTGTGTGTGTGTGTGTGTGTGTGTGTGTGTGTGTGTGTGTGGTGAATGGAGAAGCAGAAAGGAGATTGCAGTTAAAGTCCAAAATCAATTTCTTTCTGAAGAGTGGCCAGTGTTACACAACCATTTAATGTAAGCTGTCATTCAAATTAGGCAATTTGTCTTCAACTCGTAAGAGTGTCTTAAATCTTCCTGAAACTGGGCACAACTTTATATCACACCCTTGAGCTTTAGCTTTGGCAGCGAAAGTGCATATGTTGGCATGAAAAATGCCATTAACCTTTACTTACAGAATGCTTTTTAAAAACTACGTTAGTTATGAGGGACACTTTGGAACCCTTCATTTGGCAAACTAAAGGATCAAATGGGTTTTCTTATAATTAAAAACAACTGATTGAGACTATCAGAGAATTTCAATGGTGATTATAATCCAATAAAGTATATTAAGTATATTAAAAGCACTGAAAGGAGGCTCATCAGTGTCATTTTCAGACTGAAGCCCTTGAGCCAATAACTTAGAGCACTATTTTGCCACATTTATTTTTAAGATACTTACATAGCCTAATATGTAGCTTACTTACACACTTAGCACAAGCCATCTCTATGCACGTGGTCAAATTCAGAGATACAGCTGAGAAATTTAAATATCCTCCAATAAAAAGAATGTGAATTCATTTTAGAAAAACACTTAAGGCGTTTCACTATGTCCTTAACTCTTCTGAATTAAGGAGAAATGAGGTTAAGTCATACACTCACGCAGACCACACAGCACAATATCTATAGTTAATGGCAGTGGCAATCCTGATAGTAAAGACATTAAAGCCAACTGCATTTTTTTTTTCAAGAACGTCTTTTCATCTTCAGCATTTGAAGTCATTCAGAGCTAATACTGGAATGGCAGGGAGAATAAACTTTAAGTCTGGATGATCTGTTTTATTTTTGTTGGAATTACTGAATCCTCATGTGTAATTTTTTTCTAATGTGAAAAATCACTACTTAGGCTAAGATATGATGTCATCACCTCAGTTTGGGTTCTCCACAGGATTTAATTAGAAACTGAAGAAATTCGATCACTTAAATCATCAGTTCTTTCTATAGATCACTAGCATTCACTATGTCAGTGCCAAAATAGAAAATATGTAGAATTCATTATGAATATAATAATGGTTAAAAAAAACAACAAAAAAAAAAAACAGCAAAAGAATCGTGCCTGTTTTTACAGGAGTGGCTAACTATCCCAGAGCTGCTTAAAGAACTCTTGGGTGGAAGGGGCTGATGGTAATCAGCCAAGGATGAATCTGAATGTTTTTAAATGCTCCCATTTCTGGTTTTGGTTGGTTGTTTTCTGTCATACAGAGCTTTCTAGTGCTGCCCTGGGACTGAGAGCCACACCAATAGACACAGGAAACCAGAGCTCAGATTATCGAGGGAAGGCCAAGGCTAACAAAGTTCACTGCGACGGGTCTGTCTGTAGTTATGGCAGAACCGATTAGGTCTAGAGCCAGGAGGGTGTCAGGGAGCCCATGTAAATACAGGCAAACAGGAATAAAACCAGGCGATCCAGTTACATTCCCCAAATGAGCTGCTAGAGCATATAAGACAATCTCTGGCTTAGCCATGAAGCTTCTTAGATGCTTCCTGC
>NW_006431956.1:2724421-2738733 GCF_000325575.1 Pteropus alecto | reverse complement strand
TGAGACAAGAACCAATTGTAAGAATTGTCCTGCAATTGAGTGCAGGCAATCCCCATTACAGAGGTGTTAAGAGGATTAATCAAGCTTGACTAAGGGATGTGAGTCTATATTTAGTTGAGAAAATTGCAGGTCTCTCACTCCTCTTGCCTGTTTTGCAAAGGATGATCAGAAACAAGCTGATTTCACAAGTTAAATCTGCGGGGCTAAGGAAATGTTTTTGAAGAGACTTTGCAACATGGCTACTTCTCCCATTAAAGTCAAATAACACTCCGGAACAGCTCTGTAGTGAAAGTATATCTTCACTGCATGGAAATCAGCTGAGAAAATCCCCACGTGCAGACCATGCTTCTGCTGCCCGAGTTGATAGGAGATTCTTAGTATGTAGAGGCTGAGCTGAGTTAGTCCCAGGGGGAAGCACACAGTCAGTTCAACTGTTGCCGTCTCAATACCCTTTCCAGTCGAGTTGCAAATAGGAAAAGTTTGGACTTTTGCAAAATCAGCAGGAGAGAGTCCCAGCTAAGGGTGAGGCAAATTGAAATTAAGATTATGAAAGAGCTGCCTTAAGCATCAATCATAAATGCTTTTAAAGAGAAGGTGTGAATGAGGAACATTGGAGGCTGGCGGAGGCTTCATCTGTGTCATTCATTTGGCAAGAGCTGTTGCTTTTTCCAAAATCAGGTCATGGGAGTTGGCAGTGGTGTCTCACATAGAATGAGGTTTTGGGGATACCGTGCCCTTAGAAACGGGCAGAATATTTATAGACGTGATAAAGATTAACACTGATCTGGGCTTTATAAATTACCTTTCATCAAAGAGCTCAACTATCTTTTGTAATAATGAGCTCTTCTTTTTTACTCACACCATCCTTGTGAAGCAAAGGAAGGTCTGCTATTATTACACTAGTTTTAAAGAGAGAGACATCAAAATCTAAGTGATTTAGTAATTTGCTCATGCTTACATAGTGAATCATAGGGCTAAACCAGACCCAACTGGATCACAGTTTGGTGCTAGCTAAATGGAAGGATCTCAATTCTGAAAAAGAAAAGTGCCCCAGAATTAAAATGGTGAGCTGTTTTCTAATCTCTGTGAGTGTAATCTAGGTCTCCATTTGTCTTTAAAGCGATATCTTTTTTTATTACATATAGCCGTAGCTCTCTACTTGAAAACATCTCCTTAAATTCTATTTATAATTGACCCATAACTTATATTAAATGTATGATGGTGTTAATCGATGAATGTAAAAACCGGTAGGATAAAGTTTGGTGAGAAAAAGGATATTTATATAATCTCAAAGTATGCTACAAAGGGGAAAATAGTGATGATGAAATTGAGTGACCTGGTGGATACCATCTTAATCGAATGACTGAAATTAAACTCAATAATAGGACAGACTAACCTCAAGTCTTGAGAAGGACACCATATCCCATGTATGGTATTCCTGCCTGCCCCCCTCAAAAAAGCATAATTTGAACCTTATCGTAAGGAAATATCAGATAAACTCAAATCAAATAATGTAATATAGAATAACTGACCGTTGTTCTTTAAAACTGTCAAAAGTCAAGAAAGACAAAAAGGACTAAGGAAGTGTTCTACACTCAACTAGACTAATGTCTCAGGAAGCTAAAAGCAGCATGTGATCCCGGACTGGATTCTATTAAGAATTTCACTGGGGCAATTAAAGAATTTGAATACAGACTGTAACTTAAATAATAAATTGTTTTAATGTTATTTTTTTTTAATTTTAATAAATGTACAGTGGTTATCTTAGAGTAGAGAGTGTTCTTATTTTTAGGAAATCCATTCTAAAGTATTTCAGGATAAAAGGGCATGATGTCACCTTCATCTTTCTCTTAAATGGTTCACATAAATAAGGGAGAGGTGGAGGATGCTAGGGCAAATGGGGCAAAGTATAAATAATTAGTTGATCTAGGTGTTTATTTTTTTAATATCTCAGGTCTAGGAAATCTTCTGAGAAAGACTTGAGACGCTCTACAAATAATTACCAGCTCCCTGTTACACGTCAGTCACTGTTGTAGGCATGTCAGACCTTGCTGAGCCAACACACAGAGCTGCTCTTAGGGTTCAAAATGTTTACCTGTTTTTCAAAGGAGATCCTTATTATGGCTTTCTCCATTTAAACTAAAATATAAGGCAAGGCAGAGACCAGAGGTCTTTTTCTTGAAGCCAAAACCTTTATTTCTCAAATTCCAAAAGTAAACAAGTCACTGAATCAATAGCACACACAGATGTCTTTACTTTATGGCATGTCCGTCTCTTGACCCAGGCTCTCTCTGTCAAGTAGCAGTTTGTGTTTTATATTTTCTCTCCTTGCTAAGAAGGATTAGTTTGATTGTTAAAGTTTGTAAGTGCTGTTTGGCCATGGTTCCTATCACGTCCTCAATCTTGAGAGTGTGTTGTACTCGAGCTGAGGAAAGGAACGTATACATTTATATTCCTCTCCTTTCTCAACTCTGCACATAATCTGAAATAATTTATAACGGCGATGGTTTCTGGATAATTCAAAAAATAATTGAAAATCTGGTGATGGCCAGAGGGAAGCAGGGTTGGGGGACTGGGAGAAAGGGGTGAAGGGTTAAAGAAGTACAAATTAGTAGCTGATGGATGGTCACGGGGATGGGGAGCACCGCACAGGGAATGCAGTCAAGAGTAAGGTGATGGCTACATGGAGAGCCAGAGGAGAGAAAGAGCAATCGGGGAATCGTTTTATAAACTATCTAAGTGTCTAACCAATGTACTGTATACTTGAAACTAATAATAAAATAAAATTTAATAAAAATAATTGAAAAGAACATTATTTCTTACCACAAATAAAAGCTATATAGTAAACACTATTTTTGTAAAGTTCGCACACTGCATTGATCATAAATGGCCTTTATTCAAAGCCTCAATTTTGAAACTGTATCATTATAAATAGACATGATATAAAACTTTAGTTATTTGATAACAAGTGAATACATGAACCTGATAGTATTATTTGAAAATTATCTATTCAATATTCTGTAACTATTTAAATTAATTTCTAAATATATACGGGTGTATATATGTATATGTCATGGTTACTTACACAAAATTTCAATGAGGTGGTAAATGGCTTTTGGTGTAATATGAGAAGCCATATGATTTTTAAAACTGATTTCTCATATAAAACATCCACAACAATTATTGTAAATGTAGACAGTTTAGGTTCAATATTGTTCTGGCCCTACTTGCAACATTGACATATGTCTCTGCCAAAAGATTTATAATAATTAGTGTCAAAATTATATGCATAATAAAAATGAGAAAAAAAGAAAAAATCAAAAATAAAACAAAAATAAAAAAGAAAATTATATGCATAATAATAATTAGTTATTATTCAGCAAATACTTATTGAGCAAATACTTATAAGTACCATGGACTTTCCTAAATGCAGGCATTATAACAAAACATATGTAATATGTCTATCACTCTCATGTGACTTAGAATTCAGTGAAATAATTTCTATCTATTTTTTTATTCAACAAGTACATTTAAAGTAATTAATAGGAACTAATTATTCTAAGTCCTTATCAAGTTTAAAATTGTGATCTTCATAAAAAATTTTAGGAGACACGAGATATAACTACTTTCATTTTACAGATGTGTAAAGAGAGGTACAGAGAGATTAACTTCCCAAAGGTCAAATAGCTAGAAAGTAGAATCAAAATTTGACCCAGACATTCCAGGTCCAAAGTTCATCCTCTAATCATTACAGCATATTACCTCTTATGGTGACAATGATGGTCATCATTACTGGCATTATCACTGGCATTTATTAACAGCCAGGCCCCAAATGTTGTGCCGAGCACTTCATACGCCTTATCTCACTAATGAAGCATGCGGCACAGTGCCTTGTACATAGTGTATGTTCAATAAATCGTTGCTTAATGAATGGATGAAAACAGTGTTACAAAAGTTCAGTTCGTTGCCCTCCATGATGCTGACACATTTTAACCTCACTCTTCTCGTTTTGACCTTCTAAAGCGTTTACTATATATGCCACATGATGTAGCATCCTTTATTATAGCATTATTATAAATTATTAAATTATTAAATGGTAATGTTACCCGGCCAGTATTCTTTCAAGTTACTAAAGCGTAGTACTTTCAAGTACTTAAGATTGTCTTACACATTCTTTTATTCTTAAATGTCTTCATGCAGAGTTTAGTCTACATTAAACAGATGCTTGCAGGCTGATGGAATTCTGGGTTCTGGATCATAATAGATTCTTAATTCCTGAATTCTTAATTCTCTAGTCCTTCCTAGAAAGTTGTAATCATAACTATCATCCTGCTAACCTGATAGAGTTAACTGCCCTCTCTGAATGAACACTTGGCTACCAGGAGAATTTCACTCACCTTGACTCACTACTGAGGCAGTCAGTCTTACTTCATATCTGATCTCTCTCGCACGCTCTCTCTCTTTCTCTCTCTCTCTCTTTCTCTCTTTATCTCTTTCTCTCCCTCCCTCTTTCTCCCTCTCCCCCTTCCCTCCTCCCCTCCCTCTTTTTCCTTTTTCCTTTTCCTCCTTCCTTCCTTCTTTCCTTTCCTCTTTTAAATTCTGCTTTCCTTCTTCCGTTATTTAAGACTAAAAAAAAACCTCCAGGGCGTGATAATCACATACAGGTTTTACAAGAAGCAACTGCCTTTAATCTCAAATTCCAGAAAAATTGGTCCAGTTGTCAATTCCAAAGGAAGAAAGTAGTGTTTCAGGGGACAGAATAGAAAGTGGAGTAAAAGTAAAGGACAGATACAATAGCTTTCCAACAACTCTGTTTTTTAGCCAGATAGCAGAGAAAGGAGGAGAAGGAGAAAATGTCCTGTCAAGGATGTAGATAGTATTGTTTGAAAGAGTATATTTCCTTTCCTTGTCTTATCCTCATCTCTCAGGCTATCACCTAATCCGTGAGATCCATCATTTGGTTTTCTATTTCCAAAATATTACGAAGACATCAAAACATCTAGGAAAGCTAAACAGTGCATGAATGACCTTCTAATAATTGGACTGTCAAGTAATCTAATTCCACAGGTAGGAGAGGTGAGAATTATAAAGAGCTGAATTTTCTCTAATCGAGATATTATTCAGAAAAAAAATAAATAAATAAGGAAGGGGACACTATAACCACTCAGTTAAGTTTGGATCTACAATGTGTGTCACGGTTTAGAAATTAAGTCGAATGGTTTGGCTCTGCAAAGCTATTGGTATTTAATAATGGTAATAATAATGAAATAGTACTTCACATTTTGCTATCTCATTTAATCTTCAGAGTAATAGTAAGAGGTAGGTACTACATTACTCTGATTTTACAGATGGGAAACCTAAGGCACAGAGAGGTAAAATGATTTGCCCAAGGTACCAACTAGTAAGTGGAAGGGTAGAAATCCCAGCAGTCTGACACAACTCTGCCAGCTTAATGCATACACCTCCTAAAACACACACATCTCAGAATTAAGTGAAATGACTTCTATCTATTTTTTTATTCAACAAGTACATTTAAAGTAATTAATAGGAACTAATTATTCTAAGTCCTTATCAAGTTTAAAATTGTGATCTTCATAAAAAATTTTAGGAGACACGAGATATAACTACTTTCATTTTACAGATGTGTAAAGAGAGGTACAGAGAGATTAACTTCCCAAAGGTCAAATAGCTAGAAAGTAGAATCAAAATTTGACCCAGACATTCCAGGTCCAAAGTTCATCCTCTAATCATTACAGCATATTACCTCTTATGGTGACAATGATGGTCATCATTACTGGCATTATCACTGGCATTTATTAACAGCCAGGCCCCAAATGTTGTGCCGAGCACTTCATACGCCTTATCTCACTAATGAAGCATGCGGCACAGTGCCTTGTACATAGTGTATGTTCAATAAATCGTTGCTTAATGAATGGATGAAAACAGTGTTACAAAAGTTCAGTTCGTTGCCCTCCATGATGCTGACACATTTTAACCTCACTCTTCTCGTTTTGACCTTCTAAAGCGTTTACTATATATGCCACATGATGTAGCATCCTTTATTATAGCATTATTATAAATTATTAAATTATTAAATGGTAATGTTACCCGGCCAGTATTCTTTCAAGTTACTAAAGCGTAGTACTTTCAAGTACTTAAGATTGTCTTACACATTCTTTTATTCTTAAATGTCTTCATGCAGAGTTTAGTCTACATTAAACAGATGCTTGCAGGCTGATGGAATTCTGGGTTCTGGATCATAATAGATTCTTAATTCCTGAATTCTTAATTCTCTAGTCCTTCCTAGAAAGTTGTAATCATAACTATCATCCTGCTAACCTGATAGAGTTAACTGCCCTCTCTGAATGAACACTTGGCTACCAGGAGAATTTCACTCACCTTGACTCACTACTGAGGCAGTCAGTCTTACTTCATATCTGATCTCTCTCGCACGCTCTCTCTCTTTCTCTCTCTCTCTCTTTCTCTCTTTATCTCTTTCTCTCCCTCCCTCTTTCTCCCTCTCCCCCTTCCCTCCTCCCCTCCCTCTTTTTCCTTTTTCCTTCTCCTCCTTCCTTCCTTCTTTCCTTTCCTCTTTTAAATTCTGCTTTCCTTCTTCCGTTATTTAAGACTAAAAAAAAACCTCCAGGGCGTGATAATCACATACAGGTTTTACAAGAAGCAACTGCCTTTAATCTCAAATTCCAGAAAAATTGGTCCAGTTGTCAATTCCAAAGGAAGAAAGTAGTGTTTCAGGGGACAGAATAGAAAGTGGAGTAAAAGTAAAGGACAGATACAATAGCTTTCCAACAACTCTGTTTTTTAGCCAGATAGCAGAGAAAGGAGGAGAAGGAGAAAATGTCCTGTCAAGGATGTAGATAGTATTGTTTGAAAGAGTATATTTCCTTTCCTTGTCTTATCCTCATCTCTCAGGCTATCACCTAATCCGTGAGATCCATCATTTGGTTTTCTATTTCCAAAATATTACGAAGACATCAAAACATCTAGGAAAGCTAAACAGTGCATGAATGACCTTCTAATAATTGGACTGTCAAGTAATCTAATTCCACAGGTAGGAGAGGTGAGAATTATAAAGAGCTGAATTTTCTCTAATCGAGATATTATTCAGAAAAAAAATAAATAAATAAGGAAGGGGACACTATAACCACTCAGTTAAGTTTGGATCTACAATGTGTGTCACGGTTTAGAAATTAAGTCGAATGGTTTGGCTCTGCAAAGCTATTGGTATTTAATAATGGTAATAATAATGAAATAGTACTTCACATTTTGCTATCTCATTTAATCTTCAGAGTAATAGTAAGAGGTAGGTACTACATTACTCTGATTTTACAGATGGGAAACCTAAGGCACAGAGAGGTAAAATGATTTGCCCAAGGTACCAACTAGTAAGTGGAAGGGTAGAAATCCCAGCAGTCTGACACAACTCTGCCAGCTTAATGCATACACCTCCTAAAACACACACATCTCAACCACACGTGCAATCATCATCATATACCATAATTATCATATACATCATACACTGTACATCACATGGTATAATCATTCATCATATGCCTGATATATTTGTCAGAATTACCTTTTCTGTTTTGTCCCCTGGAATACTACTTTCTTCCTTTGGAATTATTACTGACAAATGATTCGAGGATTTTTGTCAGCTTTTATTCTCAGTTCACGGCCATTTTATTCTGTTAGATTTTAACAAGCCTCTTTTCATCTATTTTAATCAAAAAGAGAAGATACTAGAGGTCCACTTAACTTAAACTTTCTCTCTTTGCCTGCAGCTGTCCTGACAATTTGTCATGCAGGAATCACTGGGGAATTCTAGACTACCATCCTTCCTTCAAGGACTGGCAATGAAGTGAATGACTAAGGCAGCTAGGGAAGTTTTCTAGAGAAATCAGGGCCTTTGGCAGGTTTTGCTACTGTATAAGCTTTATTTTAGAGTTGAAATAAAGTCCTTTGCACATAAAAAACTTGATAGTCAGATGCCAAACATTCATTGAGTTCATGAGAAATAAATACAGTTGCCCCTTGAACATCATGGGGTTTGGGGGCCCCCTACATAGTTGAAAATACATGTGTAACTTTTGACTCCCCCAAACCTTAACTACTAGTAGCCTACTGTTGACCAGGGGCCTTACTGATAACACAATTACCACATATTTTGTATGTTTTATGTATTAATACTGTATTCTTACAGTAAAGTAAGCTAGAGAAAAAATGTTATGAAGAATATAACATAAACAAGAGAAAATGCCTTTACTGTATTTATTGGGGAAAAAAATCCACATATAAATGCTAAAGCTACAATTTTAGACGAGTCTGAGACCCTGACCACAGGAGCTCTTGGGCTTGTTGGGGGATGGGTGAACAGCCAGAGAGGGGCAGGGAAGAAGACACAAGAAAATAAATAGTAAAATTAAGTTCAATTAAATTAAATTACAGTTTTAAATGCAATTAAGAGTGAGGAGAAATTCCAGGGTATTATGGAATTAGAGGAGGAAGTTCTTAACTATGCTAAGATCCAAAAATTAGAGGATGGCTTTTTGTTACTCAACAAATTAATTTAAAATTCCATTCATATTGTATGTGAAACTTAATAATTGAGGACTGATTATTTTTGAATAGGGTTTCTTGAATACTATCGGGAATATTAGTTGAATAAATGTTTATTGAGAATCTATTGTTTTGGACTGGAATAGGCCACATTTCTGTCATCTCTCTTGGCTCTCAGGGTATAATCTACCCTATCACAATGATCAGAATTCACCATCTTTGGGAAAAAACTATTGTAAATATTTGTAGATTATTGGAGTCTATATTTATTGAAACTTCTACCATTACAATAGTAGATATATGACTCATACATTATTAGTTATTGGTTGTGTAATAAATCTTATCTATCACATACAAAATAATGAAGGCTTTATCGAGTCAAATCTATCTGTTTCTTTCCACAGAAATAGGGAGTTACACCAAGGAGATCAATCCCAAATGATGACGGGGAATTTTAATTCACAAGAGATATTTAGCTTAATTCTCAAGAATAAGCCATAATTTATCTAAATGATCTATGTCCACATCCAAATCCATTATTTACATCAGGCTTTCTCAGCCTTGGCATTATTGACATTTTGGGTTGGATAATATATTTTGGGGTACTGTCCTATGTATTGTGAGCTGTTCAGCAATATCTCTGTCCTGTACCCAGTAAATGCCAGTAGCAGTCTCCTGTACCTGAGATGTGACAAACAAAAATGTCTCCAGATATCGCCAAATATCTCCTGTGGGGTAAAATCCCCACCCTGGTTGAGAGCCACTGATCTATGTTAAATTGCATAAACTTCTAAGGAAGATACACTGATTATCCCATATTTTACAGATTTAAAAAATAGAATACCAACACAGGTGCCCAGTTAATTAAATGTCTGTATGTTAATTTAAGAAAAAGTTCACGTCCTACTTCTATGTAGCTTCAAAGTTTCCTATAAATTTTCACTATAACAGAAGATTTATAGACACAGTTGTATAGACAATAGAGGTCTCATGCATTAAATTGGAAAGAAAACATATGGATCTGTGAAAGTGGTAGCATAAAAAATTTAGCACATTCTAATCAATATTCTTTACTTCACCAAAATTAAATACATTCAATCTGACCACATTTAATGAATCATCTCTTTATCAAAAATATTTATTGAACATCTCATATGCGAATCCGTGCTCTGTGTCTTAATGGGGACAAGATGCATAAATTACAATGCATAGTTTTAAGGAAAGGAAAATAGTTTTAGACAAAAGAAATTTGATATGCTATCACAAGGCAGCACTTAGATTACCATTTGAATAATAAAACAATAGTTATAAATTTTAAAGAAGAAATATTTGAGTATTAGATAGTTTGAGAAGGTTTAGAAGAGGTGAGGTATAACTTGAGTTACCTATTGAATAATCAAAAGGTGTAGGTGGGAAGAAATCTCAGAAATAGTAATAGAGTGAACAAAGGGGCAACGAAATGAGAAAATTCTAGGGGAATATGGAGAATAGGTAAAAGACTAGGGTAGAGTGGAGGATTAATACATGAGATTCATGAAAAATGATGTTGAAAGGCAGATGGAGTAGACTGCGGAGTGCTGAGTGACAAAGAATTTGTCTTTATCTTTTAGGATTAAGACTTCTGTAAAGGTTTTGGGGGAATAACATAACACAAAAAACATAGCCTTGCAGAAGATTAAACTTGTAAGTGTTGTGTAGAACCTTTTAGAGTGGGGGACTCCGAGGATATAAATGCCCTAGCAATCTAGAATATAACCTAGAAATAAGATTTTTAACTTAGAAAGGTAACAGCGAATTTAACTGTAGTCATTCAAAGAATGTATAATTAAGGGGATTTTAAGGCACTGTATGTTCTTTTCAGCAATTATTATCACATGGATGCTGATCCATTCACAACAGAACTGATTATGGTCACAAAATCCTGAAGATAGTCCTAGGGATCAGAGTAGTAATAGTAGGTATGCAACCAGTTAATCTTCTCCTTTTCTTTTGAGTTTGCTGCCTTGGTGTTTTTGTTTTTGTTTTGTTTTGTTTTGGATTTCAGTGGTGTGTCCTGAGGTGCTCTATATCTTGGCATACAGTGAAAGACCTCCTAAAAGCAACCTAAGTGTTATTAACTTAGCTATGCTTTTGGGAGCATGATTGTTAAAGTTATTATCTATCCAAAGAACAGGGAAATGGCAGATTAAGAGTATTATCTGATTCAAAGAATCCACTACCATAAGTGACATAGCCTAAACTTAACAGAAAGGTTCCTGTAGATGAGCCTAAAGAAGCAAAATAATGTTCTTTATACTCTGTATGGCTTGGTCACGTTTTTTTGTAGATTATTCCTGTTCTTCCTCTCCCTCTCAAATTTGTTTCTCTCTACCCATTCTTCCATTTAAAGATAGGAAGAGGAATTAGATGGATTCAGGCTGTCAGTAATGAAACATCTAAACTCTGGTGAAGAGAGGTGTAGAATAGGTAATATGGGAATTTTTATTTCTAGGGCATTTGGGGGTCATCAGAGATGACACTAGACAGTGAATTTCCCAAAATTAGTGATATATTACAGTTAAAACCATGATGCAAGTGATGGTAATATTAGAATGTCTAGAATAACTTTCTACGTAGACTAAATTGGAGAAGATCCACATAGTTCCAGAAGCTCAGGAAAATCCCTCAGGCCACCCAAATAAATGTTCCATCTGCTTACTGGTGCTTGAAATTACACAGTAAGAGTTTCATTTCTTAGCCCCAAGCATTTGATTCCTGTTTAAATGCAAATCTCCTGGGAATGGCAATACTCAAAGTTGCTGCTATATCTCAGGGGAAAAAAATGAATTTCAGAGACTTTCTTTAAAGCAGATTTGGACAAGAAGAGAGTATGAGGCCGCTGGACCCTGGAAAGGAGTAGAATAGTACAACCTTAATGGATAGAGGCTGGCGAGAGATGAGAGAAAGGAATAAAAAAAAAAAAAGAAGAAGAAGAAGAATGCAAAATGCAACAGAGAGCATAGAAAAAGACATAACTATCTTTTCGGGATGTGAGAACTGATACTGCTGCTTGAGAATGTGCTTCCCTTACGAATTTATATCGTCCTTGTCAAGGTGTTGCAGAACTCAGTGTCTGTAGGTCCCCGCAAACTTGTGACTAGGGTGAGGGTAGGGGTTATGAGCAAATTCTCCAGCCACCTCTGAGTTGGTGAAAAATGATTTCTTTTGAAAGACTTAGTCTCATTTAGGTTGAAATCAATGGTAAAACATCTACAAGAAAGTAAATCGACCTTAGCATTGTTTTTAAAGAAAATTATAGTAACTTTTTAGCCTTAGTTTTACATTTTGCTGCTTTCCAAAACTCTCTGACAAAGCAAGAAAATATAACAACCGAGGTAAAGAAAATGCTTTTTAACTGCAAAAAAAACAGAAAAAAACAAAAAAACCCTCTTTCCATAATCATCTGTTTGTTCAGTTTGGACTTGTATAGTTCAGATTTGCTTAAATATATTAAAATTGATATGCTTTATTTATCTATCTTATTTAGATATAGTTCAGGAAAATCATGAGAATTGACAAAACGACAGCAAAAATGTTCACTTTATATTCCATAGTCTAGCCAAATTCTCATTTAATTGTCTCATTTTTTAAAATGATTTTTTTTAATGAAAGTTCACTTATCTCTTTTACACAGAAAAATGACCAGTTCAGGCAGAGTTGGTGTCCTGTCATGTCAGTTTCAACAACTACATCTGAAAATTTGGAGAACCTTTAGTTTTTTTTCCCTTTATTTAAAAGGGCTAAAAGCAGAGCCAGAGAGGTTGAGTGATGCACTCAAACACCCTCACTAAAGCAAGCCCTTGATGTGGCTTCTGAAATACCTACACAGCGAATATTCCACCACTTCATCTGGCCCATTGAAAATGGTAAATATACTTAAGATTGTAAATTTGGCAAGTTTCAAAACATCCATATGTGTACACTGTTGTAAAACTCAGAGGGAAACTAGTGACGATTCCTAGTTGAAACAATCAGAACAAAGAATGAAATTTCCAGTTTTTATTAACTGCTCAGGAAATTGAGGTCCAAAGAGGTCAAGTAGCAAAATTTTATACCACTAGTCCATAGTCAAATTGGAACTAGCACCATAAATTTCTTTTTGATCAACTCCGAAGTGTGGCCTCTTAAGATGCAAAACATTCAGAGAACAATGCGTTGATACAGAGATGGAGGTTGGTGAGGGACCAGAGTTCCGATCACAGGAAACCTTGGCTGGAGTTCATAGGTAAAGAGGTCTTGTAAGGAGGTGAGTGGGTAGCTGTGACCAAAAATGTCCTCTAAGTTGGTGAAATCATGGGGTTGCTTACAACAGACAGCTCCAGTAGTGATTCTCTCTACCCTAGAGGCATCGACTTGTCAGGAAGGAAAAATAATTTTTCTTTTACCCTTCTAGGTTCTTGGCTGAGACCTCCCTCTAATCATAAAGCATACTGACAAGAGAAAAACAAACAAGTTTAATAACATTTATATCTCCCGTACACATCAGAAATATCATGAAAACTGAGTGACTCACCAAAACGGCCCAAGCCACCACTCTACAGACCATCTCCAGCTAAAGATAAAAGGAAGCATTGGGGGTTGGGGAGTCAGCTCCGGGGGGCTTTCAGGAAAAGCACAGTAAACAGCAGTAAGGTTGTTGTGCGGACTTAAGTCTCTGCCTTCTCTGCCGACAAGAGTTTCTAGAGATTTAGTCATCTTTCACTTCCTGGTACAGAGAGGGAGACACTCTTACAAAATGAGATTTCCCTTATAAATGCAAAGGTCTCATAGCACAGGGTAACTTCTACTTGGTTTTCAGAACCTTTTCTATGAAAAGCTGTTTTTAAAATAATCTGCTGTTTCATAAACATAATCAACCTAAAATTAATTCTTATGCCAAAGAGACATATTTAAGGGTGGCAAATTCTGCTCCCCCCAGGTACAAAGAAGGTGAATCTCAGAAGGAGGACACTCAAGGGACACATTGCCATGAAGAGGGTTACCAAGAGGAAAGGTGAATCCCTCTTTTAAAATTTAGCCTCCAAGTGGCCCTGGCATCGGAGTGCTGAGGTGGCGAACTATTTGAAATACACCCAAGCAGATAAGCCCTGAATTTGAATAGCACAATACTGAATTCAAGCCCTAATATTTCAATTAATGATATTAATAATATTGCACATAACTTGGAAGTGGAAAAAGTCACACAGAAATTTCCCGAGGAATGTGTATTAGACAAAATCCTTTAATCTTACATTCTAAAGCCAGGGCTTTAGAATTTAAAGTTATTTGCTTCCTCATTCTACAAAATGAATGGAGAACATTTCAACGAATGATAATGTGGAATTGATAAACGTATAAATATTAGGTTTATAGTCTACTTACTCGGAAGAAAGATAGTGGAAATGCAAAACTATTGTTATTCAAAGGAAATAATATTTGCTTTAGTTCTAGATATTGATTTGTGGGTAGGAAACATCCATTTGCTTTTTTTTCTATTCTTTCTCTAGCTTGGAAGTTAACATACCAATACAGTAAGTCACTCTTCAAAATTTACTCATTTCCACTTCAGCAACAAGTTCTTGAATTACGGAAATTCTATAAACTGGTCAATTTGTTCTCTGAACCAATTCTAAAATGAATTGGTTGGAAGCATGGAGGTAAAATATTCAAACTGTGAACTGAATCCAAAAATACTACAACAATCACTTTCATTTTGCCAG
>NW_006431956.1:2685717-2724329 GCF_000325575.1 Pteropus alecto | reverse complement strand
GACTTTATTCTTCTCCCTAGAAATTGTGACCAGCTGTGACTCTAATACATAACGATGAGAGTCGATAATTAGCTCTCTGATACAAATTACACCAGGTGCCTTGAATTTGTATTATTAAATACTGTGGATTGGGACTGAGGATGCGTGTGGCATTCAGGAATCAGCTGGATCTGATACCTACCTACATCTACAACTGTCTTCTCTCTTATTTCTCTTGCGCTTCAGTCATTCTCCAAGCATCGTGTTGTCATTTCCAGATACACTATGCTTCCTTTGTTTTCTTGCCTGTGGCATTGCACCTGCCATTGACTCTGCTTGCCTAGAGTGCCCTTTAATTCCTACTAGTCCTTGAAAGTTTCCCCAGAGCATCTTCCCAGGGGAACCACCTTTGAGCAGACACTATAGAAGTTTATCTCCTGCCATAGTTCTGTCATAGCACTACTCACAATGTGTAGTAATTACACACTGCCCATTAGTGTGATGGTAAACTCTTAAGGTAACAGTGGGGCTCATTTAAATTTTTGAGCAAATTAATGAACGATTAATTTTAAATTTGCCAAATTTTAAATTTGTCTCACATATTGTAATAAACTCCATAATAAATTGACATGAAATTGTTAGATAAAAATATGCATCTTCTACAGGACTGTGAATCTGAACCCAATACTCAGATATAGAATGTGTAAATAATCAGTGAATATAATTTCATATTTTATTAGCTATAACATCATCAGTACTACCAACAGTGGTATAGAAGATGAGCCCAATCTCAGCCCCCCCACCCCCTGCCCGCACCACCACCATTCAGTTTTCCCTTTGGTAAATCCATATCTACAAATCATGTCTGGAAGTGATTTTGATTTTTGACACTCTACCGCCATTAAAGACTTTTTGAACCCAAAACACCCATTCTTAAGAAGTACACATATGAAACTTTGCATCAAGCTAATTTCTGTGCAATTATTGAATACATTCATCCATTTAACTAACCATTTTTTTAAATCAAGTGTTCAAGGCACTGTACTAAGATGTGTAGGAATAAAATTGTGAATAAGACACATAGTGTTTTTTATCATGGAATTTACATATCAAAGAGCCAAATGTAAAGCAAGCACACTTTCAGAATATACTTGATAGCTATAAAAAGAAGTGAAAATGTTTGCCCAAACTAGGGAATGCTTTCACCTGCAAAGTTGTCTAGCCAATTGTCTACCACTGAGCAGAGAAGTTAGGCAAGAATGGAGGCAGGAAGACAAGTTACACAGCTGTTTTAATAACTTGAGCAGGATGAGAATTACTGGACTCTTTATATATTTAGGAGATGGAATGAGAAGAATTAGATAAGTGTGTAAGTGAGAGAAATTAAGATGCAAGGATGACACCTGCATTTCTAATTGAGTAAACATTAGTGCTAGTCATTGAAATGGAAAAAAATGAGGAAAAGGTTGTATAGTCAGTAGGCAGAGAGTTGCCGAATTCAGTTTCGCATATGTTAATCTCTATGCCTGTGGGCATAGAGGTGTCCAAAGTCCAGCTGGATACAAGATCTAAAAGGTGTATCATTGGTAGTCACCACCTTACGAGAAATAATTGAAGCTATAAAGGTGAGTGTGATCTCCTGAGAAGATTGTATAGTCAAAGGGAAAAAAATGGCCTAAAATACAATCTGAAAAAATTGACACATAACATGTGAACAGAGGAATAGGGGCCCTTAAGCCAGAGAGATAACAGTGAAATTAGAAGATTATGATGTGAAGACAAACAAGAAGATATTGTATTTTAAGAAGTGGTGTTTGAGAGCTGTTTGGTAAGTGCTAAAAACAATTCATTGGTTCTAACGACAGTATGGATGTTGATGTTGCTTAAAATTAATGGAACAGCAGAATTATTGGCGGCAAATAAATCTTACCACAAAGAGATTAAAATCTGCTAAGGAGAAAATACTTAAAATACTATTCACATCACTTTAAACTGGAGATACACTAATATAATTAGCATTAATATGTTAGTAGGGGAAATCCTTTTTAATCATATATATGGGTGACAATGTAACCTTGTAGAAAAAGCACCAGGTTTGATTTCAAATCTCAGCTCTTCACATACTAGCCCACTGTGTTACTTTGGTGCATTATTATTTGAGAGCTTCGGTTTTCCCATTTATAAAATAGGTGGAATAATACCAGCTGTGTATGGATATTGGGGGGAAAGTATCTAAAAGCCCCAACATAATGCCTGGTAGAAGAATGTGAAAGAGTACAAATTGTTAGAGTAAATGGGTCTCGGGCAACAGCCTGAGTAAAGGGACTAAGAAAAGCAGATGGGAATTAGAAGGTTATTTGGAATATGGGGAACATGCTGGGTAAACAGAAATTATAGGGGAAGAAGGCTGGATGACCCTGGACGACTGGGATAAAGGTTTTAGATTTTATAAAGAAAGTAAGCGAACGCATAAAAGAACAGTAATACAGACTCATAAGGTTGAAAGCTCCTTCCCACTGGTTGTAAATCTCTTTAAAACCAGAAATTTTGAAGGATTTAGCAACAAAACCGTTATCTTGATCATCATCGTTACTGTCAATATCACCACAACTAATATTTCCTGAGTGTTTTCTGTGTACCAGGCAAAGAGCGAAGCCTTTTCATGCGTTATCTCATGCAATCCTCATCACAATCCAACGATATATTACTGTTATCCTCATTTGAAAGATAAGGAAACTGAAGCTTAGAGCACATATTTCAGTCAAAGGGCACAGCATCAGTAAGGAGGAGACCCGGAATGAGGAAAATGCTATACCACGCTGCTTCAAGTGTTCAAAGACGATTGAGTTAAAAACCCATTACACAAATCAGATCCCTACCAATATTTTGAAAATCAAAGCTATTTTTATCTGTAAGAAATCTGAAACAGAGAAAGAAAATGCACCCTAGTAAGGAATTAAAAAAATAAATTAATAGTAGAACCAGGAAATGGCTGCCTACTCTTCTTCTGGGTGTTTTCTTGAAACCCAGATCTTTTTACTGCCCAGTAAATGGATAGTGAAGATACATATTTTACATGTATGATGTGGGAAATGTTATAGTTTGTATTATCTTTATAAGCACAGGAGGAATTCTAGTTATTTTTTTAACCCAGCATTGAACAATACTATTATTTTTAATAGGGCACGGCTCTTTCTAATGTTCCCTTTCATGTTATCTTATAGCTTTTGCCATTGAGTGAAAATTTATTTCTCCCTACTGCATCATTTCCCCAATCCTTACTTGCGATGCACTTGAATTTTACCTCATAGCCCCATTACCTTTCCATTTTTCTGGAGTCTGTCATTCTCTAATTCTGATTTTCTTATTCACTGAACCCAGACCCCATGGTCGATCACCTGAGCACATTTCACCCACAGCTGTAACTACATTGTGCCTATGCTTTGCCAACTGTCTGCGTGGAAACTTCGCCTTCTGGATCAGTTGTACAATTTGTCTTTTATTCGTACAGTGGAACAAACACCCCTAGATTGAAGCATAAGAGTCAGTGGATGAAGCCACAAATTAATGATCTCTGCTCTCTACTGACCACACAATGCCAGACACCCAGGCTTTTATTTTTTTCCTTAACTGTCTGCTCAACTTTCTCTCCTCTGACTCCGTTACAATTCCAAAATGAATTCCAAAATGACAAGGCTCCTCTCACATCCTCAATCCAGTCTCTGCCTCTTTTGATCTTGGAAGTTATTTGCATGATAGTCCATCAAGAAAATTAAGGCCATTAAAAAAAAAAAACGACTCCATTATTCCAGCCATTACGACATTGTTTACCTTTTCTGCTTTACCTCCCACTTGCCCAAGGTGTTTTTCTTCCTGCACTAGATCAGATCGTCCATCTTTACTCTATTCCACACCATTCTGTTTCTTTTGGATTCTTGCTCCATTAAATACGCCTCCCCGTCCTGTATATATATATTTTTAAACAAACTTTTATTTTTGAATAATTTTAGATTTACATAAAAATTATAAAGATAGTATAGAGTGTTCTCATGTACCCCACACCAAGTGTCCTCTGTTATTACTATCCTACAGATTAGCATGGTACATTTGTCTCATTTAATGTAGCAATATTGATACATTTCATTAATTAAAATCCATAGTTTATTCACGTTTCCTTAGTTTTTATCTAATGCTTTTTCTGTTCCACAATTCCATTCAAGATACCACATAGCATTTGGTCATTATTTCTCTATAACCTCCTCTAGTTGTGACAGTTTCTCAAGCTCCCTCAACATTGTAGGGAGTTTTTTGAGCCTTTTTTACTTTCTGGCACCACAGGATGTTCTAGACTCATTTTATGTATTTCATGCCTCACACCTAGAATCAGCCACTTCAACAAGCCCTAATTTCTTACATTGGAGAACATCATTAGAAGCTAAGATTTAGGCACTAAGTATGCTTGTTGCTACTGGAGTGTCATTGTTTCCAGGCCCTCCAAACTGTCAGAACAAGGAAATATATGCGTGTATGCTAACCCGTATATCTCATATACACACACACATGTTTCTCTATGTGACCATGCTGAACATATGTTTATTCTGATGTCCACAATCACGATCCATCACCTTGTGGGTTATTCTGGACTTCTCCCCTTGGTAATTTGTCATCTCCCAACCCAAGCATGAGTCATTGGCTTTCACCACAAATATAATTGTTCAGTTACATTGTATCTATACCATGTTTTCAGAATTGTTAATCCATACTCCACTGGGAAAGAACTTTATCAACTGTACCTCTGTACAGTTCCTTTTGCAGGCTCCACTCACTCCCAAAGTTACGTGAGCCAGTACTTTCCCCACTTCCCCGTCAGTGAGGTTGTTTCACACATTTCTAATTCAGTTAGAGGCTTTCATGACATTCTCCATTTTATCCTAAGATTTCCTGACCTCTTGGATGATTTTTTAACTGGCATACATGAAGGTTCTCTTTTTCTGTTGTAAAGTTCTGTGAGTTTTGACAAATATATAGTATTATGTACTTGCCATTACAGTATCATACAAAACAGTTTCCCCACTCTAAAATATTCCCTGTGCATCATTGGTTCGTACCATCTCTATGGTTTTGGCTTTTTCAGGATAGCATATAAATAGAATCACACAGCCTTTTTCAGACTGGCTTCTTTCACTTAGAAATACGTCTTTACAATTCATCTGATATACCTCAGTTTGCTTAGCCTACCATAAATTAAAGGATATTTTGGTTGCTTCCAGTTTTTAGCAATTATGAATGAAGCTGCTATAAACATTTGCAGGCATATTTTTATGTGGACATATGTTTTCATACCAGTTGGGTAAATACCCAGGAGCAGGATTGCTGGATCATATGGTAAGACTGTGTTTACCATTGTTAAAATTGTCAAATCTTTTCCAACATAGTTTTACCCCTTTGAATTCACATCAGCAATGAATGCTTTATATCCTATGCTTTATATCCTTTCCAGCAATAGGTACTGACTTTTTTGGGGGGCGGTGGGGGGAAGGGTTAGACATCCTAATAGGTATGTAGTGGTGTCTCATTGTTGCCAATATTTTATTAAAAATTTACATCTATATTTATAAGCGATATTGGTCTATTCTCTTTGTTAGCTTGGCTAGAGGTATATCAGAGATATATAAAAAAATTTTTTAATCGTATTTTTAAAAAAATCTTTTCAAGGAATCAATTGCTATTTTTTTATTTTCTCTTATTTTTTACTTTCAATTTTATTGATTTTTGCTCTTATTATATCCTTCTTCTCCTTGCTTTAGGCTTAAATGGCTCTTCTTCTAGTTCTGTCAGGTAGAAGCTAAGGTTATTGATATTTTAATCTTCCTTCTTTTCTTCTATAAATATTTAATGCCATAACTTTCCCTCTAAGCATTACTGTCTCTGCATTCCACAATTTTTTTTTTTACTTAGCTCAAAATATTGTTAAATTTCTCTTGAGATTACTTCTTTGATCCATGATTATTTAGAAATGTGCTTTTTAAATTTTTAGGCATTTAAGGTTTTCCACCTGTTTTTCTGTTACTGATTTCTACTTTAATTCCATTGTAGCATGAGAACATATTTTACATAATCTTCTATTTTATTACCTTTATTAAGGAGTGCTATGCCCCAGTACATGATCTGTCTTGGTGAATGTTCCATATGAGCTTGAGAAGAATGTGTTTACTGCTTTTTGGATGGAGTCTTACATAAGTGTCAGTTGGATCAAATGATCGATAAGTCTGTTCAGATCATCTACATCCTTCCTGATTTTCCGCCTGCTTGATCTATCAATTATTGAAAGAGGAGAATTAAAGTTTCTGAATATAATGGCAGATTTGTTTATTTTTCTTGCAGTTCTGGTTAAGTGAGTACAAGTTTAAGATGGCTATGTCTTCTTTAAAATTTGACTTTTATTACTTTATAATCTCCTTTATTCCTGATCGTCTTCTTTGTTCTAAAATCTACTTTACCTACAATTAATATAGCTACTGCAGCATCCTTTTGATTCTTGTTGGCATAAAATAACTTTGTCCTTCCCTTCATATTTAACCTGACTTTATTATTTCAAGTCACTGGCTCTTTTTTTTTAATCCATTCTGACAAACTCTGTCTTGTAATTGGTATATTTAGACCATTCACATTTAAAGTCGTTATTAATACAGCTAAATTAGCATCTACCATGTTTGTACCTGTTTTCTACTTGTTGCATTTATTCTTTCTCCCCCCACTCTCACTCTGTCTTCTCTGGTTTAATTGAGCATTGTATATAATTCTATTTTACCTCCTTTATTATGATATCGAATATACTTCTTTTAAAAATTTAGTGATGCTCTAGAGTTTACAATTTAGTGTTTTATCAAATCTAGGTCCACCTTCAAATAACACTATATCGTTTCACAAGTAGTGCCAGCATCTTCTAAAAGACTATTGCAAGCTCCTCATTCCCATTCATTTTGCCATGCATTTCACTTACGTGCTATAGACACCTAATGTGTTGCTACCTATAACTAAGTAATTATCTTTAGTTCAGTCAAGAATAAGAAAAATAGATGATTTTATTTTGCCTTCATTTATTTATTTTCTGATGCTCTTCTTTCATTTATGTAGATCTAAGTTTCTTACCTAAATCATTTTCTTTTGCCTGAAGATCTTGGCTTTGTGCTCAATGTTGTGTCTCCATAGAGCCTATTGTTAGTGCTCGATATTTATTTGGGGGCTACTAAACACATCTGGTAAATGAGAAAAAATGTGTTATTTTCTATTTACAACTATCGTTATCTATCTATCCTCAACAGATTATAACTTCCACAAATAGAGAGACCATATATTTGTATATCTAAGTCACAGTGTCAAGCACAGTGTCTGACATTACTTAATAAATATCTGTTGCAATGAATGATTACTGCAATAGAAATATTAACAAGTGCGCATATGCAAACTAGCTTCTGAATAGCATATATATTTTTCAGTATTGCTTAGTGCATTATTATTATTACATTATTACATTAATATATCATTAATATCATTTTAATTTGCTGAATGTCCCTTATGGAGAAGAAGAGCTTGGGGTACCTGCCTCCAACTGGAGGCTTAGAAACTAAGAGTAAGCATGACTAGTAATAATTCTTTACATGTGCCTATTATTTGTAATTTTGTGAATACTTTCAGACACATTATTCCATTAAAGTCCCACAAGAGCCATTTGCTTTTATTCTCTTATAAGCATGCTAATCTTTAGGTGATATACTTCTTTTCCGCTGTAGGTTTCAGCCTTTATTGCCACATGGAAAAAAATTGATTGAAAAATTGGACCTGTGCAGGAGTTATGTGATTTCATAGCAATTAGGGAATGCTTGTTATAACAGGGGAGCACGATTAGCCCCACACAAATTATTCCTCCATTGAAAATAATATGTATAATTACTGCTGTAATTTTAAAATAAATTTAAAATTACAAATGAATTCTAGAATTTTGATAAAAAGTTATCTGGTGAGAATGTTGATAGGATTTGATATTCCCTGTAGGGCTTATGTATCTCATGGTTCTCTAGGGAATAAGAGGCATCATACATGAACAAATTTAATAATCCATGATATAAATAAATACCTACAAAGCTAGTATTAAAATACATTTTATAGCAATTTCTAAATTATGAACTAGAAATACTAATCACTATTTTGTGTTGCTGAGAGAGTTATATTCTCCTCACAATGAACAACTAGTGCTAAAAGACACTGTGATTTTTTTCTTTTTAATCTGGTAACTCTGTAGCCATTGTAAGGCAGTCTTGGTTGGAGATCGTGCTTCTCTGGTTGGCAGGGTCCTATCTGGTGGTACCCTAGATCCAGTCAAATCTAGGCTGAAGTAATCACCTTTTTTTCTGAAATACAAAAAAACAAGGAGCTTTTTACTTTGTTATAGCTGCGAAACATATTAATGATGCTTCAGTATTGAAAACAGCGAATCCTGTAGATAATAGTCAAGAAATAACCCAAAAATTAAGCGGAGATTCAAAAGGTAACTAATCCTACAGTCAATATCCTTCTAACATGTTAACTTGAAGAGAAGAAGAAGAAGAAGAAAAAAAAAAAACTTGAGTAAACCCTAGAGATGATTGCAAATGAGGAGATTACGTACTCAAGACTAGAAAGTTAAAAACAGAAAAATTGCAGATGGATCTTGAGAGTTTAAGATGTAAAAGAAAATCAAGTGAATGAGATTTAATTTAGATAGACAAAATGCCTTTATTTAAGAAGAATAATGCCAACGGGATTTATAAATCAAGTGAATACCAATTAGAAGCCAAAATAGAAGGGAAAAACCACAAAAAAGTAGGGTTTTAATGTCAAAGAATGTAACTAAAGATTTATATTTTAGAAAAAGTCCACTCCGTTGCATAACCAAGTAGACAATTTTTAAAATAGGTTTTTATTCTTTATGTAAAAGGTGAAACATTCACACTTAAAAAGAGGCATTCATTAAATAATATACTCACTCAGGGCCCAGAATAATTCAGCTTAGTTCAATAAACATGCATTAAAGGCTTACTGTGCATCAGGCATTAGGGTAGGCACAGGCATTAAAAGATTAATAAAATGTGATAGAAATTAGATCAGAAATTGTCGGGATGGGGAGGAAGAGGTGAGAAGGAATTACAACGGAGCATGAGCAAACTTTTGGAGGCAATGGATCTGTTTATTCTCTTAACTGTGCTGACGGTTTTGTGGATGCACATGTAAGTCGAAACTTACTGCATTGGATATTCTAAATGTGCAGTTTATTGTTGCCAAGGATGTCTAATTAATTAAGGATGTCATCTTAATGAAGCCATTAATTTTTAAAATATGTTTTAAGATAACTAATTATAATACTTAAAAAATGATCTATATAAAATTGATTATGCATTGACAATTGTTAGTCTCTTAATGGCTTTAATAGGGAAAAATCATCTCCTGAACTTAATGCCATCTAGAAAACTGTTTTTTTAAAGACCATGTGAAGAGCATTTTAATACATTGTGGTTTCAAAAGAAAAAAAAAAAAGGCAACCATTGGATTCAGATATTTCATAACTTATAGTAAGGCCATTAACATGTTTGTAAACACAGACTCTCAAACACAAACAAGTACAGCTTAGGGAAAGGCACACTGTCAGCTTGATCTGATGGCCATTTGAAAACATATGTAGCACAATATAGATAAAACATATGAATGATTTAAACACTTATTTATTCGAATATTCTAACATTCAAATAAAGAGATACAGACAGAGAACACCAGCTTCTGTCTACTTGTATCTCCTTTTCCTTAGAGAACCACCCATATATTTTTTGAAGTGTGATGTGATAGTCTCTTGATTTGTCGGCCTGCACAATCCCTACCTAATAAATTGAACACTAATCTGGGTGTCTCTGTGAAGGTATTTTGTAAATGCAGTTGATGTTTATGGATCAGTTGACTTTAAGTGGGGCAGATTATCCTGGCTACCTGGGTGGGCCTGGTTAAATCAGGTAGAAGCCACAGAGTGGTACCCAGGCTCCCCTGAAGAAGAATGTGTTCGTCCCACCTGTGGACAGCAGCTCAAACCCATGCCTGGAGGTCAGCGCCCCTCCTGATGGCCTGCTTCATGGATTTCACACTTGCCTAGGCAACCCCACAATATCATAAACCAATTCCTTGCAATAAATCTTTTTTTAAAAAGAAAACAACACGCTTTTTAAAATTGTGGTTAACTATATATAATATAAAATTCACCATTTTAACTCTGTTTAAGTAAACAATTCACTGGCATTAAGCACTTTCACGTTGTACTACATTCTCCACCATCCTTTTTCAGAACTTTCTCATCCTCCCAAGCAGAAACTCTGTACCCATTAAATACTAACTCCCCATTTTCCACCTCTAACCCCTGCTAGCCTCTATTCTATATTCTATCTCTGTGAATTCTAGGTGTTGCATATAAGTGTAATCAGACAGTATTTGTCCTTTGGTGTCTGGCTTATTTCACCTAGTATAATGTAATATATCTTAAATTTGTATCTCTTACTCATTGTGCTTCTCTGATTGAACCCTGATAGATGATAGATATATAGATGATAGATATATAGATGATAGATAGATAGATAGATAGATAGATAGATAGATAGATAGATAGATATGAGGATAGAGATATGGAGATATAGAATACCTACATATAAAGTAATTCATTCAAAACTCAGCTTTCCCTGCCCAGCCATCGCATGATACTCTTTCTAGGCAAAATCGATGGCTCCCTCTTTGCCTCTCCATATTCCTTATACATATTCAATTTTAGCAGTTGTTGGTTTACATATTCCTCTTCCCTATTTAGTTGTGAGTTTTTTAATCTTATCCATCCTGACCTCTCAACATTCTTATTAAAATTAATTAACTCAAATTTATGTTTTACGTGACTCAACACATCAATATCTTCTCTCTCATGAGGGATTTGACATTTCTTTTTTTGCAAGGACAACTATCATTGTTTACAGGCTCTGAGATAACCATTTGTTCCTTTTTGTGACAATCGTAATCTAAATTTGAAAACATCGCTCAAAATTCAAATTATCTAGGCCACTTGGCTACAGTTACCTAACAGTTCGGAGCTGAAGCACATAGTGTTTTCAAAACACCTGTTTTTGAAACACCACTTCAAAAATACACACAACCCCACACATTGCCAAGGACTTGCTTCAGCATAAATTCTAGAACATTCACTTACCGATTCCTGGTCACTACATAATTCTTACTTTCCTAGTGGCAAACTTTGCCTCTGAACTTTGCCACAACATGCAATCTGAAGTCTTCAGAAAACGTGTAGACAGGAGTTGTGAAAACTGGGAATAGCCCAGAGGCGTTCTGTGCCATTGAATAAATGAAATGCTTCTTATTGGTCTTTTTATTTGACCATTGGGAGATGGCAAATAAGGCACACTAGCTGCTGCAGTTACTGGCACTGTGACTGTCCGTCAGTGTCTTTGCTCCTTTGTCTAATCATGGTTGAAATACTCCAGCTTATTTACTGATTTAAACTAGAAAACCTTTGAGATAGGGCATAGGCTGTCTCACTTATCAAATTAATGTCTAAAATATACTAGGAAGAAAGTTTTATTTGTAATGAATTTGCCACTCTATGCCTCATCTTAAGAACTAATAATGAGGAAAATCTAAGTGTTTATTTCATGGCATTGGAAAAGAAAACAACAGCCATGTATTTTATAATTTATTTCCATTTTTGTTTCACTTAGACCCAATTCTTCCTAACTGTGTGTGTGTGTTTGCTAAATTTAGACACTTTTACAAATTCTCTGAGGTAAGTCAGCAGCCACATGGAAAATCAATAGGTATTTTCCACATTGTATTTCGAAAAGTAAAAATCTAGTAGAGTATATTTCTTACAGAGCTTATCTAAGAAAAGTTGGCCGGATCTCTCTTTGTCATCAATGTCACATCTGAAAAATCTCTACTTTACTGTAATTGCCCTACCAGCTCTTACCGGGGGGCGGGGGGACAAACAAACACCATACAAAGAGTAGTAAGCACTAAGGATCTCAAAAGGATGTCCACACAGATTGTGTTACATTTTATAGTTAAATTTTGCTCTATTATCTTTCAAAATAATTTATAGTTTTATTTATTTGAACTCCTCCTAACATACCATTTAAAAATACTGTCATTTTCCCTGGTGCCTGTCAGAGAAATGACAGTTGTTTCATGGAGACTCATTTGGTTTCTATGCTTTATTTATTTTTCACCTATGATGTCTACAAATTACTCAGGTTGATGTTTTGTTTTGCATAACAATACAGATTTATTTTTGTTAACATTGAGAAAAGACTCATAAAGATCTACAATTTAAAGTTAATGGTGTTACAAATGACCAAGTCCCTCTCTTCCTGAGCGCTGTGTAATTTTTATGGTTTCCAGAAATGATAATTGTGCATCCTGAGTATCCCGATGTTTATGTTCTGATTTATGAGGCAGCAGAGTAAAACGATTGTTTTTACTGTAAAGGATGTGCATTGACAGCTTGTCAGTGTTCGAACTGAGAAAACTTAAAACTCTGCAGGTACCACACTAGCCAACCAACCAAGAACCCAGGCCAAGTGGGCATTATCTTGAGTACTAATTTTTAGCAGACAGGACAATTATGGTCATTGGTAAACTAAAGAAAGAGAATGGTAAGGTCTTTGGCCTCTGGCTTTATCAGTTTAAACCAGAAAACCGTATATCAAAAGTAGAGGATGACTTCAAATATTTCACTATCCAAGAATGACTTTAGAACACAGAGTACATGACTTGATACCAAATTCCTATCTGTGACCTTCTATTTAAATAGGTCTCATTGCGATAGCAGTGACAACAAATATCAACAATTTACCCTTTCCAATTATCATTTCTTTGTATTTTTTATATTTCTCTTCTTGGGTCTTTCTCCTCTTTTTGCCCAAGCAATTCTACAGCACACATGCACTTTTTCTTAGCTCTTTGTCTCCCAGTCGTTGCGACAAATACATACTGAGCATCTCCAGTGGACGTAATACTTTACTGAACACTGCAAACACGTAACGCAAAGTAGAGAGGATTTCACCCTTGACTCCAAGGAACTTAGCTTATAACTAAAGATTCCAGATAAAGACCACTAATAAAAGCTGAAGCAACAGGATATATTGCAAACGCAGATCAGCTTCATGCTGGCAGGCCTGGCGCTCAGAGTGCCATGATGAACAAATAATTGTAAGAACTCTAAATGGGGAAAGTCCCCTCCACCTGATAAGTAGTTATTCTCCTGCACTTATTATACCCCAGACACTGAACTTGATTCTGCAAAATATGCCAGAAAGAAACCCAGCATAAGCTTATCATCCAATTGCTCCTCATCTGTTAGTCCTAAATTTCCAGCCACTTGATAAATCCTTGGTAAGCAGGCATCACAAGTATTTCTGTGTTCCAGTGACTAACAGTATACTGAACACATAGAAGGTGTACAATGGGGGATAGGGGTGGAGAATTTGATATACTGAATGAAATTTGAATTCCAACCATTTCACTTGTCATAAATTTGGCGCAGTCACTTCTGTAGAAAAAACGTGCATTCATGTACATCCTATGTCTATAGATATATTTAAAAACAAATTGTATATCTTTGAAGAAGGTAAGAAAATTAGGTTTTTATAATGTGAATCATATATTATTCATTTGGAGAAGACCCCACTGAAAATATGAGTTGTGAGCAATAGTTTAAAATGATGGATTGACCACAGGCATCTAGAGAGGATGAGGGAAATGGTTCCAGGTACTTCTTCTTCATTTCCTCCTTTATCAGTGGAGTTTTTCAATCAACCTAATCTACCAGAACATTTCTTCTTGGCTACTGAGATGTATTTGCAGCAAACAACTTTCCCCTCACTTAAAGAAACAGGTTTAACTCCTTCATCCCTAGAGCTCTAGAATTCAAGGGAAAAGTGAGTTTTCTATAAGGTATTTAAAGGAGGAAAGAGATGAATCTATGTGGAAAATTAGATGAAAAATTGCATCTGCCATATAAGCCCTACTACATATAGATACATTCCTCCATGAAAAACGGAAAATCTCTTTTTTAAATGATACTTGCAAAGTCAGCACTAATTCTTAACAATGTCTTTCCTGCTGCAGACATAATATTTTCTCACCCCAATAATAAGGGGTAATTTGGACCCATTCTCCATTTCATTTGATGCTGTTCCTTATTGCATTTCTCCCACTGCTTCTCCCCATGTGAAAGGTGATTGCATTACTTGTGGAATATAGTGAACCACTTCAAGATATTTGTGGCATCTGGTTAAGGCTCTTTCTAGCATATAAATTAAGCTTGAATGACAGCTTGGTCAAAATTTTCCTTTGAAACTAGTCCCTGGGTGGCAAGTAGAATCAAATATTATCGTTGTATCGGCAGAAGGCTTTTTCAAGCTAGCTGATGTCTCTAACCTTTATTAGAGAGAAGTGGGTCACTCCCCCACCCCCATGAAAATAACTGATGAGATAGATGAAGAGAGCGATCTAGGTGAGGGAAATAGAGAGGTGTGTTTAATAACTATGCGGAGATGAATGCCAAGAGAAAAATGAGTGCAGCTAACACTGAATGATACTGCTGCAGAAAAATACATGTGGCTGTGAAATAATATCCCAAGAAGGAAGCAAAATAAAATGTAGCCATTCAGTCAGTTGAGACAGATTGGCAAATATTTTTCAAGTAAAAAAAAAAATTTCCAATGGAGTAAAGAGAGACTAGACAAAAGATATTCTGTACCTCTAATTTGTGGATGTTTTTTTAAATTTTTTTATTTTTTTCTGATTTGGAAGGCTTCTGTTTTCCTTAAATCTGTCTCATAGAAAAGATAGAATCTAAATTATCAAGACTTAACTTCCTGAAATGGCTTTGCTTTTACTTCATGATTGTTAAAGATTTTATTTGTGGTAACAGTAATTCCTCCTCTGTCAGGAAATCCAGCGTGTTTCACAGAGAAGCCAGCAAAGGAACAAAAACGTCAAGCGAGGGAAGATTCTCCGACATTCCACATGATGGCAGAAGATCTTTTCTTTATTAAGTAGTCAAAGCTTACAGTTTTGTATTATTCTATTAAATATGGCAAGATAAGCCATCTCCCATATTCTCTAAGCCATTTTAGAGTAATTTGTTCTCAGGACAAACCAGAAGGGACAATGTGTTTTCCTCTGCGAAAAACAAACAACCTGGGGGAAAAAAATACCAAAGCCATCTAACTAAAGTTTTCCAAAATAACGCTGAGATAACGAAAAGTGCCTTTCAAAATCACACTTAAAATGGAATCTCTTAGACTACATTTCCCAAATGTCAGTGATCATCTTGTCTGTTTATCTTGTTAATCACAGTAGACAGAGCCCGTGAATGCATTTACTTACATAACAGGCTGCTCTGTGCACTTCCCCTTCCAGGCTGAGAGTTTCTTTGAGGCTGAACCTTGTTTTTCAGAGAATCTTTCTCTGATCTGCAGTGTGGCTCTTGTCCACCCAGAACCTCAGGAAAGCAGGAGGCCTCTTGCCCCAAACTAAATGTCTAGAGAAAACTAATTCGACAATTGGGTCAGCCCTATGAGGTAGTGATATTTTCTATCTTCCGGAGAGAATCTGGAGACATGATCTATAAAGCTGGATTTCCCTCCATCTTAAAAGACAGTGCCTGCTCTTATGCCTTTTGGCTGCCTAGTATAGTGCTCCTCACTTTGTTTTTATATTTTTTATTTTTAGTGACAATGACGACGAGATAAATGCACAATAGTTGCATTCTTTACGTTTCTCAGCTTCTTAAGTTAGCGTGATGGTCTGTTCTCATATTTTGTGTTAATAGATACAAGCAACGTCTACTACCCAAAGTACAGATTATTACAAAAGTAATGTGTACAATGCAGTTTGCCTACCTAGGTAGTATTTTCACAAAGTCATAGGCAAGTAGATCTTAGCTGGGCAATGATTTAAACTAATGCATTTGTTTACCTGTAGGGAAGAAGGCAGTCCAGGAAAATAGTAAAACTTTCCATTCTTTTTCTTTTTTTTTTTCAGTTTACCCACATTTATTTATTAATTTTTACCTTTTAAAAATTATTATTTTTTGTCATGCATTTTACCCCCCTCTGGTAACCACTAAACTCTCGCCGCTGCCCCCCCATCCCCCAAATACCTTCCATTCTTATGTGATCTTTAGAGTGTCTACAGTGGCTCGGTACATCTACTGTAGGATTTGATTCCCAAATATACCCTACGTCATGGCCGTTATCATTATTTTATAAATTTTATGAGTGAGGATGAGAAGTTAACTTTTTTCTAAGATCATAAAAATAGTATTTGAAAGGCCAGGGGTTGAACTAAGATATTCTAGTTCCTATTTCTACCATGTCAGTTGAAGAGAATAAAAATCACGACTGCAGGTAATAGCATATCTAAAGGATCATTTTCCTTTATAAGGACATTTGGTCGTTTACCTTCAGTAACCCTCATGCTGGGGATCAAGTGCCACACTGTCAGCTTACTGTCTCAGGGCGAGGTCCCTTTCAGCTCTACAGAACCCATATGTCTCACCTGCCAGTGGCATGGAGACCAGCAGCCTCCCCTGGAGGATGAGTTCATCCTGAGTATCTCTCACTGACCGGGTCAGTATTCTCTCTCTGTGTCTACACATGTCCGAACTCACCACATCGTAAACCTTAATTACATGCAGTTTTTTTGTAGACCAATTATATCTCAATAAAGCTGGAAAAAAAAATCCTTTGAGACTAATTGTTCGATAACTTTATTAAAATACTATACTGAAAAATTTGAAAATATAGATGAATTAAAACATTGGGGGGAGAAAAGACTATACAAGGTTTCTGATGTAAGACCATTTGAGATGCATACGTATAGGCAGAGAGTCGCCCTCTGCTAGATTGTTTGTTTGACATCACAGAGATGCCAATCTCACTGAAATGCCAATCTCATTGTCAGTCTTAGTGTCGGTCTCATTGAAATGACACGAAAGCATGAAACTAATCTCAGTGGACCCTCCAGTAACTGCTCAGGCACCCTAAATTTTTGTGGAGGTGACCATTTCCAAAACTTAACTATGAAAGAGAATTCATGGTATGATCTCACCTACAATGCCTGTGATAGATAAAAAGCTGTGAAAACAAAGAAACAAATAATACCCAGTAACTATGTGGGAACAGGACGATGAATACTTATTAACCAATTATTTCCTAGTAGAAGACAGCAGTTTATTTGGCTCAGCTACTAACAATGTCTTGACAAAGTGTTCACATAATGACTTGCGTGGGGACAGCATAACTAATAACTCATAGGAATGTCAACGAATCTGAGCATTGAAATTTCAGAAAGGACACCTTTCTTATGTGTTCCCAGAAGCAGTATAAATGCCAGGAGAGGATCATCCCACTTAATATTTATGTATTGATACATAAAAAGAAAAGTTCAGAATTCCTACAAGTAATTTGAACAAGCCGTACCTTTCCAAACACTTTATTAACTAAGTCTCTTCCTATGGTATTTTTATGTACTTCTAGAGTTTTAAAACTAGAGATACTTTGAAGACCATTCAGTTACCCGTTCAGCTAGGATTTTTTATTGAGGAAACGATAACCAGAATCGCTGAGACTTGCTCAGGGTCTCACAGAATGTTAATGGAAGAACCAAGGCCAGAACGTAATTTTTCTGACCACCATCAAATTATTTTATCACTAGGTTATTTCACACACATTTCCAAGTTTATAACCTAGGGGTTGTTTGTCAAGATATCACATTGATACACTAGATTCATAGAACTCAGAAAATTTTATGACTAATCAAGAAATTATTGAAAAAAATAAAACCCTAAGTGAAGCACCACTAGAACACAGGTTTCTGTCTGCAATATTAATATTTGAATAGTCCTTCCAGACACAAATTCTCAAGAAAAGAAAAGAAAGAAAATAGAAGCAAGAAAGAAAATGAGAGAGTATATTGAATTTTTCCTTTAATTCACTGGTTGACTAGAAAAGTAAAATTTATGGATGGAAATATGGGAGACTATTTATCTGTGTTTACCTCTGAGATTATATAATTTAGTGTAAGATTGAATGACTTTGCAACTTTAATGGGAGTTTTTTAGTGTAGGTAAAGAGATCTCAAAAATGTGTCTAAGGTTCAGGTCTCATAATAGTGAACATTCCCAACAATACTTTGTAGATGTCCCATTTTACAGATAGAAATGTGAACAGATAGTTTAAGTGTGGCACAGGTCACTCAGTTGGGGTTTTGTGGAGAGAGAGCTCATGTCTAAATCGCACAAATCCATTCATATTTCTTTACTAAACCAGCATGCATCAATATAAGACCTCCTCTGAGGGTGTTCTTTGAGTTTAACTTTAAGTATGATGTCAAATATTTTAAATGATTTTATTTTGAGTTAATTATCACCTTAATTAAAATCAGAGAGCCATATTAATACCCAGCTCCATCGCAAGATGCTCTTTGTACCCGTCATCTTTCTCCTTCATCCATACCATTCACGTATTGCTTTGTCATATGAATTTATTATTAGAATACAGACTACAGATAGGGGAACCCTACAGTCCTGTGATAATTTAAATTGTGCATTTGGGGGCTTTTTCCAGCCCTGCTGCTTTTCTTGAGATCCAGTGACTAAAACTACAATTTCTAAACATTTTGTGGTTTGATGCATGGGGTTAAAACTGGTTCTGACTTTTTTTTAATTCTCTAGACAAATCAGATATTTTTAAAATCCAAATCTTCCAAAAAAATAGTAAAGAAGGCAGTTATTACTTAATTTTAAGCATTTTTAAAGCTGTGTTTCCAATAGCACTTACCTTTCCAGAACACTAGTAAATTTGAAAGGAAATTTGATTTACAAAACTTCCATTCTTCATTTTGTGTGTCTTTGCATAAAGCAAAATGCAACTGTACTTCATGACAGTAGTTACTTTAAAAGAAAAATGATCTTAGACTATGGCTACAGATTTGGGTTGCTATCCCACAGCATCCTCTCTGTTGGCGCCTAAGTTCTTTTCATGTAAGCACGTATGGAGCACCTACAATGAAAGGGCGAGGGGAGGAGAGTTGAGAACATTTTAAGACAAAAGGTTTTGCTTTTGGGTGTGCTTTGGTATATCATCTCTAAATGTATTTCATGCCAAATTCCTTTCAAGAAATTTGCCAATATTTCAGTTTTATTTCAACTAAAGGAAGCAGAAGCTATTATCAGCATTGAAGTGGTGACCTTTTTAAACATTATTTTTAGAATGTATTTTTCCACACCATACATCTGCACAAAAATCTTGTGTATGATCATAAAGTTCATAATTTCATAGACCCACAGGTCCTTGACCTGAGAGGGACCTTGAGATCATGTCTTTAGGCAAAGAAGGTGATATTATATCTATATGAACGATAACACAGCTAAGTAGTCATGCATGTAAATGGCTTTTACAGGTTCCCTAACTAACTTTCTTCCAACTTTGACATGTCTGTATGAATAAAGAGGTATTTATGTCAGAAAACTATTAATTTTAGAGGAAGTCAATAGAAATGTATATTTTCGGCATGAAAGGGGGATCTGATTTAACTCTCTCGATTTGCAGAATTGAATTTCTATATGTTAAGTAACATATCCAAAGTTATATAGGATAAGAAATAAAACCAAGGTCTCTTGATTCCTATTGAGTGCTTTTTCCTTACTCCATATATAAATTTGAAATGGAATTTGCAAGAATGTGGGTAGTTGTGGATGTGTTTGATGTTTTTGAGTTTTACATCTCTGAATATAGTGATTTCGTTCTGATTTCTCCAGAATATGTATTGTCTATTTCATTCATAAACAACCTATTTTTCCTTAGTTATCTTTTTATGTCTGTGTCCTGACTTTCAAACTAGAATGTGAGTCTTTAAGTCTAAGCAAAGGGTATTAAATCAACTTGAATTACAACCAGTGACTGACACAGTACTTTGTGCATAAAGATGCTTAAAATAGATTTTACTGATTTAGAAGTTGATAAAGTCATTACATGTGATATTGAATTTAGAATAAGATATTCAGTTATCCAAATATTTAGATTTAGTACCCTCTAAAAATACTAAAATGACAATAAAGAATTAAATAAAAATCAGAAGTGATTTTGCTTAACAAAGTCATTTGCAAAAAAATTTCTCCTATGTGCTTGAAATTATTTGCCTATATGTTTCTAAGTATTTTTATTAACATATATCTTTACAATAGGAAACAGTGGGTTTCAAAAAAAATCAATGAGATAAACTAAAATATTGGCTATTTAGAACTCTCAGAGAATAATCTGTCAGCATAACAAGTTTCTAATTCTTTACCCCTTATAAGCAATATTTAATAAAATTATTTGAATGAAAATATTTAAATTATATCATACATTGCTCGATACTCTAAAACAGAGGAATTCTAAATGGAATTTAGCATCCTCATTAAAAGGTCCAGAAAACTTCGTTTTTTGTGATCATTTCTATAATTTTTTATCATTATTTTTCTTCCCTTGAACTAAGATGTCACCTATCACTTGCTGCTGTCAGTGTAATTACCTTTAGGTAAATATTTTCTCTAATTTCTTGAGTCTAAGATGCAGTTAATTTACTAGGTTTGTTAGAATTGTGTATAAAATATACACAAATAAACTCTGGAATCTGAGGGCTTTCTTTTAAGTAGTAAGTGAATTTTAATTCCTGGACTTCATGAGTTAAATTTGGCTACTAGGTGACCAGGTTTAACTAAATTTATGTATTTTCCAGATATATGAGATTGACGAACTACCAACTTTTAGGGTATCTCAACTATAAATCTGTCATATCCCTAGAGGTTTAACTTGAGCAAATCCTACCTGCTTGATAAAATATTTGTTCCTACTGTATCATAAAGTCACCTCCGTATGATGTATTCTGATACTGGCTATGTTGATTTAAATAGAGACTCACTAATAAGTATGGGTGTATTCTCATAGGTCTTGGCTGATTGCAAGCAATGCCAGCAACTCACCAGCCCAAATAGTTATCACCTTTACAAAATTGCCCCATCAGTGCTGCCCAAATTCTGATAATGCACTTTTTTTAACTTCTCCCAAACTCTCGAACTTCTCAACTTCCTTTATCTCACAAACTCTACCTTCTTGTTTTGTACAAGTTGGTAGGATTGCCACTGTCAGCTTAAAGATTTCCTCAATTCTGCTCTTATGCGGGTGGTTGGGAAAGGGCCGATGGAATGGGTGTGTGTGTGTTTGTTTTGGAGGATTTATAGATAATCTAACTATTGATATGTTATATATAGTACAACATATGGATCAAAGTTCACTTCTTTTGCACATAGATATTCAGTTTTTCCAATACCACTTGTTGAAAGACTTCTTGCTTCACTGAATTGACTCTGCACAGTTGTCAACGATCAGTTGTCCCTATACATGTGAGTCTATCTCTTACCTATCTGCTCTGCACCATGACCTAGCAGTCTGTCAAAATATCATAACTGTGGTAGTCAATTTTTAATGAGTGCAGTTTTAATGTATCCCATGAGCTCAAGGCAGTGATTCTCACAGACAATCCCAATAAACTTGTTTTGAAGCACTGCCTCTAATGAATGGCCCCAGGGTCTGGCTTTTTTAAAAAGTTATTTATGTATTAAGTGCTTAATATGCTGGCATTCAGGGCTCCCCTCAAAAAGTGCCATGTGCCTCCTTTCTCCATCTCTCCTCTGGGCACAAGTATGGAAACTTGCATCAAGAGAAGGAAGCATGGGAATTTTAGCTGCAGGCCACTGCTTATATTCTTTTAATTCCTTCGGAGTTCAGTAGGAAGTAAAGATGGCCATTCAAGTGGAGTTGAGGAACTGGAAGAAAATACGGGATAACATTGTTTAACGCATAACAGACCATGGCAAAATGTTAGGATATCAAATAATGTTTGAAGCTGTGTTGGCTTTGGAAAATCATTCACAATGGAGCTCTGAACACCATATTTTCTAAATAAAAGCCAATTAGATTCTATACATAATGTTCTCATGAATATCAAATGTGTATACTACAGCTTATCGCGTATCTACTAATTTGGCATGCATTAGCATATATACTTAGTCATTTCCAAATTTGATTAATTTAGGAATTATTAAACACAAAGAAAATCTATAAAAGTTACATTCAACATTAAATATAAATTCAAAATTTATATAACAAATAATATACCAAATTACATTGTCCCCTTAATCCCCTAAATTCCAGATCTTGTCTGCTATTTCCCATCACCTATTTTTATTAAATCATTAAACTAGCCCTGTTAAAACTTCTAAATGTCTTGAGAAAACACTGTACTTTGAGTGGACCAAATGAAAATAAGCATACACTCTGACATCACACGATATTAGTAACACGAAGATATTGTGGAATGATACTCTTTACAATGAAGACACCCGAAGACAGGGATCATTAAGGGATTCACTAAAGGGCACAAATGGCTAATAAATTGCTGGGACTGGCAACCCCACTTCCACACCAGTTTTGTTGCCCTTGAAAATGAAGGGAATGAGTGATTGCTAAAAACCAATGTGCCAAAATGACTGTACGTAGCACTAAGGATTACAAAGATAAGACTCTGTGTCTACCCTGAAGAAGTTTAGCATGAGGTAAAAGGTGATGCACACATAAATATAGAGCACATATGGTGTGGTACTTGGGGCCACAAATTAAACTGGGTTCCAGTAATGGGAGAAGAAGAAAAGGAAGAGAAAGAAGGGTGAAGAAGAAATAAAAAGCAGGATCTCTTCAAGTTGCGCCAAGTAGAGGCCTATGAAATAATCCTTGAAAGTGGGAATTTGAAAGCTGAAGATAGAGACAGGAAGAGAACAGGAAAAATGCTTCTGCTGGAAAAAATACACATGTAAAGATGAGATGTCAAGGTGCTCCACCTGTCTTCGCCACACACAGTGCTGAGACAGGCACTCCCCTGGAACATCATCACCCTTTGGGATGACTTGCTCATTACTACGGAAGGGCCGCAGTTGCCATGGCACAAGGCACGTCCTCAAGACAACATCTGCACCTTGAGAGGGCGTCCAGCTTACATGCACCATTCCATGGCCTTCCATTTGAGACTGAGAGGGAAAAGAATACTAACTTGTTTTTGTGATGCCATTCACGAGAAGCAAGCTTGGTGTGCCATTCCAACACTCTTCTTTCTACACTCTTCTTTAAATAAAGGTGGAGAAAGCTTTTCATAAAAGTAATCCAGATCCCAGCCCTCATAATATCAACGTTATGGCCTGGCTACTTGCCAGCTTCTCTGGGATAGAGAAAAAAGCACCCTCCAATTTAATAACTAAATTAATTTTTTCCTCCCACAACAGCATGTGCAATTATTAAAGTCAGAAAGATCTTGGCAGCCTCTTGCACTGGTAAATAGAACGTTGCATTCTCATCATATGATTAATTAATGTTCCTGATTCAAGTAGATATGAAATCACTTTACATTCCTTGTGTTATTGAATAACCTAACGTGCATTTTGCTCGGGCACTTTTTATATCCATGCAGTTAAATCGCAAGTAATAAGCCACAAAAGCCTACCTTTATGCCAAAGCACTGTGTGAGTTACAGAAAACAAAACTTGAGGATCTGCACCAAAGGGAGTAGGAAGACAAGGAGCTGGAGAGAAAAGAAAGGAAAAGAAAGGAAAAGAAAGAGGAAGGCAGTTTGTTGTTAGTCGATCTATCATGTCAGAGGAATCTGTGCTGCTTCATGCTTGCCCGTGGTTTTCAGTCTTATTTAGTGATTTCTTAATGACCTGTTTCCTTATTCACAAGTCAGAAACGATAAAAATAAACATACTAACAATCAGAAAGCTGCCTGTGCGAGTCTTGGAAGCTGTAGGTGATTGGCCCCTGCATCAACTGTCAGGTAACGGTCTCCCTTGGGTTTCGAACCACATAAGCAATTCCCTAGGCTCAAGGGAGAATAAATGGGACATGTGGAGGATCCAAAAGGGAGACATTGTGGAAACTGTCTCTCCCTTTAGCATAGTCTGCACTCAGGAAGAAAGAAGGACGTTGTGCCCTCTAACAGAATTGTCTCAAATATTACAAAACAAACAAAAAAGACCAATTTATATGACACTTCCTACGCTGCTTTTTCCCCCTTTTTTACCCTCCCAAAATGACCAAATCTTTCTCTTAGCTAACTGACATAATAAGTTATTCAAATAGAAAACTAGCACAATTTCCCAGAAACCTCTGCATCATTAGAGAGAGTTGGGATTTCATTCCTTCAGACAGCCTGTGGGATTCTAAGGGCATCCCAACGCTCAAGAGTGGGGCCAGTCCCTTAGCAAAGAGCCAGCCCATCAGACCCAGAAAACCACCTCTATATGCCAGCTGACTGACTCTCCTTGCAAAAGGTAAATACAGAAGGAAATTCCAATTGTACTACAAATAGAAACTGAAAAAAAAAAAAATAGTCCAAAAAAATTGCCAGGAATTAGTAACCAACATGTGTAATGTTAAAGAAAATACAGTTATCTATTTTTAAACCACTTTCCTAGTCTGTCTCCTACATCACAGAATCATTTGTTTGCTTTTTTTTTTTTTTTTACCAAATAGAAATACTTCATATGGAAGGAAGTACCCATAGATCAGTAATACGAAAAGAATAGACACCAGAACTCTTGAATAATTCAGGAATCTGCTAAAAAGATTTTAAGAATCCTACTTTTGTAAAACTCCGTTTAGAACCTTAATGTTGCTTTCTAGTTGAACTCCTAGAGTCCTGACGAGGGTTATTGAATCGAGCTGAGGTAATTGGTAACAGTCATGGACAGGAAAAATGATTCTGTATAAAACAAAATGACAGGCTCAGTGTCTCCCCGTCATTTCTTAGTTAAGTTATGCCCAGCGAAAGCACAGACCCTTGTAACCTCATGGGCTTTACTGAAATACTATGTTTCTCAATCCTCAGGTACACTTTGCTTTTTATTTCTATTTCCTTCTAATTCCCACATATTCTGTTTGCCTTTTTCTCCCTAAAAATGGAGTTTAGTATATTTCTGTACCTTCTGAAATCTCTGATACATTTTATCACTCGGTGAATTTTAATTAAATTTAGAAGTAAAAATATAATCTAGAAACTAGTACTTATTTTCTGCTATTAAAAAAAAATGTACGTGGCTTTTCAAATGTCAATCAAAACTGAAAATTCTGACACATTTTCTAGGGCTGAGTCAGGAAATATGAATTCTACTCTAAATTTGAACCCAGAATTGCTGTGTGGCGTGAGCAGAACTTTAACTGTTTTTGACTCCCTTTCTCCCTATTAAAGAAATAGTTCTTACTTCACAGGAAAATGAGTCTGAAAGGCAAACATGATGATAGATGGGGTTTGCTTTTTTTCTTGGAGAAATAGGTTGTCAAATTTAGAGCATCGTTATTATTTATGCTTGTGAAAACTAGAATAGAAAAAATTATATGTAGGCTTTTCTTCCATTTTCACTAAAAAAGGCATTTAAACTAAGATTTTAGGCTGTCAAATAATTAAGATCCAGAATGCAGAAATGTCTAAATCCAAATTTGTGATGTCACTGCTTATTTTTCTCCTCTAAAAACATGCCTTCGATTTCAAATATACAACACTGATATTAATAAGCTATGTTAAATCATAATATATCTTCTTATGGATCAAAGGCAGTTCTGAAAACAAAGTCTCACAAAACAGCATCAGTTGCCTCAGTAGTATGATATCTAGGGTTCGGAGGTGGAATCCAGTCAACCAAAAAGTTCGGCACTCACACAAGAAAACAATAAAAAGTAAGAACTCAGCGTGGAAAATTCTGCTCCCTTTAGTATGCAGAAAGCACAGGCTCAAAGTAGCTTCACCTGCCAGCTGTGATTAATTTGCTATTTCTTACAACGTCTCAGTTTGATTATTAATGATAATGATTTGATTTATGAGTTCTGTTCACTGAATATTCTCAATTTCCTAAGATGTATTCTTTGTAGGAGAGGGGTGTGTAGTCGGGGGAGGAAGGGGAAAAAACACTTGGGCAGATAGCGACTCAGGTAATAGAATGTGGCATCATTTACCTCTAGACAGTGGTTCAGATCTGTCTCTCACGTTTTCCTTAGGTGTACAGGGAGATCTAAAGGCCAGGAAGAGAGATTGTACATAATGAATGGGAGAGGGGTATCATGATGCCACCTCTGTTCTGAGGTTTTGTGTCTTTCTGTGTTGTGGGAATGGAGAACATTGGGGACCAGGGCTTCTGGATTTTAAGGCTTTTCTCTGTGCAGAATTATAGCATGTAAACCCTGAGACGTGAACTGCATATTAGCATCGTGTCATTCATGCATATATTAAGAAGCCGAGATTTTTAAGACGGTATGAAAAGATGCTGGTTCTCAGAAATGAATTAGAGAGAATTAAGGCAATTAGAAGAACTCTGAGGGGCAATGTGCAGTGTTGTTGGAATATCACATTCTCTACCAGCTGACCCCCTTGTTGATTACAGAAAAGAAAATGCAGTAGAAATTAATTTGGTGCCTTTCATGAGTGCAAAAATAACTCAGGAATAATTGATTTTTAAAGGTTGAAAATTACAAAGGCTCTTTTCTCCCTTGAGAAGTCTCTTCTAGGAAAATAAGTATAAGAAAGGAAAATAAGGCAATCATCTCTGCCCAGATCATGCCCTCCCTAGGAGCCTGAGGATCTGGAAAGAGTTCAGAGCCCTCAGCACCACCTCAGTGAACTACCCACTTGGAGTGTCTGAGCCTCCAGTTCCACTGAGCGTCTCAGGTCAAGCATTCATAATAGCTCATCTCATTGTTATTAAGAGCTTTCCACGGGCTATGCGCCTTAGATATGTGAGCTCATTAGTCATCGCAAGAAAACGATGAGACAATTCCTGTTACCCCATTTACAGAGGAGGCGAGTAAGGCTCAGAGAGGTTAAGTCACTGCCCCAGGGCACACAGCAAGGACGGGATGCTCATGGAGGCAGTCTGACTCCACAGTGAGATCATGGTGTCCTACCTCTCTGTCCCTTTTACTGAATCCTGGAAAAGGGTCCCTCAGTGTCTAGAACGATCTAGAAATTTCCCTTCATACCTATGCCTAGAAGATCGGTACCTAGAGCCAGCTGAAGTGCTCCCATTCACAAATGAAAACCCGGTTTACAACTGCAAGAGCACCCATCCCTGACCCCACCCCAGAAGACGGTGCTTGTTTAAAATCAGTGACCTCTCTCAGAGACGTCGATTACTTAAACCTGATTTTAGGTCCCCAAATTGGCATTTGAGACAAGTATCTTGAGTTGGGGCTTCTTTTACTGAGTGCAACGGAGACCCTGGAAGGCTGCGCAAAGCATCCCCTCCAGCCCTCCTGGCAGGCTGTCTCACGCCCTGAAGGATACGGCCTAACAGAGCCTCATCCTTCCGTGTGGACCCTCAAGGCCAGCCTCACTCACTCTCCGGGCCTCAGCTGCCCATGGAGATGTTGGCGATTTCCAAATGTATCCGTTCTTTCTAGACCTCTTACTTGGCTTCAGACCCGCAGGCCCCTGCCAAGTGGGCACCCTCACTCGGGAGTCCGTGTGGACGTCCAGTGTCACTGAGGTGACCCCGCATCTCACAGACCCTGCACCTCACAGACCGCGCTTCCAGAATCCGTCTTCCCAAATCTCTTCTTCCTCCCATGCTCCATTTTATCGCACCCTACCCACGCCCTTCCCATCTAGAAATATGAAAACCTTGGTGTCCTTTTCCCTTGTCACCTCTACCAGATTAGTCACATTTATGCTAATGTTTACTTTCTAAATGGTTTTCAAAGCTGTCTCATCCTCTCCATTTAGATAACTAATGGTGCAAGTCAGGTTCTTATAACTTCTTGCCTGGATTATAATGACGAACTCCTCACTGGTCTCCCTGCCTTCAGCCTGGTCATCCTTGAAACCATCTTCCTTAGTGTCACCAACGGGACCCAGTGGATCATCTTATTCCCTGCTTTACACCTTCCCACATCTCTCAAATTCTTAAGCATCAAATCTGCCCCTGCCTTCTCCTCTGGTCTCATCTTGTGACAATCCCTTCTCACACATCTCCTAGCTAAGTGAACACTTGATGCATCGTACTCCATGCCTTCACTGGTGGTTCCTCTCCTAGGATGCACTTCCAGCCTCTAACCCTCCGGGTATTTTCTGCTCACATATTTATAGTGCCCTCAATAGCAGGGACCTTAAAGCGGTTCTGCCTCTTCAAATTGTGGGACTTTATGTAATTTGCCTCACCATGTTATGAAAATGAAATACGGCTGAAATACATAATACAACATCTATATCTCTGCCTAGCTGTGTGAATTTAGGCCCGGCACTCATCTCTTGGTGCCACCATTTCTATGTCTGTAATTTAAGTGAATTGAACTAGATTTAGTGATTCTCTGAACTCTTGTGATGCACAACCAACGAGTCCTTAGACATTGACTCTCATATTTTTGTATTCAGATTTATCCTTTACAAGGCACTTCCATAACTATCTCTCCTTTGTCTCTTATAATGACCCTGTTATGTACATAAGTACATTTCCCACTTTACAGATGTTTTACAAACAGTTAACTAGTTTTAGGTAACAGAGCCAGCAAATGTGACTTAGTTCACTGACAGACCCACAGAATTCAGTGCTTCTGATTCCTAGCTCACTACTTCTGCACAGGGTATAGCAACAGCCTCATTAGTCATTTTAAATCTAATTCTCCAAAACTAGAGGAAAACAAAGCAAAAAAAATTATGATAAAATATTTATACATATGTGTATGTGTGTGTGTCTGTGTGTTTAAAGTATCTTAAACAAAATAAACTGTGTTCTCATATCAAAGACAAGAGTAGATATTCAAACAAGGATGTTTCTTCTGTGGTCTTCTGTACAAGACAGTTACTATAGAGTGTTCTTTATACTTCTGTCTCAACCTGCATCAGAAATAGTTAGAATAGTTAGGGACCTTCAGGAAACATGTGGAAGGACTCCAGAAACACCTGTTTTAAATGGCTTCTCTGAATTTATAACAGAGCCGCACATACGGAGGTTACCTGGGGTCATAGGCTGTCCCCAGATCAGGCGGCCAGCTGCCCTTAGGAGCATCAGGGAAGCAGGGGAGTGCAGAGCAGTTTGCCCTGCCAGCCCTCACACAGTCTGGTGCACTGATCAGGGGTTAACAATAATTTTAGCAGTCTGACTGTGTGCCGTCATCCTCCATCACACCTTCTCCTTCTACCTGCTTCAGAAACCCAGTTATCCTCCGTCATAGATGGAAGAGCTGCACTTTGATCAGAGTTCTCACACCAGGCCGATGGCCAGATTAAAAAGGGCCCCTCAGGGGCCAGAGGCCAATCACTGGACTGATAAGTGCTGCCAGGTCATCCAGCACTAGTGCACATCCAGTCACTGCAGCCACATCGTTCCTCTGGGGCTCATGGGTGACGAGCACTGAGAGCTTGCAGTAGTGTTCTCCCATTAAAGTTAGGTTTGGTTACATATCACAGAAAACTGGAAAGAAAAATGAGAGTAGGCTGGGGGAGGGGTGTTCTTCAAACACATGCTCCCTGCCCCCGCAACGCCTGCTCTTGCCCCCTGTAAGGAGACACGCTCAGGTATCCTGCCCATTTCTGCTTCTGTCGTTAGCAGAATGTAGTCATCTTATTGCACGGGAGACTGAGGAACACAGACTTTGCCAGGCCAAAAATCAGCATTTGTTTACTAACACAGAAGAATGGATTCTTCCCTAGAGAACTAGCCAACTTTGACATATTGACAGACACCTTACTCCCCCTAATTCATTTTCAGTTGGCTGTTCAGTTTCTCAGATAATTGAGAGTGGAATACTGAGGAAAATAACTTTTAAAACTCAAAATTTCCCTTTCAGAGATATTGAACTGAGCAAAAATCAAGCACAAGAACTTTAACTTAGTTTATCTGATCAGCTAGCCATTTAACTATCTTCTGAAACAACAGGCCACAAGATAGATAGAAAGCAAAGAGACCTCCAACAGCTGACAATCCAGTGGAGGTTCAGACAGGCAGTTTAGCAGCATCAGGGTGTCTAACACCAGGTAACTTCGATTGGCCTCTCAACCCTAAAATGAGGACAGTCATGTCAGTATCATGGGTTTTGTCATGAAGCTCAGAGTAGATAACACCGAGCATAGCGGTGAGCCCTGAGCACGTGCTCGCATCTGAATCTGAAGCAATGCCCAAGACGAACTCTAGGCGAAACTGTGGATGAAGCTACTGTCATCAGGATCCTACAGGATCCACCGTTCTCGAGACATGTCCCCTCTCTACCTCTTTCTTAGGTGACAAAGCGCAGTGCTGCCGGCAGAGCAGAGCCCCTCCCAGACCTGCTGTCAGGGCAGTGCCATGGTTCTGGACTTCAGACTCCCCATCCCCTCTTTTCAGCGCCAACAACTTTCACTCTCACATATCAGGGAATTTTAGCACATTATCGAGATAGAGAAGAGATAGATTCCCTTATGGCAAAATTGCTGTTGCATATAAGATTTTTCCCTATACCTGTTGTATTTACATTTTAACTTGAAACAAGTCTTTTCAGGCAAAAGGACTATATTTGGAGGTATAATTTCAGGCATCATCAATATAAAGAGAATATTTCCAATATGGTACCTTTTCAACTATATTCATGTGTATTTAATAGACAAAAAGTTGCACATACTCAATTGTTTTCATTGTTTTAATTTAATTAATATTTAATAGTTGCACATATTTTGATGAGTTTGGACATAGACAGACACCCGCGTTACCACCCACCACAAGCAAGCTAATAAACATATTCACCATCTCCAAAAGAGTTCTTTTGTCCCTTTGATTATTTAAAAAATTTTAACTGTTACTATTTACATTCACTTTCTTGACCCCTCAACTGGTTATTTAGGTAGTCTTTCCTAAAATAAATAAACAAGCAAATAAGCAAGCAAGCAAGCTTGATGGGAAAGAATATTAAGGGAAGGAAAAGATAAACTCTGGCTTTTTTTTTTTAAGGCTTCTACCCTCTAGCCCTCGCATGTCCAGATATATGTAGAAATGTTGGCAAACTCCCAAACATGCCAAAGGAAAGCTATTGTGCTTTGTCATTAAAAAACAAATATGGCTCATATTCGGAGCTCCAGTACTTCTGTTATGTCATACCCCAATCCTGGGATCAGTTAGTTTCATTTAACAGCTCGAGTAGAGAAAATGAAAATTCTGGGAGCATAATCTCAGGGATGTGGGGGCATACCCAGGAAGCTCTCTCCCTGCCTTCCCCTTTGGATAAAGTCTCTGCCAGATGTCTGGGCTATCATCATTTCCAACAGCCATTTTAACATTACTTTTTATAAAATTAGATGGAAATATTCATATTAGAAGTACAACTTCACGAGCATTTAGGTTCGTTGCAGAAACGCTAAGAGTGAGGCCCACGAGGCGGTGTTCCGTCTAAAGGAGCATCCTGTGCTTGGGGAGGAGCCAGGGAGCACCTGGCCGGGCCGGTCCGCTTTGGTCACGGCCCCTGTAACCACTGCGAAACTAACACGGCCTGGTCGGGGGGCAGGGGCCACCGAGGACCCCGGAGAATTGTTCCTAAGTTGCTGAAAAAGAGACGCCTGTCACATATTTGTTTAATTCATGACATATCTTCATACACCGATGGGTTTTACTCTGTTGGAGCACAACGTGTGGGAGACAGCAACGTTATGGCCTAAGAACAAAGTAATTGATTAATACTGGGTACTGTAGGAGACATGCACTCTCCTTTATGTCCCATCCTAAACTAAAGACACAATACAAAGCAGAGATTTTTTTTTTCCAGCCCGTTCCAGTGAAATCAAAGAGAGTGTTTGCAGGGCAAGCTCGCATTGCTGTGAGCTGGGAATGGAGCCCTCACTGCATTTAATGGATGTTCCATGCCAAGCTCCCCAACCCCTGGGGCTGAAAATTTCCCCTAAAAAGACCTGGAAGGAATTCAAGGTTGCTAAAGGCTTGAATAAAACTTTACTTAATGTGTATTGTACATTTTTATTACCCTGAGATGATACATTATAATTACCTTTTTAAAGCATGTGAGAAAACCTTAAACACATTATTAGCAAATGATAATATTCCCAGACCAAACCAGTTTGGTGCCGGTTTCTCCAGAGAAGAGAGTGGATGGCAAGCAGGACAGCACAGTGGCAAACATGTCGGGAGAAGGGACACACATTAAGCACCAAAGACCACAAGACTTAAAAGAAACAAATTAGCCTCTGTTGGAGCTGTATAGTCAAAAGACAGAAATCCTTTTGAACTGTGCAAGAAATTATATTGTGTGATTTTTGGATGTTCTGTAATAAATTAGCCAAAACAGAAATAGACGTTTTCCAGAATAAAGTGAATAGAGAAAAATCTTCTGGGAGGAATACTTACTTTAGCTTTTTTAGAAAACAAACCATTAACAGTTGAAATGGACAGAATCAATTTCTTATGGTGTCTGGACACGAAAGAAATGGAAGTTGATTTTCATCCTTTTCTTCACCCTGCTTGAGTTCGCCCAAACTTAAAATTTAGAAATCTCTCTGAGAAGGAACTGACTTAAGAATTCCTACAATCAAATATGCATTCTGAAGTCTTTTCAAGTGAGGTGACTTTTGAAAATTATTGAGCTGGGAATGAAGCCGATATCCTCTTCTGGAGACAGGCAGGAAGGCAGTTGCAGGCTGGCGGGTACCTGTGGTGCACCCGTGGGCACGGGCAGGCTCTCCCCAGGAACCTCCCCTGGGCTGTGGGTAGGGCTGGCCTTCACCTGGAGGTGATGAACTGGAGATGGAGGCCGGCTCCTGCATGGCTCAATTTCAGATCAAAACAGATTTTGTTCTGGTAAATGTCTTCGAGAAATCAAAACTTGAGAGCATTTAAAATCTGTCCCTTAGCATTATAATCAGGGAAGCTGGATTGGAAGTCATTTTGCAGGAATTTTCAGCATTAAATGTTGGTGGAAAGAGACTGACATGGTTGATAATGCCAGTTGGTTACCCAGGCACCTAGGGTGTAGCAGGCGGTTTACAGGAAGGCGCGGGAGGAGAAGAAGGGCTTGTCCACTTCTGCGCTTGTTAAAGTTCCCCTGACTGTATCTGCAAATTATGAGAGAGATGAATACAACATGCCAGTCATTTTCACTGATTTTGAATACTCCATTTCTCCCAGACTTTTGAAATCCCATGTAATGAAAAAGATATAGGGCCTGGGAACAATGACTATTCAGTGGGGATGGTCTATGCCATGGGATAAAGTGTATTTTTTATTGTAAGTACAATGTAAATATTGGAAGTTTCCCCATAGTGCACAATATAAAGGAGATTGATATTGCAGTTTATGAATCCCTTAGGAAAAAAGATATATGAGAAAATTGTGTTGATAACTATTCCTGCACAATTTCAGGAGATAATAGAGAATATTTCCTTTTCCTGATCTTTTCTTTATTCTTTGAAACTTGCGATCCATTCAGGTTGGTCAGAACTGGCCTATAAGGTCATCAAAAGAGATAATATCTGATGCATATCTATGTAGTGAAGTCAGTCCTTTAATCTCTCAGCAATGGGCAGTAAAATATGCTATTATCATAAACTCACATCTAAACTGTCAGTAATCCAGAGGCTTGAGCAGTCATCTGGACAGTCTAGAAAGTCAATTTAGACAATTCTACAACGACGTTGGGTACTGAATTTATTAGATAACTCTACTTTGCCAATGTAGACGTGATCCAAGTCCAAATGAAAAAAAGAATTAAATACCTGAAGGCAGCACCAAAATGTGACCATTAGAAACCTGCATAAATCCACTAAAAACAAATTATATAAATCTCATTTTTAGACACTGTTGTTAGAACTGTTTATCAGGAATGCTATAACCTCTTGAACTTCAGTTTTAGCAAAATTTTAGTCAATGTCTTTCAAAGTCCTGAGGCAGTTAGATGTAGTAGAAGTGGAAATAAGTGAACAGGATTCCAGTCTGAGGCCTTCCTCACACAATATATGTTACTTGGAAAAGTTATGTCGCCAGTTCTTAGACAAAGTGACGGATCAAGTACATGTGGAAATGCTTCCCTCTGTTCCAAACACGTGGAAACGCACAGGTTCAGCTCTGTGAATTTATATAAATGTGAACAAATATGAATACACATATTTAAAACAGACAATTTGGTTCAAAAAGAAGAAAGGGAATTTCCAAGAGTCAGAAGTAGAAAGGAAATATCAGTAAATAGGAGTTTAATTTTTGAGGCTTACAGCAGGGCTGAGACCAGAGGGCTGAAATTTTCAGAACTATTGCCATAGGACCAATATGAGATAGGATACCAAACCCCCATTCGTGAGTCTGGGGCCCAGCAACTTACGACTTGCTTTTTGACTAATGGGAGTTCAGAGTATAACCAAGCAGGGCTCCTAGGTCGTGGCTGGTACTCATCATGAGTAGGAGCAGTGCCCCAAACCACTGCAAAGCCAAAAATGTGTCTTTTCCATGTGTGGGATTCAGAATCATTCCATTCAATCTGTCAGACTCTTTTGGTAGCAGTATAATGACTCCGTGCCGAAATACAACATGAAAGCCTAGTTCGAGGCCAGTGAATTTTGCAAGTCTTAGAGATAACTATGGAACTGCCCCCAAAATGAGGCTATGCAAACTGTATTCAGTGGGAAATAATTTCCATGGAAGTTAAGCTTAGGAAGAACCAATAGAAAACACGGGAAACTGTAACATTCGGGTCAGCAGCTCAGGTTGTCAGTTATGAGAAATATCTATAAAAATATCTCACTATGACTATGGTTTTTCAATTTCTGCTTTTAATTCTTCCCATTTTGCATGTGTATTGAAACTATGTTGTTAGGTTCATGAAAATTCTGGATTATTTTGTTATTGAAAAAGTATTTTTTTATTTAATAATTACTTCATTTTACTCAAATTATGATTTTAGTGAAAAAAACTATTGTTAAAACTACATCACTTTTCTTTTGGTTATGTCTTTATTAATCTCTTTTATTTTTGTTCAGTGTCCCTATGTTAGAGTATTATTTATACACATCATTTGATTGAACTTTGCTTTCTAATCCGGTGTGATCATCTTTCTCCACTGGAGAATTTAGGTTTATATGTACATTGCTGTCTATTACTAATATACTTTATTAATTCTACCATAACATGTACTTTCTATCAGTCTGGTTATTTTTCCTTCTGTCTTCTCTTCTATTGGATTAATATTTTTTCTTTATTTTATTTTCTGCCTTTTTAGAAATTATACCAACTATATCATTTTGTTTGCTTCTTGTTCATGATTATTCTTTGTTCTTTGCTCTACTGTGGAAATATCTCAAAGAAATAATTGACTCATCCATTTCTGTGGTAAATTGTATGTGACAATGTGGCTGGGATACGGGATGCTCCCATAGCTGGTAAAACATTATTTCTAGGTGTGTCCGTGTGGGTGTTTCTGGAAGAGATTAAAATTTGAATCAGTAGGCTGAGTAAAGAACTCCCCTCCCCAGTGTGAGTGAGCCTCATCCAATTCATTGAGAGTCCAGATTGATCAAAAAGATGGAGGAAGGGTGAACTCTCTCTTCTTGAGTTAGAACATCCATCTCCTTCTGTCCTGGGACTTCAGAGCTCCTGCTTCTCAAGCCTTCAGACTTGGGCTCAGACACCAGCAGCTCTTCTGGGTCTCCAGCTGTAAAGGGCAGTTCATGGGGCTTCTTAGCCTCCATAATCACGAGCCAGTTCTCATGATAAATCTCCTTTTATATATCCAGAGATATTCCATTGGTTCTATTTTGCTGGCGAACCTTGACTAATACACCATCTAAACTACAGGGAGTTGTTCCAAAATCCCTTTCTTCTACATATCCTCTCTTTTGAGATGAGTCGTGGAGTGTTAGAATTCCCCCGAGCTTGTCAAGAGGTAGAAGAGAGTGAGAGGCTAGGACCATGGTCCCTTCTCTGCCTCTCTGACAGCAGTTCCACTCTCAATCTCCATTAGTGGATTTCTGGATTTCACTCAAAGATGGGTTCTTCAAAAGTGAAAATAAGCACACAAAAGAAGCAAAATGCAATTTGAAATCCATTGGAATGATAAAAAAAATGAAATTAACGTAGTTTTTAAATTATGGGCTAACTGGACCCAAGATGGTCAAACGGTAAGATCCGTGGTGTTCTGCAGAGCTCTGCATGTGTCTCTGACTTTTCATCATTTTTATTGATAGTTCTCAGTGCGAATACATAAACTGCGCTTTGGGCATTTTGTTTGTTACAACCTGGATAGATCTGTATAAAACACTGAGTACAAAACTGAGCAGAAAATAAAAGCAGCGTCTTCAGTGGCGATTTTCATAAATATTCAGTATTTTAGGATTTTTTAAATACAATTGCTAAGAGAGGATGATATTAATCTGAATAAAAAAACTCAGAAAATATGTGATAGATGTTTCCAAAGATCTGAAAAATTATGAAAAATTTTCATATTCATAAAGAATTAAAGTGGCTCCAGAAAATAATACTAGAAAAATGAATAACCAACTCTAGGTTATTAATAGAAAGAACATTCTAGCAGTTATCACTGTTCAAAAATTATAATAAGCTCTCATTTACAGTGCTTGGTTTATCACTCAAGGCAGTTGAACATTAGATTTATTGGGCTGTTCTAGCCAGCATCCCATCCCCATCATCAGAGATACGCTCAAGTAGATAAAGATAACCTCCAATGCCATATGTTGCAAATTAGATATCTGGAGATTATATGTGTGGTATTAATTTGGTTCACAATGTCAAGTCATTTTAAGAAAGAAACATAAGTCGAAGAAACTCAGTCCTCCATCCCCCTAAGACTCACATATAACCTTGCCTACCACAAAAGCTTTTCCACCTTCGAAGCAGCCAAAACCAAATTATATTAAGGTTTTTTTTCTGGAAGTCTTCATCTAGCAAAGTTAATATCATCATTTCTTTATCAAGCCAGGGTCGTGCTTGCTACTCATATTATTTTTTTTGAAAAAAACTAAACATATATTGTTTGGGTCTATGTAAATAGATCAAAGAAAAGCAGGGGGATGATCATACACCATAAAAGCAGGTGGTTCTCTTGATAATGGGAGGAACACACAGTTATGGGAAAGCAGAGAAATCCATAGGGTACTGGCAATGTTCTAATTCTCAATCAGGATGGTGCACACATAGGTTTATTTTATAATCTTCTTTAAACTCTACACATAAGTGTTGTACGTTTTTCTGTATTATGCTGCATTTCTTAATACTTTTTAAAATGTGATTCAAGTAAGATAATCAAAAGAACAGACCCCCTTAACAAAGCAAGCTGGGAAAATTTCTAGAATCCCAAATGATCAGACAGTTTCCAAGAGTGGTAGGTCACACAAAATCAGGTTACTTCACATATTAAAATTTAATTCTTACCTCTGTAGTAATGCCACTTTAGTTTTGTTAAAAAACTGACCAATTTATTTTTTAGTGACCAGTTGTATTGATGATGCACTAAAATAAAAATATGGAAAGTTTCAATTTGGTGACTAAAATCAAACGTAGAATCTCTTTCTTTTGATTTAATTGCATGGAATATGGAGGAAAATTAAATTTTGGAGAATAAACCAATTATTATTTATGGCTTATATATTGAAATCAGCCTATAGTTATGACCGAGATTAAGTAATTACAGGTTAGAAAGACAGCTGCAAAGATATTTTCAATATATCATAATTCAAGAATTTTATTGTAATTAAATGTTTGGTATCAGAATCTGAAATTATTTTTATATCCGGCTAATGAAAAATGCAATAAAAAGTTTAATTAGCAAAAATGCAGTGGATAAGAATATAATGGAAACAAACTTTGGGTGAATATAATCATGTTTTATGAATGTATGTTTAAGACACCATCAAGAGTAGTAATTAAGTTAAGGATAATCAAAGAACATTGTTATAGGAATATATTGATATGATAATTTCTTTTTAATTATTTTTAAACATTATATCCAAGGCTCTTAATGCATTTTTCTATTGCCGATTAGCTCTGTAACAAAGCAAGCATTTTCCTTGATTTCTATTATTATCTTGCTGTACTGTGTCAAAGAGGAGAAAAATGTCTACCTATTTCGCAGGGTAGGACAATAGTTAAAAAAGGAACAACTTAAGTAAGTTCATTAGACCTATAGCATGCAGTATAGACTCTGAGAGCTCCAACGAGTCCCAAAATGCCAAGTGTGGTAATGCATGAAAACACCAAAAGCTATATAGTGGTGCTCATGTTGGACTTCTGTTAGTGCGAGTTCTATCAGTTATCCAAGTGACTCACTCAGGCACAGTGACATAACTGGTCCATTCTTCCAGTTCATAGCTATGATGATTACATGCCACACTCACTTTTCAGGAATTAAAAATTTTATCATTTCAAATGCCAAGGATTTACTCCATTTCTCTCAGGTATAAATTTCAACTTTAAAACTGTTTCCAAACTAGTCCAATTG
>NW_006431956.1:2636180-2685699 GCF_000325575.1 Pteropus alecto | reverse complement strand
TGTATCAAAATCAATCACTAATCTTTACTGAACGTTTACCGTAGTCAGGAACTCTTAGAGCTTTATGTGCATTTAATCCACAAAGAAATCCAGTAGGTTAGGTACTCCTGCTATCCCTGTTTCCAGAAGGTTATGATTCTCAGTAGCTAGGACAAGTTTACGCAGTGGGTGAGTGCTACATCGGGCAGCCAATGGCTTGAGGGGAAAAAAGAAATTTTTGAATTCCAAAAGCTTGCTTTTCATTTGAAATGTTAACTTCTGGAGACTCTGATTATAGAGTCCATCTCACAAACCAAAGTGTGAGAGGGCTGCACAACGAAGTCAGAGTAATTTTCCCGTGCAGAGCGGACTGAGCACGATCTGGTCTGTGGGAAGGAGACTAGAGAAATCTGGTTGGAGAAAAGAGAACTAAAGGCTAGCATAGGACAACTTTCCCTTCTGCCGTGAGCGAGCATCTGAAGGTTTCATATGTGTGTGTCCAAGAGGTGACCAAAAGCAGCATCCAACTGAAAGCTTCAGGATCATAACAAAGGAATCTAACTGGTATACAAAGCACAAGTCGTGCAGTGTGAATAAGCAGACATCAGAGGTGGGTGTGGTCAGAGCAAGGTGAAAACCCAAGGCTTGGATACCAAACAGAACCATCGACCAACCCCTGATGCCAGGAAAATACCCTCTTCTCTTCCCTTCCGGTGACAAGCAAGAAGTCAGAAATGAAGAGGGAGAAAATAGGAAGAATTCTCATTTGTTTAGCTACTCACAGGAATACATATTTAGATAGGAGGTGACTGAATCGCTGCCACAAAGGTCACACACTTCTGTTCCTGCGTGGAAACAGCAATGTTCTGCAGGAGAGAACGACTCTGGCCCGAATCCGTGTTTGCTCACTACAAAACCAGCAAAAACAAACACACACAGAATATCTCTCTCTCATTCTCATTGAAAGGTTTACTATTTTCTGTAACGTTTTCCCTGTTGCACAGGTTTATCTGCAGCAGTGGCTCTCCCAGCTCTTGCCATTATGTTCCCTGTTCTCTGTCTCATCCACCATAAATCGGCATTTACAAAGACAGGAGTCCATAGTCTTGACACTCTCTCCAGCCTTTTGTTACGAGCTGTACGAGCACAGGTCCCACATTCCCCTTTATGGGGATTTACAGTTTTCAAAACATTTTTAGCATCTTCTTCATTATGTTCTGAAAAGAAGCAAATATATATATATAAATTTACATATCTATATGCATATATATATATACATATTTTAAAGTCTGCTGTTAAAAAAATAAAAAGAATCAACAAATGCCAGAAACTCATTATGGAACAGATATGGATCTATAAACAGTGACCTCTAAAACCCTGTCCCTTCCGATTGGAGATAGGGTCCAGAATCTAAACTTCACAAAATAGTCTTGTGAACCCTAGGAATGCTTAAGGCCCATATAGGCATCTTATCATCTGCAAACTGCCAGTATACCATCTCTAGGTGGGCCTGGGTTTGTTTGATATTAAATTATACAAATACTGAATTAATTAATTAATTAAATTGTTTGGTTATTTTTTAGTGAGGCAACCCTTGGTTGACCTCATAGATTGCAAGGACCTTATCAGCTTACAATCCCTTATTTTTTATTTTTATTTTTTATTTTTTACGCCTACAGCACCTAGTCTTCCTAGGTGGTCTCCCATCCAAGTACTAACCAGGCCCAACCCTGCTTAGCTTCTGAGATCAGCCGGGATCAGGCTTGTTCAGGGCGGCATGCCTTAGACATGAATACTGAATTTAAACCACATAAACTCAAAAAAACAAAAATAATGTGAAATCTAGATACTATTGAGGATATCAGGTATGCCATATAAAACAGCAACCACTTTAGAAAAACCACCTAGTAATCTAAAGGAAAAATGCCTAGGAAAAATGCATAGGAAGAATATGGAAATAATACCTGCCCCAGTGCCTCAGAGCTCTGGCTATTAACACAGAGACTATGCACGTAAAAGGAGTAAATGTGACCTTTTATCCTGTGAGTCACATGGGTCTGAACTCAGGATGTTGGACAATAGACGCCATCAGCATACTGTGGGGTAATTAGGAGGAAGCTGTTCCAAGGAAGCAGAAAATGATGGGAAGGGCAGAAAAAAAATGGGACCTGGATTCCAGGCATAATGTTCTTTGGAAAGTGGGAAGAGAATTTTTTAAAAACCACCTGTGAGCTTAGGGAGAGAAGAAAAATTCAAGAATCAAATGAACAGTCTAAAGGATGAACCTAGGAGCAGATAGGACAGGATTCAAGAACTAGATAGGTAGCTTGTTGGAACGCACAATGCTTAGATCCAGTCTCCATTCACCATTTATCTTAGAATCTTACAGAAATAATTTCTAAAGGTAAAAATTAGTTTATCTCATAGCTTTTTTTCCGCTTAGAAATAGAGTTTCTAGGAAGGAGAAGCCATGGAAAATAAAAAATGATAATAAGAAAGTCCAGTTTCAAAATATTACCCCATCTTACTTGATAATCCTAAATCTAATTTAACTTGTAGAAAATTCATAATTGGATATAAAAAAACTTTATAATTGGATATTAAAAAACCTAAATTTTAAATACATGTGGATGAGATGGTTCTACTTTTTGTCTCTGAGTACCTTTAGTCTATACTAACTGCTCTTACATGCATCATCTCGTTCTCTCCAGTGATCTACAGATAAAGCAGGACAGATATTAAGCTCTAGTTCGTAGGCTAGAATGCTAAGATTCCAGACAGTGTAAGTAATTATCCCAAGGTTGCACAGCCAGTAACGAACAGAACTGAGACCGAACACCTACATCTCACTGACTGACTACAGTCCGCAAGACGAGAGGTAGACAGTTTCTGTTTTGGAGGCGGGGACATGTGTAGACATAGACTTTGATTCTTATTGAACTCCAGAAGAGAGAGCAACCTTCCAGGCTCAATGGATGACACCAACATCCCCATTTATCCAACAGTGGGTCTAAATCTCCTTGGAAATTTGGATAACTTCCCACAGAAAATACAGATTGCCATCCACAGAAAATAATGCTAAGGAGACTTCCGGGATTGGAGACAAAACTCTGATATAAGAGAGAATCCTATCACTTTACATCCTATCAGCGAGTCTACTTTGAGAATGTACTAGATCTTGTGCATCCAGGCTACTTTCAGATAAAAGAGCCTTGGTTTCACTTTGGCCAACGCTACTGATTTATTTTGGAGCTATCCAGAGTGCTCATTGCAGAGCATAGGTGTCCCTTTATCCAAAGCAAATGGCTTTTTTTTTGGGGGGGGGGGCGGGGACTAGAATCACGATATTTTATTTCACACATTATTGAATTACTGAAGGTCTGGCTTTCATAAAGAATATAGCATCCCTACTTTCAGAATTGGCCAGTGTGGACATTAACAGAAGCAAACCAGAGACATTTAAACAAACATTGATCAGCGATTGACTGATTTATACACATTGAGTATTTAAAAAGCATCAAGAGTCATACTTCAGCCAAAGCATTTTATATTTATCTATTTTTAAGGCCTGGAATTACTGAATAGTTAAGCTAAGAATAACTATTTTTTTGTTTTGTTTTTTTTTAAGTTATCAACTTAAAACAAAACAAAACAAAAAAAAAAACGTTTTTACCACAACCTATAGTAAGTGAAATGGTAAACACACACACATACACATGACACACATACACACACAGAGCAAACACTTAACCCTGTGATATTTCCTATTCTGTTTTAATTTATTGGAAAACATGGTTTCATGTCCCACCGATAGGTCCTGATCCACAGTGTGGGGAAAAAAGAAACTGAAAAGAACTTTTAATGACCAAGCTCATAGGAGATGTCTGTTTTTTACATGGCTTATTCACCAGACCTACGTCTGTTGTCCTGCTCTGGACATGTGCTCAGTTCTGCTTCTTCTGTCACATCTTATGAAAATTATATCACTGCCAAGTCCCTTCTGAAACACTCTCAATCTGATTTGGCCTCTTCTGTGAACCCTCCACTAACCCAAGGTCACTTTCTCTCATGCACAGACAGATAATGAGGTCAGAGAGAACACAGGGCAAGGAAAAGAAGTAGAGGCTGAGAGAGGGGTCCTCCTCCAAAAAAAGAAAGCCCGAAAAAGGAAGACCAAAGGCCCCAAACACCGCTCATCACTTTTGCCATTTTTTTCTCTTCTTCACTTTCTCCTCTTTCATCTTCTTTAGCAACATGAGAGCAAAGTTTTAGTATAAACTACTCCATCGCCTATGTCTGCCTTTCATCTACTGAGAATTTTACAAATGTCCTCACTTAATTTAAGCTTCACAATAACCATAAGGTCTGTATCATTATATCCAGTTTTATAGATGTAGAAAGTTGGCTTCCAGAAGGTTAAATAACTTCTCAATGAAGAAATAGACAGAATGTTTTAGAGGCTGTTAACTTAGGGTATTAATGGACAAATAGAAAATGTTTAGAAGTTCATTACATAATGCAGAGTTTACATAGCACCTTATAAACTAGCATGTATTAAGCAAGTAAGCAATAACAAAACATCCGTCATTACTTTAAAAAGTTATTAGATCCTTAATCCTTGTGCTAGTGCACAATTTCATCACTGCGTGACGTTATTTTAACAACTCTAGGTACAAGATAAACAATCTTAAATAATCGCCTAATGAGAAACTATAGCATAAAAATTGGAAGTACCTATCGTTTATGCTAAGCATAGCAGTGATCAGCTTAAACTTGAGTCATTCTCTGTTTTTCACACACAAGTCATATGAAAATATTTACTAACAAATATAAACAAGTCATGGCATTAACTTTACAAAAGGACTTCTTTAAATCATAATTTCCCTAATGGTTTACAAAAGGTGATCACAATAACAAAACTGGACTTTAGCAATCCAATAAAGAGAAGCATAACTGACCTCTTCTTCTTTCCTCCCCTCCACCAAGTTTTGTCTAACTTGGGTTTTGCAATAAGGTAGAAATGACAGAAATTATGCAGATAAAGCACAACATTTTTAAAAGCGGTAGAATTCTAAAACTCACTGCTTTCTGCCTGCTTTAGGACACTGGTTTGCTAATGAATTCCCTGCCCAGGATGTCTTCCCTCTCAAATAAAAGGCTTGAAACAAAACAAACTAGAGGAGACCTTCCCTCCGTCCTCCCCCCACTTGCCTTTCAGCACATAACTCAGCCAGCCAGCTCTGAAACATCGGGCTTCTCGTTTCCCTCTTCCTAGTCACTCCTTGATTGGACGCTATTCCAGATTTCTGAGCTGACCACTGGCCTGAAGCTACTTTGGCAAAGATCAACAAGGGACATACTTCTTAAGGCCTCTCCTTAGTCTTTCCCCTGCAGGACACCATCTGGTGATCCCCTGTCCCCTCTGGAAATGCGAGACACCGAGAGGCTCTACTCACCTCAGAAGAAGTTGAGGAAAATCAGCTAATGAAATACCTCCATCTTCTCTAGTCCACACTATAAAACCATGATTGAACACGGGTGTAAAACTCCTCAGCAGGGGCCAGATGCGTTGAGATGTTTCCTCTTTACCACAAGACTGTTTCTGCTAGTCGTATGGGCACTATTAGTAAAATACCTTTGTTTTTGCTGGAGATGTGAGGTGTGCTGTTAACCAGAGTCTGGCTTTTTCCTCTTTTACTGAAAGCGTATTTTGCACAAGCCGCTCAACTCACAAGAGTTAGTTTAGTTTAGCATCCTTCATTTTTAAAAAGTTACCCACTCCCATAATCGATTAGTGCAGTAAGACGATGAATTGAGTCATTCTTAAGAGGAGAAAATGATGAGGGGGAAAAGAAACCCAGTTTTACTCCCCTCTCTTGTTCTTCCTGTGAGCTTTCAGACATGCCAATGGATATTTAAACAATTGAAAATATGGGCAGCAAAACCATTAAGAACGAGAAATGAATTCAAGGTGATTTAAGGGCTCTTGAGGAGTTTAAGGAATATTAAGGCAAGAGCAGAAGGATCTATACTTTTCTGGATTTGTAGATGAGATCATTATTTTTAAAGCAATCAAATAATAAAATATAAAGGTAAACAGTAATTATGGGAGTTGCTATGTCAAGATAATGCATTTAGCCCTTTTTCATGGGGAAGGACTTTCTAGACATAGTGAAATTTAAGAAGATCTAAAGAGTCACTGAAGTGAAAAATGAAGGGTTAAAGGACAAGGACGATGGGGTAAGGGTCATAGAGCTACTTTGGCAAATGATAAGAAAGCAGTGGTGACAGCGAAAGTCTTCGAATCAATCCTTGTGAATTTTAAGAATAGGCTGATGATTTTCCATTCCCACTTTTTGAAATGTTTTAACTGCCTTAAGTAATTTATATTGGACATACATAAAGAACATTAAAGTAATGCAGTAGTTTGATCCCATAAAGAGAAAAAACTCTTTATCCCTAAAGTTCTCAATTGAAATATAAATGTAAGTGGAATTGAAAGTAGAAGGAAATAAGTGATATAACCTATTCCATGAGAAGTTTAACTATAGTGACAGTGAGCGAATAGTGCAAGTCTCGTTACTTTCTAGCATTTGAGATTTCTAGAATTGTATTTTAGCGTAATTGAAATTTCCCACACTATCATTTTTGCAACTTATAAGTTATGTGGTTTTTGTCATTAGGAGCAATATGTTTCATACCCGATAGTGATCTGATATTGGTAAAATAACCTCAGGAAAATAGAAGTTCATCTGAACTTAAGAAGCTGAAGCCTGTGCCTTGATACTGGTCCCATAGAAATGTTCCGTTCCCTATTTTTGTATATATTTTACTAAAAACAAACAAACAAACAAAAAATCAAACTAAAACAGTATGTGGGGGTTGAAGAAAGATAATAGATTGAGGTGGATAAACTGTGGTTAAACTAACAACTGAAATAATGATAACTGAAAAAATTATGTAATTGATTAATTTTTTAAACTCTAACATTATTTCCACACACACAAAAAATGATAAGTATGGTAAATTGTTTTATAATTTATTTCTTCTAATAAATTTTCTATTTTAAGTGTTTTCTATCTGCTTCAAAGGAACATCTGTGTTCTATCCATTGGACTGAGACAATCTGCCAATGGTGACCAACACCGACCAATTATTGTAAAAAAAAAAGATAATGAATACAATTCTTCAACTTCCAGATTTTCTTCTCATAATTTTTTCATCAAATTTCAGTAATGCATATATACTAGACTCTAGTATAAATTAATCTGGAGTAACACAAGTTTTACTGTTATAGATTTACAAGTTATACCTTTATTTTAAATTAATTGAGTCAATATTTTATTTTCCTCTCTCCATAGCACCCAGGGCTAGGTGACATGCTTCATGTGAAATGCAGAACAGGCGTTAGAACCCAGACATCCAGCTCATTTCCTAGCATTTTGCCTTCAAGTTCTAAATGCTTTAGTAAAATTTTTGAAATACTAAAAGGAAAATATTTCACAGTATTTCTGATTCTTGATGGAAAAAAGCATATAGATCCAAGCAGAAATTAGTTTAAATAATGCTTCTACTTTACATCCAAAATATTGAATATCTGAGGTTGCAATTTCTTTTAAAGATTTTGAAGTCGTCACACAAAATAAAAGATGCTAGAAATAAGTGAGGTAGTGAACAGAGATTTACTCAGATGAGGGTGTTTATTGAAGCCCTCACTCTTACCAGGTTCACTAGAGATGACTGTTAAGACAGTGGTAACTAAGACAGCAAGGGAAACCGAGACACCTGGAAGTTCATGATACACAGTTATCTCTACAGATTAATAATTCTCAAGTAGTGATTATTCCTCTACCTATTTTCTACCTCAACTTTTCAACCTAAAAGTTTAACATATGTGGTTCCTTGATCAAAAATTTCCAATATCTTCCACATAAAGACAAAAAAATAAAAATTATACTATCTAGGGTAAATTACAAGGCAGCCTGTGGAAAGAAGTGGTCATCCAGGGCTCCAGATGCCCCAGTCCACGTGCAGAGGAGGCCGAGTGGGTCCCTATCATGGCACACGTGCAAATAGGTAGGTCGTGGCACAGAGTTGGAAAGACCCCTGTCACCACCACCTTAAACTGTCTTAGTAAAGAAAGTCATTCTCTTATTGATAATAATGGTTGCTGGACAGTTCTGTTTATTATCTGTCAAGTACCGTATGTGCATGATCTCAAACCATCCTTTAACCAAACTTATGAGATTTGTAGTAGTATTAAACCAATTTTTGACTAGCAAAATTATAAAACTGGAATTCAACCACAGGTCCCTAACAACGTAGCTTCTAAAACACTAGGCTTTACTATATCTCTTTTGAGACAGAAATATAAATGAATATTTTAAAATAATATAAATGGCATGAGTCAATAAACAATCTGGTAAACCAATATTTAAACATCGGGAAATATATTGGACTAATGAAAATCCATGGGTTAAAAAAAAGACCAATTAAATCTATGAGTATTTTCTCAGAGGAGGAAAATGTAATAATTGTATGTAATGTAATAAGTGTTTCTCATCTCAAATCCTCTGATGCTAGAATTGTTATTTAAATATCTTTTGGGGAGAAGGCTCTTACATGGCAGCCATTTTTATTGGTACAGTTATCTGAGTAGTTTTCTAGAAATGCCATAGATGAGAACATAAGCATCCCAGCCTCTTAGCAAAAGCAAAAAAAAAATTTTTAATATTTTTTAAGCATGGCTTGCATATAATTTTAATAAGAAACTCTATGTCATCAGTATTTCTAAATGTATTACCAAATAAGTAAAGATTTTTAGATAATTTTCAGTTCACAGTACAATTCTTTGAAATTAACCCACAAGTTGGTTTTACCTCATATTTATATTTTATCAAGTCTATCTTTCTGACGTAGGCATTTCTTTTCTTGGGATTCTTACAGAGATAATTATCATGCACAGAGTACACTCTAGCCTTTGGTGGTTTTAATCTCAGTTCAAGATCTTTGTGTTTAGTACATTTCTTTTCTTTCATCTGATCATGTACATGCTAAGATGTCAAAACCAAAGTATCTGACATATCAGTCATAGGTTTTAGTCAATGTGTCAAATCCTTAAAGGTTTAAAGTTCAGTTAAGATGTCAAAACCAAAGTATCTGACATATCAGTCATAGGTTTTAGTCAATGTGTCAAATCCTTAAAGGTTTAAAATTCAGTTTAAACAAGAAAATTTTAAAATTCATCATAGTGATAAAATAACATATCAGATCTCAATGAGTGAAACTTATAGTTGGGTCCACAGCAAAATATACTTTTTTAATTATGGTTAGAATTGAATGTATCATCTACTGAAAGGGAGGAAAGAGACGGGAATTTTATTATAGATTGTCCTGTCAATTCACAGTACAATTCATACTGCAATTTAAGTGCAATTAAAGTACATTTCTTGGTTATCAGGCTTTCTCAAGAAGAATTTTGCACTAACGTGTCTGTAAGCAATAAAATTTACTTAGAACACAGTTTTGTGGAAAATGATCTAGTTCATGTGCTTGTGAGTGTGTGACATTTACTCTCGTCACAATGCATCTCCCTTAAGGACCTAGCAAAGTTTTCCAGTATCAACGTGAAAGTTAACATTTCACTTAAAAACGACAATAAAGGCAGCAATCGCGTTTACAGCTAGCTAAAACTTCCGAGGGGCTTGAAGACAGCAACTATGCAGTTCATGAGAGAGTCCCCTCTCTGAAGAGACTCATAGTAGAGCTCCGAGACCTTGACAGCTCACCACTACAGACAGTCTGTGCAAACTGTATGCTGACGATGGGCCCTCAGGGGAAGGTTTTTCTGTTTTCTGTCTCTGCTGCTAACCTAGTATAACTGCCCTCTTGCCAGTAACGTTAATGATGATGATTATTAGTAATAACTCTGAGTAATGAGGTTTTCTTCCTTGTGCTCAAAATAATTGCTCCATGTAAATCTACAGCAATTTTTACGGTATGCTAAAGATTAGTTACATTAGAAACTTGGCAAATCTCACTCATAGAGGCATTTTACCTAATGATCTAATCCGTCAGTTCCCAGGCTTAACAGGCTTGATACTCACTTAGTACTAAAGGATCTCCCTCTTTTCAAAGCAGAACTAGGAAACAACTTAGTCACTAAGCTAAAAAAGTTCCTTGAAAACATGAACCCTAGTTTAAGCAAGGAAAGCCTATGAGTGCAGGAATATATAAAGGTTATTAAAGATTAGTCTCATAGACTGAGCAATTCCTTACTCATTAATTAGATGTTATTTAAATAAATTTTTCTTATATTTTGATTTCTAAAGCAACTCAAGATTAATTTCTAACCATGTGAAACTTGCAGTTTATTCATCGTATAAGTCAACGTATGAATGTGTCAACAAGGAGTTAGAGATATTAGCTACACCCTTTCTTTCTCAATCTCATCCCCTCTAACATGTCCCAGAATCTCTGATCAAAAAGCAAGGACACACGCAGGGAGAAAGCTACTCGTTCATTGCTATTGCTCTTTCTACCCAATTTTTCTCACTTGGCAGTTCATCTTGAGAAAGATATAGGACCACAGATTTCAGTAAAGAGGGAAAGGAAGAGGAGGGTTATGCATTTTATCTCACTTGTCTTTCGTCTGCATCATGCTGTTTATATGTAAGAACTAAGCTGCCTGGATATAAGAAACCAAGGGCACATCCCACAAGATTTCGTCTTTGTCCACAGGGAAATTCTCATCATTGTCATTCTTTCTGTGGCCTTAGATCAGTCAGATCTTTTCAAATTACGATAGTGTGGGTAATATTCCATGAGTGCTCCTACCTTGTTTAATTATCCTCAGAACAAACAAGTATGTAAGTAGAGATCGATTTCCATTGGCAATTTCACATCTGTTGTACATGGATTTTCCACATATACTTAGGTTTATTTCTGGGTGTTTGTGCTTGTTTGCCTGTCCCTATTCCAACATCATTTCATTTTATTCATTACAGTATTATAGTAAGTTTTAGTATTCAGGAGGATAAGTCATCCTTAATTTTTATTCTTTTTTGTTTGTTTGTCTTAGCCATTTAACATATGAAATGTTAGATAGCTCATTAAATATCCCAGAATATTCTATCAATATTGTTTTTGAAATGTTTTCTCATTTTGAATATGATATATATTTTCAATATATATTTAATTTAAAAAACAAGTTTGATTTACTTGATGTACTCAAACATGTATTTATTTTCTACTTCATTAATTCTAATCTTTTTTTTTTATTTCCTACAATCTACTGGTGGATTTTCTGTTTGGATGACTTTATTTTCAATTTAAAAAATCTATTTAAAATTATATAATTACCTCAAGGATAACTTTAACTGCATCTAGTGAGTTTTGTATATAGTACTTTCTTGAGAATTTAGTGAAAACTATTTTACAGATTCCATTGAGCTTTCCTTTAAACTCATGTGTTATATGCTAATGCATTGATTAGCTCACAAATATATGGATTTTTCTTCTCATAATTGGTAATTTCAAATTTATTCTCACTATTATCAGGTCACTAGGCTCAGTTTTTTGTTGTAGGAGCACATTTGTGTCCCTCTGTCTTCCTTAGACCTACAAAGTCACATAATCTGCATATGTTAGCTGCGATATTTTTCAGCCTCCTCTAAGCAAGGAGCACTACGTCAGCACCTAGCTTTACACCAAGAAACTAGCTCCCATCCCCTTTCTCCTAAGAGACCTCTTCATTTACATCACCCATGGGAGCAATACTTAAAAGCAGTATGTACACCAGAACTATAAGAACCAATTTAAGAAGCCCTTGGCTTCAGCCCCGCTAATTATCTTGTGGTTCATTCCCATTCGTAGTCCAGGGATATCTCAAACATTTCAGTTTCTTGGTTATGACATTTATTATTTCATTTTAAAAAAATATTTAGCTACAATCACTGGATATTTAGAGTACAAGTGGGTAAATCAAATTATACATGTACTCCAGCATATTGGCTGAGTATCCTAGATAATATGAGTAACTGGTTCATCAGCCATCTGAGTTGGATGTTGTTATTCTTTTGGATAGATGGAGAAATAGTCCCACAGAAGTTAAGAAATCTGCCACTCATACTTAATTAATTAATCAGTCACTCAAGCAAGTATTTTTACATCAGTGTTTGAAAAAAATTTTTAATTTGACAACTTTTTAAAATTATTATTATTTTTTTAAATTACTTTTCAAAATACTGAAACTCTGGCTTGGGCATAGCCTTTGAAATTCCAAATTGCAAGTCTGTTTCCATCCTTCTAAACCTTTTCCTGAGCTTGATTAAACATATGCAAATATACATATCCAGTGCTTATTTTTTTAAATATGATCATTATTTGTGTAGTGTATTAAACCTGTTTTTCATAATACATTATGGATATTCCTTGGGGCGCATTGATATAACTCACTTCTTTTGAATAGCTGCATGACATTCCATAGAATGGAGATATAAAATTGTATTATCTATTTTGTTGATGGATATGTAGGATTTTATAAGGTTTTAGGAAATTATATTTAGTATTGTTAAATTCTTCTGATAAAATCTATGTAGCCAACTCATTGCCTGTAACTTGATTCTCAGTTGTCCTCTTTTCAGATTTCATGCCATTTCTATCTTCATTATCATCCGTATCTCTTGTGTCTGCCCTTGAATTAGTCTCATTCCTACATTAGAGATCACATGACTGAAGAAGAATAATAAAAACAGCATGACTCAAAACTCTTTATGAATTTTCCTCAAAATCTTTCTACCTAGAATTGAAGATGCTTTCTGAATTCTAATTATGAAGGAATTGTTTTTCAGTTGCATTATGTATTGTGTTTCAACACAGGAGAGTTTTCTAGGAATGATTGTTTTCCATGCCTTGTCAAATTTGACCATCTTATATTTATTAGGAAAACGCTGTAAGGGTTCTCTGGGTCATGTAGTATAACTTCCCCATTTTATTTCACAAAGCATAGCAATGCATGCTCTGGAGGCGGGAATAGCAGAAGATTTCAACTACTGATCTAAAGAAAGGGGACTTTATCTCACTTGAACATACAATAAAAAAACATCCTTCTGAAGGCTAAATGTGGTTAAACACTTATTGACTGAAAATAATGTCTTAGATATGAAGTCTATGAGCCCTTGACCTTTGTTACTTAACATTACCATTTTCTTGAGTCCCTTTGTCTGATTCACCTAAATTATTGCTTTTAGTAGTATACACAGAAAATGATTACAAACCTTAAAGATAACTTTTATACAGTAATAGCAGTATTTCATTAATGGTCACCCCAATTATTAGTTCACAGATACAGTCTAAGCCAGGAAACAGAAGGGTGTTGGGATGAGAAAATAAATACTCGGACTCCTAACTTCACATTTTGCAAGCAATAAGATACATCATTAACATTGAATTGCAAGAGCAACAATAAAAAATCAGAGAGGGTAACAATATTCTTTAATTTAATTGAGCTATAATTATGTAATGAGAACTTTGGCCCCTTTGAAACAATTTGAAAACTGTGCTGGGCTCTCTGTCACTTGGACCAATGGATCTATTCATCCCAAGACCTGATTTCCTGTTCAGTTTAGCATACCATTAGTTGAAAGTAATTGTTGAGAGGATACTCTGTTACAAAAGCTACAGAACTCTCAATCATTTCAGTGCAGGATAGGTGCCCTGAATAAAGGATCCTGTTTCCCTAGTGTCCTTCATTATGTTTGTCTCTTCACACAATTGTGTGATTGTATACCGCTAAATAGTTATTTGGTGGTAATGGTGCATTTCAAATTGGTGACTCAAATAACAGGAATGGAGGAAACAAGGGGAGAGGGGATGATCCCTACTGAGCTATACACCTGCAAGTTTCAACTGAGTCAGTCTGGGAACAGAATCCCAGTGTAATAATTTCAAGACCTTTTGTAATGACTGAGATAGCTCTGTGAAGAAAATATTTGAAAAATATTTAGATATTACGAGACTGGCTCTGTTTACCTAGATATGTACCTGCCGTGTTTGTAGATACACAACCTCCTTCTCGTTCCTTCCTACAAACTCAGTTCTTTGAACTGTGGAAGCGAGCAAGAGTCTCATCAATGTTTTCTTCAAAGGGGAATGTGATCTTCTGGATTGTCATCTCTTTAAATTGTGTCTTCCAGTTTAAAGAGAAAGGAAAGAATATTTTCCCAGCACAGGGTTCAGTAGAGGCAGAAATATCACCTCTTTCGGTGTATTGGTTTAAAAAAACGTGGAGATGTGGCAGTAGGAAATGTGTGTTTCTTACATTTGTTCTTTTTTAATCACCTCACATTTATGTAAATTGTTCAATAATTAGCAGATATTATGCAGTTTTCTAAATAACATATTGCCTTGTACAAATGGGCCTTGAGTATTGAAATATTTTTCATATTCTTTGGTGAAATTTCATCTGCACTATGTAAATTTATACCTATGAGAAAAGCAACTAAAGTTAAAAGCACTAAATATGTAGTTTAAAGCACTAAATATGTAGTATCTAGCAACTAAACAATTGAGGACAGAACATGTTTCACTTAGCGCTCTAATATTTTGAAAATACTGAGGTCCAGAAAAAAAATTAAACAAAAAACTTTTTCAGACTAAGTCTGTAAGTGACATGAATAAGCATCCTTGTGTAAGAATGGAAGGATAACTACCAAAAAAAGAAGTACTTCACTTGCATGAGAAGCGAGACACAGATATGATTTCATCGTATGGAGCTGGCCAAGTCATCATCTTTGACCAGCATCGTGATAAATGTGTCTCAGTCAGATTTTAAACCTTTTAAACCCTGGTTTCTGCTCTCATCAGTTCAGCTTAATAGCACTTACCTGTCTGACAGGTCAGTAGTGAGCGTTGGCTTCACCAGCTTAAAAGTTAGTAACCATTTGGTAAAGTATCAAATAGTCTATGCCTGTTAATGTGTGAACATGGCACTCCAGTCATTCATCTCAGTTAACCTATTCCCATTTAAATCAAAACTCGAAACGCCTCTCTGTGTATTAACAAGCTGTTCTGCAAGGAAAGAATTACCAAAACGTGGAGTTTTTATTTCTTCTCCTCAGTCTGTCGGCGAAGATACGGCAGTGAGTCGTGCACTAGGAGCTTGTTTACACTTGCATGGTGCACGAAGTTTCCGGAAGGGTACCCACCTGCAGATGTTTCCCCTAGCTTTTCAAACAGTCACCTTGGCCGGAACAATGGTGCATCTGTGTCCTAAAGTTCAGTCACCTGAAGAAGTAATAATGTTATGAATTGCCCAGTGATGAATTTATTGGCTAAAAAATTAAGAAACTTAATCAAAAATATTGTGTTGCAAGAGCAGTAGGAAAATAAAAAATTTTATGAAATCCAGACAGAAGTCATATTTTTCTATTTGAAGGTATTATTTCTTTTTCTTCCAGCAAACTCAGTAATTTAAACTTAATGGTAAAGGACTAGAAAAGGGTATGCAAATTATGGCAGAGGGCCAACCTACCATCTCGAAAGCGAGCTGTCATCCACCGTCATTCTCCAGGGCCACACATCTGTGAATGAGAGTTGCATCAATTGTTGCAGCTAAATGGGGAGCTTATGTTTAATTAAAATAATTGAAGAGTAAAGGGCAAAGGATGTAGTGCTCTTCAGATGGATTTTGTGTAAATTTTTAATAATGTGATAAAACTGTAAAATTTTTCGCATGTAAAAGTGTACACACTAATAACACACCCAGAAATTATGAATAGGATGTCGGGAGTAAAAAGCCTTCATGTCGGCTCTGTTATAAAGTCACCTGGGTCCATTTAAAGCCCAGGCTGCCTTGAAGAGACAACTTTAAAGTCTGTCTCTCTGTTCTATGAAGTTAAGGGGCTAGGTTAGATCATCTCTCATACCGTTAAATCGTTAAGGTTATCATTCTGTATATTACCAAAGTAGGATAATAAACAATACCAAATTTCATGAAGATTAAAACTACCTTTTTTTAAAAAAAGTTACAGAATAAAAGAAATCATTATTTATTAAATATTTTGTCACTCACCCTTGACATAGAATGCAACTGGTTGCTAATATTCTTTCCATTAAGAAAACTGCAAATAACCTGATTTATTTTACACTCGACCTTAATTTTGTTTATAACTCTGGTCTTTAAAGTGAGAGAGAAACACACAGAGACTGAGATAGGGATACAGGCACAGAGACAGAGATCCTAGAGGAGGAGGAATCCGGCACGCTGACCCTCCTACTTTACTTTCATAAAATAAACTTTTATTTTTATGTAAGTTCTGGATAAATTTATAATACAGGCAATAAGAAACATAAAAATACCGATCATCTCTTTAGAAAAGGTCATTTTTATGACCCATCTTCCTGAAACAGAGAAAATTTTTACTTATGACTATTACCTATGACTGTAGGATTAAAAAGAACATAAATGACTTCGGTGCAGTTTTTCGAATTACTTTCAGAAGATATCAATATTTCATTATTTGAAAGCAATTGTTTTTCTGAGCTAGGTGATGACAGAAATGTACTTTTGCTGCGAAAGTGCTACACACTATTTTTAATGCTGGAAAATTTTCAGAGTCCTCTTTAATCTGCATTATGAGTCAGGTCTCAGGGAAAGACCTTCCTAGGTGGGCTACGTGCTTCTGCCAACAGGTAAACTAACCCAGGAGTCAGTTTAAAGGAAATGTTTTGATACAGGGGTCTTTAGGTAATTATTTTAAATAAGGAATCAAATTCAGTCCTAAGAATATGGTACAGCTTTGTCATAGTTCAAGGAAAGGCCAGTTGTGGATGGGGTATGGAATGCGAGATTAGAGAATCTACCATTCAGTTCTCTGACTTGAAATTCCTAGGTTTGTCTCATCATTCCTGTACCTGCAGTCGGTTGAGGACAGCGGAGCTGGCACATAAACATTATTTCTGCCTTCGACTCTCCCACCACGCCTAGTTCATTAATAGAATACACTTAAAGTCACAAAAGGCCTTTGCCACTTTTAAGTAGACATCAGAGTGAAGATATTTTTTTCAGCAATGCAACCTATATTTATAAAAGAGCACGGTATATTTAGACTACTGACTGAAGGACTATCATTAGCAATTATTTTATTCATTTTCAGTGGGCCATTTAGAATTAATTCCAAGAAACCCTGGAAAAGTTATGGAAAAAAATTTTAAAAATTGCATTTCTAGTACTGAAATCTTTCAGCTCAAGAAGACATTCATATTTAAGAATACTATATACAATACTCCAGAATAATAAATATTTTTCTCCCAAACTCCCACGGACACTGAATTAAAATTTTGAATACTGTTATCCAAAACAAATGGCAGCCACCAGTACCTTTCAGAAATGTTTACAATTGGCCTTCCTTTTGGACTCTAGTGATTAATGTGAGATTCAGCAGCGGGTAAACACTGTGCTATTAGCAGGCCTGTGCGCATTCAGACATAGACCAGCCTCTGCATAGCTCCGGAATACAGCATCTTTGAAAGTTAACTGAGAACCTCATTAGCGGAAGAAGTAAGTAACTCAAAAGCCTTTGTGGTGAGCACCAAGGTCTGTCCAGTAGGGTCTTCCAAAGAGACGCACAAACACTTTGATGAACAAGAGGAATATTTCCAGAAACCCAGAGACACATCACCCTGGAAATAAGTTGACCGTCAGCAATTTGCTAAATAGCAAAATCCATAACCAAAAAGATAGAAATTTAAAGGACTTTTAGTATTTAATTGTTTTGCTGATAGGACACTAATAATTAACATAGGATGGATTAAGTTAGGTCTCTGCAATTTGATTTACTCTGATTAGACTGGCCATACCCTCAACCCCCACCCTGCCACAAAATAATCATTATTATAGTCATCTTCATGGCAATGCGTATGTACACACGTCATGTTTCTTTAGCATTTTATAGTTTATTGTCCTTAAGTATAGTGGTGCTGGGAGAAGAACAGCAAGGTGTAATGGAAAGAAGAACAAGTTAGGGTTGAAATCAATAAGACCTGGGTGTGAATCCATTTATTATCTTTGTAAATTTGGGGAAATAACCTTTGTAAATCTCCGTATCTTAGTATTTAAACTATAACTAAATAGTATTCACCTTGTAGAGTTGCTAGGGCCAGCAGTGTTCAGGAAATGGAAATTATAATTGTTCTCATTTCATGAAGGAAGAAGTTAAGTTTAGAGAATTTAGGTGACTTCTGTAAGATAACACAAATAAATGGCTGGACCAGGACAAGAATGCAGGAAATCAAAAATCCAAGAATTATGCCCTTTATGTTTATTTCAGTTCTCTTTATGGCTCTCAGACCCCAAACCAGTACCCTCTGCTCTGCAACCTTTGAGAGTAAAGAGCTGCTCTTCCAGCATGCAGCAACCTCCCATTTCTTTTAACTCTCACAGTACTATCTGAGTATCTTATTTGGGACCCGTTACCACACATACCATAAGTGATAAGTGAATTGACAAGTAGATGCGTAGATGGATGGATGGATATATAGAGAGACAATATGAAAGAGACTTTCTTTACTTAAATGCACAGTCTCTCATTAAAGACAAAGAACTGTACTTACGTTTATAATGCATATGCTTGATATTTGTGTGACGCTTTCCTTTTGACAAATTTTTTATCCTTATGAAGGGTAATTTAAAATTGGATTTGACATACCTTTTTTGTTTGTTTAAGATGAGAATGATAGTCAAAAAGTGATATAAAACGTCTATTCAGTTTTATCAAAGAAATAAAAATTGTAGCAAACTTCACTATAAATTGTAATGACTCAGGCTCCTCAACAGGCAGCCCGCACCCTGCTCAGTGGTGACGTATCATTCCAGAATAATCCACACCAAACAAGATGAATAATTGCTGAAAAGAAAAGTACTCACACTCATGACAAACCTTTTTACTGTCATGTCCCTGGAATGATTTAAATTCTCGAAGCCCAGAGACTGTTACTAACTCTAAGCGTGAGGTTCGGGCTGAACATCTCATTAAACTCTTTAACATTTTTAGACTAGATTACAGCGATGGCATCAGCTCTTGTTCCCATACAGTTAATAACTGGACTGACCCTAAGTTAGTATTATTTTTTTACATAAATAGACATCGAAAACTGTTTAATAGGCATTTGGTCCATATGTAAATTATTTAAAGGTACTTTTAGAGGTGACTATGCAATGTTTTATCACAGTTGTTCTTAACTCCCCATGCCACTCATCATCAAAGCCTGGTTACCTTGAGCCTAACAAAAATTACTTTTTATTTTGTGTTTGCTCCAGCTCAAACTCTGCTTTAATATCCAAAACATCTAAGTAGACTTCTCCTCATAATCATTACTAAAAAATGTGAAGATAATTATTAAAATAAACTTAAACTAGTGTATTTTTAATGAGTCAGATGCTGTTTAGCATCTGATATAAATACCCCAATTTTTCTGTTGAATTACAACAAATATATCTACATCCTGTTCATACTGTGAAATAATTTCTGAACTTAAAAGAACTTTTTTAAGATAAACTGTATTCAGGGTCAACATATGTACCCAGATTCAACCTAATTTAGAAAGAAGGGAATTTTTCCTGTTGGCTGGTTTTTTGCGTGGGTGGGGATCAGATTGAGCTTGTTTTTGCTCTGCTATAAATTTTACTTTCTTAATATATTAATCAAATTTCCATTCTCAACAGAAAGAATCCCTCTAACCCACTTGTAATGAGTCTCTCTTCTATGGATTAATGGGATACATATTGCCACATTTACATGAGTGTTAGGTTTATTCCTCCTATTCTACTCAAATGGAAAATATCTAGTACCTATTCACATCGAAGTACACTTATTACGTGATGTGTATGTAAGAGAGATACATCTGAAATCAGTGTCTCCTTTACAGGGAACTTCTCAGATGACAGAACAGCAACCCAACCTCAACCATGCTTCACTGTCCTCGTTCCAATTTAAACCAAAGCATTTCACCAACATCAGAAATCAGTTAAAGCGAATGTATCCTTATTGTCTAACATCATGACTGCGAGTGAATAAACACATGGATAGGTGAATTTGGGGTTGATAGGCAAAATATTGAGAAAGTTGTGTGATTATTATTTTATATTGTTATAGATTTTAGTATTATTAGAGAATAGTCATAAATGTAGACATGCAAGACAAATTAAAATCTCACTCTTATTCAAGCAAAGCAAAAGGTTTACAAGTTTTGGTGATTTTAGACAGTCTGGAGTTTAGTTCTACTTTTTTAGCCTTTTACATATTTAATAAAATTTTAAAATCTACTTATAAAATACACGAAATTTAGATAAAATGGAACATTTCTTCAAATATCTAGACTTTAACTTGTCATATGATTAGTAAAGCCAGGATAACACTACCCCGAAAAGAAAGGATTTCAGTTTTCACAAAGCAATTTTATTTGCTCTCTTTTTTCTCTTATATTCTATCATATCCATAAGATGCTAATTATCTCTTTTTCACAAAGTGTAGGGTTTTTTTTTTTTTTTTTGCCTTGCATTTAACTTTTTCACAGCTCACTCCAGTGTTAGCTCAGATTCGGCGGGGCGGGGGAAGCTCACTTTTTCTACAGTATAAGTGTGTCACAATAATTTCTGTCCTTCTCATGTTGAGTCTCTTACCATCGGACACCCTCTCCTGTCCCCTGTGCTGCCATGGAATTGCCCTGCTCCATCCCTTAGCACGCCATGTCATCTATCGTTCTGTCTTTTACTGTCTTAGATTGTTTCATGGGTTTCCCTCATCTCTCCAACTACCTCATAAGAATTTGAGGGTAAGGACCCTGTCTTTTGCTTCTTCCACATCACTCCAAATGTTCTAATACCTGCTAAGCATGAAATATATGCCCAATAAATAGTCTTAATTGCCTGAGGTGGTAATTTTACGAGAACAATATAGCACGTTTATTGGGTTTATTACTTAATTTCAGAGGTCTCAAGCACAGCGTTCCATTTTACTTAGAAACATTGTGACAGAAAACCATGTAAATTCAAAATACTTTTTTTGGTGTGTATTTTGTTTCATATTACATTAGGAAGAAGAGGGAAGGAATGTTGGACTTATTTAAAAAATGAAAACATGGGAACAATAATTGCTTAAAATTTTCCTGACTGCTTACTCATGCTTAAGACCATTTCTCTCCAGCTTTTTAAAACAAGGCATTTTTATTTTTGTGAGTGACAAGTCTAAACATGGCAGGAAGAAGGAGAAAAGACTGTCAATCATATTAATGAATCAATTAATATGTGTGTGATGGAGGCAGGCTCAGTTTCACAGGCATCTACGTGTCCTGTCAGAACCCCATCAGTCTGTTACCATCTGTCATGAGTCAGCAGTAAAAACAGCTGAATGGGTATTCCGTTCTAGACCATAAGTCACTTCTGGCTATGGTGGCTTCACATCTGTTTTATTCTATATTAGTTGATGTTCCTCTACTGGCATCATTGCATCTCATTAGAGAGGGCCTTGCTAAAAGAAAAATGCCCCCAAATCCCCACAAATCTCAGACCCTAATGTGTGGCTTGGTCTGATCAAAAGCCAAGGCTGATGCTACTAAGTATACACTTAGTAGGTGAACTGATTTCTTCACAACCCTTCATGTTTTTTACATGTTTGTTCCATTTTTCCATGAATATATGTGGAACATAAATTCCCAGTGGCAGATTGTTTTTCATTTTTGAAAGTTTCTAATCACAAGGAAAAGGTTTATGTGAAAGCACAACAGGACATTCGAATGGTCTCTCGGAACTCTCATGAAGTCCCACTACAGGTGTCCTTCATGTCACAAATAAACCATTCTCTTCTCTCACCCTCCCTCTGAAGACCTCTCCCACATCACCCCAACACCCCAACACCAACACCATTTCAAGTCTCCTAAACATGGTAAGCTTCTTATTTGTGAAACTTTTGCTCCCACAATTACCAAAATGTAGACTTTTATGAAATTCCAAAGATAACGGTAGTTGGGGCTTTTCCCGTGCACCCGACAAATCCTCTGATACAATTAAGGTCTCAGTCTTGCCGTATCTCCTCACATCATCACTGTCCCAGCAAATGTGAACATACTGTGACTCTCTGTATTGATGTGGCAAAGCTGGTTCTCTGTCCATTGGGTGAAAGGGTATCTGCCTATCCCTGTTGAACTCAAAAGGCAGTGTGAGTGTCTCTGTGACCCAGGTCCACCACAGTCTGCCTGTGTTCTCCCCTCTAGCTCATCCTACCTTCAGGCACCTCTGGAGACCTGCATGGTTGCAGAATGGGCTACTGCACCTAATACAGTGAGGAGTGCATCTGACTAGTCTCTGGTGTTCCCAGCACCGTATTATCCAGAAGAAACCAGGTTCAAACAGAGGGGAAAGAAGTCTCTCAATAGCAGAATGCAACCTGAATGCAGTAGGTAAGAAAGAGGAGTGTTATTTTAGCACCATTTGATTTGTACTTGATGAGAAAAACGTTAACTAACAGTACCCAGAATGGTGCCTGACGCAAATGGGTGGTAAAATGCTTTTGGCCAAATGAACAAGTCTGATATTGTGTGTATGGATAGCCACTCAGCAACTGATGCCTAGGACTGGGGCTTTGCTTTGCTGGAAGCCAGAATGGAATAATGGGGGAAAATGCAGCTTGGCATTCGGGCAGCATGAGTGGTAACTCTTCTGATTGATAAATATGAGCTCTTAGACAGTGTAGTTATGGATGTTGTCCAAAACATAGCTTCCTCAACTACAAAATAGGAGTAAAATAATGTTTCTATCACATAGTTGATGTGAAGATCAAATGAATTAATATAAAAATTGCCTAGCACAGTGCCCAATTAGATATTGCTTTGTTTCCTTCTCTGCTATCTCCCTTTGAGATTGTCTTCCAAGAAGGTGGTCCTGACCTAGATAATGGGCTTCGAGATCAGACTGAACCGCTTGCCTCCCTGGGTTTATCAAGAGCCTTCTGTCACAGATCCTCCATTTGTGCATGCCATATTTCTGTCAGTCCACCTCCATTACTCATTTTCTGTTTAATTACAGAAATATGTATTGATGCCCTTTATGTACCAGGTTCTATACCAGGCCAAGGAATGAACTGTCCTCATAGAATTTTTCATCTGGTGGTTCTGAAATCCCTGATGTGAATTCCTGTTTGGCCATTTCTTCAGTTTTCATTTTCTGCCATTACCTGTAGTTTCCTGCCTTCTGCCAGACCACATCTTGCTCCACCCTAAATGGCCTTCTACCTGGGGCCTATTTTAGCTTAAATGGTGAGTCTGGGTTAAAATGGCGGCCCCATTTGGTCTGTCTTATCCATTGCAGTGCAAATGACCGTGCTCCCTGGCATCTACCACACAGTACATTTTTGTCACCTAACAATCTTTATGTTATGTATTTTGTAATTCTAAGATGGTTCCCCGAGATTTTCTGCCTCCAGGACAGTGAATATGAAGAAACAGATCACTTCTGTGATTTTGTACATAATATAGCAAAAGGGACTTTGCAGATGTACTTGAGTTTACTAATCAGTTTGGGTTTATCAAAAGGGAACTTAAGTGGGTGGGCCCAGTGTCATCATAGGAGCCTTTTTAAACTGGAGAGTTTTCTCAAGCTGGTGATAGGAAAAGAAGTTCAGGAGATTTGAAGCACAAGAAAGAATGCACTTGGTTCCTAGGAGCAGGGAACAGATCTGGCTGAAAGCCAGCAAGGCAACAGAGGCCTTAGTCCCACAACCACAAGGAACTGAATCCTATCAACAACCTAAAGAGCACGGTCTCCAAATAAGAGACCAGGCTGCCTTCTTGAATTTATCCTTGTGAGACCCTAAAACGAGATCTCATCTCTGAGTCTTAACTGGACTTCTGATCTACAGAACTGTGAGATAATAAGTGATTTGTTTTAAAGCTATTAAGTTTGTGGTAATTGGTTACACAGCAATAAAAAACTAACGCAGAAGTATTCCTTCCCTTTCTAATTTGAAATAGTCTCTTTACCACTTGATAATGTGCCTTGCCACAGTTTATTTTTATTTTTATTTTTCTTCTGCTTATAGTTTATTGAGCTTCCTGTATCTATGAATGTATATAGTATTTATGAAATTCGAAAATTTCTTCATCATTATTTTTCTTCAACTATTCTTTTCTTATCCCTTCTTTTTTTGAAAGTCAAATTATACATTTTGGGGGCTACTTGGTACTGCCCCAAAACTCACTATAGTGCTCTGTTAATTTTTTTCAATATTTTTTCTTCCTGTAAGTACATTTTGGATAGTGCATATTACTACATTTTCAAGCTGACTAATCTCTTCTGCAGTGTCTAACCTGCTAGTAATTCCGTCCAGTTTTATTTTCACTTCAGATATTTTATTTTTCATCTTTAGATGTTCATTATACATCTTTGTTGTATCTTCCTGTCACTTCATTTTATTTTTTCTTTCCTCTACCTTCCTGAATATACGTAGTGGATTTATAATTGCCGTTTTAACATTCTGGTCTGCTAATTATCATCTCTTTTATTTATGTCTCTGTTTCTATTAATTGGTTTTCTCTTGGTTATAAGTTGTAGTTTCCTATTTCTTTGCATGCCTTGTAATTTTTTATTAGATACAAGAAATCATGAATTTTACATTGTCCAATGCTGGATATTTTTTTCAATTATATTTGGGCTCTTTGCTGTGATGCAGTTATGTATCTTCAACTCAGTTTGGTTTATTTCTGAGATTGCTTTCGAACTGTGCTGAGATTGGCCCAGTACAGTCATTTTAGTCTGGAGCTAATTCAGCACCACTTCTGAATTACCCTTCATGGCAATACCCTTCATGGGCACTACGCAATCTCCCATGTATTGAGAGATCTCATTCTGCCTGGCAGGACCCCAAAACATTACCTGCCCTGCGTGTGCTCCACTTACTGTCTCACCTATTTCTAGCAGTTCTGTCCCTGCTCTCAGTCTCCTTACACACACATCCAGATGGGTTCATAGCCAGTGACTCATGGGACCCTCTCTGCAGATTTCTAAACCCTGCCTCCCTCTGTGCACCAGCCTTCTCCCTGGGACCCTGCCCTCCCCAGAGCTCTGAGCTCTATGTTCTCAAATCAGTGAGACCACCAGATACTCTGGGTTTTTCTTCCTTATCTTCATGCTGGATATTCTCACCCAACAGTAAACTGAAGCACTTTTAGGACTAGTCTTATTCACGTTCCTCTTTCTGGAGATCACTGTTCTGTGCCACCTGTTTTCCAATACCTGAAACCCATTATTTCACACAGCTGCCTGGTATTCTACTTGTTCAGTACATGAGGGTAAATTCGAGCCTTGTAAATGTTTAGGCACTCACTACTCATAAACTCAAGGACCATATACTAAAAAACCTACAGAGCCCAGCAAGCAATGCCAATGAATTAAAGAATATCAGTAGAAAAGAGCAGGCCTTTAGCCAATAATTTATACTTAAAAATAAAACATGGGGCAAAAAATTGTGTCTGAAGTGCAGCAGACCGCAGTTTCGTGCATTCAGCTCTATACCCTCTCCATCCCACTTTTGGATGTAAACCAAAACTCTTAGAAATTCCTGTCTCGCAGACCTCTGATAGGATGTGTGTATTTAGTGTGCATTTAGTTCATCATGATAACATCTAAGGATGTTTGCATTTTTCACCTCAACTATAATTATGGGGCCATTCTTTTCAGAAAATTTGAGAATTTCAGCAAAATTTGGGGAGATGGCATATAAGAGTGGAATGGGGAATGGAGAGAAAGCAGGGATGAAAAACAGGAAAAACTCCACTAAAAATTCTGAAAATCACACCTACTTTATCCTGAACAATAGAAGCAGAAGTGCAAAGACTCCTATTGAACATTATAACATAAGCCGTGGTAGTTGTTATAAATTTTTTAGAAGATCACTGCAGTCTCCCAGCTAACTGGTGGATCTCATCAACTCTGAAGGATTAAAATATAAATGTGCGTTCACAAGTTGTAAGTACACATGAACAGTTATTCATAATTTGTTTCAAATTCACTGCATACAAGTTACTTCCAATAACATGTCGAAATGATCATATAGAAAACATACCTTGAAAAAGCATTGTTTTTTTTTTTTTTTTAAAAAGGCACAAGGAAGTGGGTAGTTATGGTTCACAAGCATTTTTAAAATTTAGTCTAATATTTTTATCTCTACTTCACATACATGTAGTAACCAAACCACAAGACGAAGATCTAGGTGAGTCCTATCTAGCTGCCTATCCCCGCCTCAGAGTGACAACCACAAAGGCAGAGAGCCAGGATGAAATGTGGACCCTCACATCTCGATGGAGTCATCAAGTCACTCAACTTCTAGAGGAATAAAAAGACACCCAGTAGAATCATCTGAAAAACATACCTAGAATGGTAGATTTGATCAATTATGTTCTGCGAATTGGAAAGGTATTTTATACCTCAGGAACTTTGGGGGGATTTTAGGAAACAATAATAACTGTCCAGTTTCTCCACCACCACCCCGGAAAATGAAAAACAGATGTTTTGCATACTTCAACCTAAAAAAAAATAAATTGGTGAGAGAAATGCAGCTCTCATATAAGAATATTTGAGAGAACATATCTGACAGATGAATGATCGGTAACCACTGAATTCTCACTATGAGAACCTATTTATCTAATGTATGCTATATATCCCATTGTTTCCACATGAAGATAGCTTGGTACAGATGGCCAAAAAAAAAAAAAAAAAAAAAATCATTCATTTCAATAGCTCTATGCAAATTATTTTTTAAAACCACCAAGTGAAAATGAAGCCTAAACCTTCTCAGACATAAAACAAATGTAATGTACTATACCAACAGCCATTATTTTAACCTAGCCAAGACCTCTCCAGGGCTAATCTTAGGAGAGGTTGACGATACTTAGTGTGATTTAAGGGCGATCAAATAACACCAACCATTTTTAACAAATCCTTAACAGGCTATTCTCATAACTTCCTATAATCACCAATTGGAAAACCATGTCGATTAACTAATATAATGTCTATTTTAAAGGCGAGATATTTGCTGAAAATATGAAGGACTGGAAAATGATTAAGGGCTTGCTATGAATTATTTTAATTCGGTTTTAGAGATATGCCCATATGATGTTTCTCTGCTTAAAATTGTTTAATGACTGCCTAACACAAACAGATAAAGTGCAGATATTTAATGAAGGCTATAATGCTTTTAGTAATCAAGTGACTGATGGCGTTTCTCAACTCATCTCTCATCAATCTAGCCAATGCTCCAGCCGAACCCCAACTAAGCAGAACCTCCGGGACAGTTCCTGTCATGTCACTCCTTACTTCTGCACATGCTGTTTAATTTACAAAAACATTCTCTGTTCATGACCCTCACATATCTCACATTATCCTAGCCACGTGTTCCTTTGACTGAGTGGTTAACTCCTACTTACCTTTCAAGACTCACCATTGATGTCACTCACCTCTTTGAATCTTTCCATGATAGTCCCCATGGTGCCCCAGGCTAGGGGACATTATCTTCCTACATCCTCAGCCTTCTGCACATAATCCTTTCATAGTTAACAGAGGCATCCTGTCTCACGACAGGGCCCATAAGTAGTAGGAGCTATCTGAGGGCAGGATTGTGTGTATATCTTTCTCTTGACTCACATGGTGCCTCCTGCTTGATATGAGAAGGCTGGGACAAGTAATTCTGACAATAAATCAATAAATTATTTCGAGAGATTTCTATGTGCCAAGTGTTGTGGCAAATTATATTTGTTTTATTTTTACCATGAACTTTTTTGCAGATTCATTCATTCAGTTATTCATTCATCCATCAAATAGTTATTAAGAACCTATAATTTACCAGGCTTTTGCTGGGAGTTCAGTAACATACCCATCAGGGCATGGCAGGAAACAGAAGGTCAACTCAAATTGGATAATTTGAAGATAATTTAATATACATAGTAATTTACCAAATTGTGAGCAAAGTGAAGGTAAAACACAAGTGCCTCTATAACTACACCTCGGTAAATAATCTCTTTGTTAATAGATTCTTTTTAAATCATCTAGATTTGGGTGTACCATCTGTTTGCTGTTGAGACTGATGCAAACATATATGCAGAATTCAATGATTTCCCATCTCCTGCAGGACTAACTCCCCTAGTCCAAACCGCCCTCGTCCCTCCCTTCAGCCGTAGCCACTAACTGATCTCTGCCTCTCGTCCTCTGTGTGTAGTTTTCACCAAACCACAGAGAGTGATTTTTAAAATGCTGATCAGATCATGTTACTTTTAAAGCTTTCTAATGTCTCACCATCGCATTCAGAATCAATTTCAAATGCCTTTCTGTGACTCCAGCCCTGATGAGGCATGGCCTGTACTGTTCTCCTTTACTTTTGTCTCTGTCACCCTCCATCTTAAACTTCTGACTGCTGGTTTGAAAATGTCCAGCCCCTGTCCACTCCCAGGCTTTGCATGGAATGACCATCTCCAGATGGGAAGTTGTGAAGACACAACCCATTGCCATGATTTGTTTGGGTCTCTGTTCTGGTATCACCTCTGCAGAGAAGCCTTCCCTGACAGTTCCCTCTAGAATAGCTACCCTGTCCAGCACTCTCTTTTTCCTTGTCCTGTTTTGTTACTTATTTATTTTATTATTTATTATCATTTATGGCATTTACAGCTATCCTTGTGATGTATTATTTATTTGGTTAGTGTTTATTTTTCATCTCTCCGACTGAATTACAGTCCCCCCAGAGAGCAGAGTTTTTATCAGACTCATTCACTTCTGTTTAATCAAATAATGAAGACCTTGGCATAGAGCGGGCACCCTGTTTGAAATGCCATGAGAAAAGGGCACTCATGAGTGTCACTAATGAAGTATACAAGGTGCCAAGTACAGTGCTTGACATTATAAGTATTCAGTAATAGTGACTTTATTCTTATTAAGTATGTAACTATATAAAGATAAACTGGCCAAGTATAAATGGAAATCAACAGTATTTTTATTGATATATGTGTGTATATATATTTTCACAGCATTTGGAATTTAGTAGGTGGCCAATAAAGGGTAGTTAATATTATTATTTCTTTAGATGAATTTAGAGAATATTAGCACTATGACAGTAAACATAAATATTATATTACCAGTGCAAATTTTAGGGGTTAATTAAAAAAAAAAACACTAAGTGCTACCATTAACTGAACATTTACCACATTTTCATTCCCAAGAACAATTATATTTTAACCATTTTAACATGCCAATGATAATGGTTTTACTTTTTTGTCATTTTTAAAGCACAAAAAAAATAGTAGCTTGTCATTTCTATTTAACTTTTATAGAATTAATAAGAGTTTTAAGGTTCAAACAACATAATTGAATTTTTTAACAGGCCTCATTTGCCAAATTTTGAGAGATTTAATCTATTTGTAATGAATACGGTAACTTATTTATAGAAACAAAATTATGTGTCGTGTTTAAAGACTTAGTTGGGCTAATACCTACCAGCAAGTAACAGTAAATGATAAAATACCTAATTATAAATTAAATAGGTACATATTTTTAAATCTCTGCACAACAATATCTATGTGCTTCTAGTTTTACCACTCTGTGTGTAATCTTTCCTGCCTCTGATGAAATAAAATTAAATATACTTTTTATTCTAAGAAATGTTTTCCCTCATATGGTCAAATTAAATATGACCATTTACTCATTCATAACCATGAGCACATCAAGTGATAAATCTACCCCTTTTTAGCATTTTCTTCTCTAAAATTTTGAAATATAAAAAATGATCTTTTTCTTTTTCCCAAGCAATTTGAACAAGGCAATAAATTAAAAAATCAATATAAGTCAAGTTGCAGCATATGGCCTTGGAAGAGTTAGGTAGAAATATAAATCAAATAAATTTAAGTCAGTTAAATTCAATATTATTAAAAGGGTAGTACAAATATAACTATTATACCCATCTGCGAAGGGAATCTCTCTAAGTGCAGTGGATATTTTTATAGCCAACAAAAATCCATTTTAACAAATAGAAAGGAGAATCCTTCCATCACAGCGTAAACTTTTAGAATCTCATGTGTATATTTTCCTCAATGATCATTTAGTTTTATACCGTGATTGTTAAAAAATTGTATAGAGTACATTGTAAATTTTACCATCTGCCTTTAGAAATTCTCCAAAATATCTTTCAAAGATTGATAAATTATTCATTTTCTGAAGTCATGCATGAGAGCTTAACAGTCTCCAAATAGTATATAATACATTATGCAGGGCATACCTTATAGACAAGGGGCCTGTAAAAGGACCAGGCACGTGTTATATTTCTCATGTTTAAAAAGTGGTTTTGCTTACTAATATATTTTGACATCTTTCCAGGTTATTTTAAAACTTTTATGTAATCTAGCAATTTAATTTACATACAACTAGATAGGCTTTAGGTTGGACCATATTCTGTAATATCAAAAACCGTCTTCCAGCAGCATTTATTCTTTATTTTGAAAAGGGTTGATATATAGAAACCCTTTTGCTTTGTACTTTTTCCTGATCAAGCAAAAATTTATGCTTCACTCTTCATTGTTTTGTCTGGTAAAATGAAATTCTTTTTCTTTTTCTGACATGAAATGAGGGGTCGTCTTTAGATTTGATTTGAGTATAACTATATCATGAATCTTTTGGAACGTTTTGACAAAACTGGGACCTCTGAAGGCCAGCCTCCTTTTCTGTCCCCAAAGTTAGGAAGGCTTTTCCAGTTTGAGACTCCTTGATGTTTGTTGAGGTTAACTTTCAACATAGAAAATATAAAATAACAGCATTGGCGATTTCAACTGCCAAATACCAAATATAGGTATGTCGGAGAGCTGTCTTCCAGCAGCTTTTAATTGCACCGTATGGCAGAACACTCAGTGACTTTAGAAGAACAATCAGTGTTTAGAATAATGTGAGAAACACTGGGTCATGATGGTGGGGGCAGCTCTGTGCTCCTCAGTGGGGCACAAGTGTAAAGCATAAACTTGCAATCCTGATCTTCTCTGTGTGTAGTGCCTGTATTTGAGTCAGTGTGAGATGCACCTTTAATCCCCCTGGATTCCCAGGAGGAAAAATCACCTTGCTATGTGTCAATATCTGCTAAATCAAAATGTTCACTTAACCTATGTCCCAGCAGCTCTGATCCTAAGTTTGTACCCAAACAAGATGCATATGTACTCATCAAAAGACATGTACAAATATGTTTGTAGTGGTGTGAATAGTAATAGCTAAAAGTTGGAAACAACCCAATGTCCATTATCAGTAGAATGAATACGTAAATTGTGGTATGTCCATCCAATGGACTATTATGTAGCAGTGAGAATGATTACAGCAACATGGATTAATCAAACGACATTAAGCAAAAGAAACCAGACATACATACTACATAACTTATTTATGTATAAAATTCAAACACTAATATACAATATCAGAAGTCAGATAATAAGTATCTGTTGAAGGGAAGTTACTGAGAAGGAGTAGATGGAGCTTTCTAGAATTCTTATAAGATTCTATTTCTTCATCTGCATACAGGTCACATAGACACGTTCACTTTATGAAAATGTATTAAGCTGAACCCTTATGATTTGTTTACCTTTCTTGTCACAATTCAGTGGCAGGTTTTAAAAGCAAAACTTAGAAAAAGGTCCAAAAAGCAAGCAAAACATATCAACTAGAAGAATGTTTCTCCAAGTTATCAGCTTATTTGCAATGCAGAACTAAAACTTAATAAATTATCAAAAAAAAATAGCATATCTGCCTTTTATGTCATGAGCTTCAAATTGCCCTAAAAAGGTTGCTTTTATCTGCGGTTCGGCAGATTTCATTCAGAAAATTAGAGTTCGGATTTAGTTGTGTCAGGACACACAGCCCTTGTGATGGGCTTTGGAGACTGAGTGTTGCACGGATCATCTTTTAGAGATAGACCAAATTCATTTGGGGGAAACTTCATCACTTCAACCTTTACATGCTGTGGCTGTCATGCTCTTATAATTCAAACAGGGAAAAACAAAAAGAGACCAGAATTTCATCCTACGCTTCCTTCATTAAAGGTCACTTCACTGTTGATGAGATCTGCCCAGCGATGAGGATGCACCGTCATTGAGGGGTTTCCCACTCTCGTCATCTTCTGCAGATCTCATCGCTCTTTTCCAGTGATGTTCTTATAATCATGGGCTTCATCAGAGCTATTCACACCAATCACTAGCTGACAAAATTAAACTGTGTCATACACAGGGCGGGCAACCAAAATACAGAGTTATCGTTTCATCAGGTCTGCTGGATGTGTTTTTGATCCCCAGGAATGGTTTTGAAGCAACAAATTCAGTGATGATTCTCCTGATTGAATTAGTGCCCCAATAGAAATCTCATTCTTTCATCATCCCTCCCCCGTCTACTATCCACTCACACAAGGAATTTAATTTAGAGGTGATCAAGAAAGCAACATCTAGTTCCAAAGAATAATTGTCTCTTTTGATGTGATCTCTTTTTGCATAAAAATGAATGAAGATGCACATTTAGGGAGAAGCAATTGCCATTCGAAAGCATTTGCCAATCAGCAAGCAGTTTGTCTTCTGAATCTTTATGTAAGGAAAAACATTCCTTCACCACCACATTTTTTTTTTTTACTGTAAAGGACTAACACAAATGACCTAGACAGAACTTAAATAGCAATTTGCTAATGGGGCCAATCTAGGACCAGGGGCCACTTTTCCTGAGCAATTTGAGTTGAAGGTGTTTTTGTCTTATGATCTTTCTTAATAAAACAATAAAATATAACACTGTATGGTAATATATGTGACTGTTTCTTTATCTATTCCTCTCTTCTTACTTCTTCAATATACTAAGTCTCTCTATTTGCATAAACCCCATAATACTCATTGCAGTTATCATGAGGGCAAACACAAAATTTGTAATTCTGTATAAAATTTAGTATATCTTGGTCCATCAGGATGTATGTGCTAAATCTTTCCTGAAGAAATATATTTATCTTTTTAACTCCTTTGCCACTGTGCAATACCAAGGAAACTGTAGGCAGGAGAAAACTTAATGTATCAAATAGATAAATGCATTAAATATTTAAATTTAAATCTAAATATTGCACTTTATCAAATGGAAAACCTACACAATATAAATATAGTAGTATATATTTTGAAAGTTTATTAAATATAGCAAGTGACTTTGATCTTCTAATGTTGAAATTTCCGCTCCTTGCATTTAGATCCTTGGACTTTTTTTAACAAGATGTTGGAGTTGAGATCAACACACCGTGAACTTTTATGATTTTGAGAATTGGATACTCCTGGTTAACTCAAAACTTGAAAATATACACATAACAATTGTAGACAAAAAAAGTAACCATTACACTTTAGTCAGCACCTTTTCTATTAGGGTGATAACTGCTATTGAAATCGATATGAAAAGAGAAAACCTGATACCACGTTTCATGTTTCCGCAGGTAGGTTATGCTCATATGTCAGGTCCATCTTTCAATCCCTGAAAATTAGAATTTAAAACTTGTAAGAGTAAAGTTGTAAAAGCCAAAATGCACAAAAATAAAAATAAATGACTCATGTCACATAAACTATGAATTGAGAGATAAAACACTTTAATTCAAATCCCTTAAATATTGGGGATTTTCTATTAAATTATTTTATAATTGGATAATATTTTTCTTAATATGGGATCGATATCTGCCACATATTGATAATCGAGTTCTTCAGAATGCCAGACACGAGAGGTACTTCTTAACAAATGATTTCTGTGTTCAGATGATTCTGGAAAACTGAATTCTACATAGTTCTCAGCTATTATGGAGCACAGTTGCATAATAAGGACTCTGGGAAATTATGCTGTAAAGGTAATAGTTAACTTTTATTTGACCCATCCTCTTTTTAATATCTCTAATTATAAAACCTATTTTTTGAGAAACTTATTACTAGCCTAAGAACTAGTGTTTTTCAGAACACATTTGGGAAATTCTGGTGGAAAATATGGTGAGTCAAAAAGTATTAATTTGTAATAAAAATAGATACCATTAATTCTATTTCATATTTAATTCAGTCATCTTATACTCTTGAATATAGGAATGATGCAGATCCTTTGAAAATAGAAACCGTGTCTTAAATCCCTAGCACCTGTCACAGGGTGTGACATTTAACAGATTTTTATAGAAATGATTTTGGGTGGTGAAGCTAGTGGGAATCTGAAGCTTCTCCCATCCTCCCCGTCAGCTCAGTCAACACGAGTGTTCCACTGGTGAGGCAAATCGTGAAAACCAGCAGCTTTGCGACCATAGAGGGTCAGCTCGTTCTAGAGCAAACTGAACAGATCCAACGGCCCTAGGCATCGCCAGAAAACACACATAGACTGCGGTGGCAAATGGATGTGAAAGATCAAGTGCAAGGTTAAGGCCTGGTGCGGGGAAATATCAGATCGACAGGGTACCCAGGAGCTTAACAGTGAAAGCTAAGTCATGAAACAATAAGGGACATCGATGGAAGCCTGCACATGGGCACAAGCTTGCATGCACACGCAGTAGGGACCAGAGACGACTCAAGGTAGAAGGAGGTAAAACAATTGAGAAGTTCAGTGAAATCTAAAGATGATTTTTTTAAAGATGAGCTAAATGGGCAAAGCTTCAGCTACAGTGACAAGAACAAAAGGGAGGAGACTCAAATGACCAAAATCAGGAATGAAAGGGAGGATAATGCGACTGAAATTACAGAAATTAAAAGTTTTATAATGTAATGCTATGGACTGTATGTCGATTAATGCATCAATTTAGGTGAAATGGATAAATTCCTAGAAAGATAAAAATTAATAAAATGATTCAAGAAGAAAAAGGTAATCTTAATAGACCTATAAGGAGTTAAAAAATTAAATTAGTAATTAAAAACATACCCACAAAGAAAAGCCCACCCCAGGTGACTTTATTGGTGAATTCTACCAATTCGAAGAACAATATCAATACTTAAGAAACTCTTTCAGAAAAGTAGAATATCATAGAACACTTCCAGTTCATTTTATGTGGCAACTGTTACATTGAAACCAAAGCTAGATAAAAACAACACAAAAAGCAAAAGTTACAGAATAATCTCTCCTGAATATAGATGTAAAAAATCAACAAAATAGTACCAAACTGAAAATATATAAAGTGACATATGTAAAGCACTGTACTCTGTGGTCACATAGGATTTATCTCAGGAATGTGAGATTGATTTAACATGCAAAAATTCAATTAATATAATATACAACATTAATAGAATCAAGGACAAAAATCACACTATCATCTCAACAAAGAAAAATTATTGGACACATTCCAACACCAGTTCCTAAAAGAAAAGTTTTTAAAAACTAAGGATATAAATGAACTTCAGTCTCCTAAAGGAAATATATAAAAATTCTACAGCAAATCTAAATCATATTTAATATTATATCAGTCAGGGTTTACTAGAGAAACAGAACCAATAGGATGCATGCATGCACACACACACACAAATTTATTTTAAGAAATTGGCTGATACCTTGGCAAATGAAAATCCATAGGGCAGACCAACGGGCTTGAAGCTTAGGTAGGATTTCTGATACAGTTTTAAGGGAGAACTCATTCTTCAGACAACGTCAGTTTGGGCTCTTAAGGCCTTAAAATAAGGATGAATGCAATATTACCTGCTACAACGTAAATAAACCTCAAAAACATTATTCTAAATGAAATAAGCCATAGGCAAAAGACTATATTGTATGGTTTCATTTACACGGCACATTCAGAAAATGCAAATCTATACAGATAAAAAGTAGATTATCAGTTGCCCTTGGCAGAGGGTATGAGCAGGGTTCTACTGCAGATGGCATGAGGGATCTTTTTGAAGTAACAGAAATAGTCTGAAATAGGATTGGGATGGTGGTTGTGCAACTGTATATATTTACTAAAATGGGTTGAATTTTATATTTTAAATGGATGAACATGGCATGTAAATTATTTTTGAAGTGTCTCAAAAGGAAACATTTTATTGGCTCATAATTTAATGGGTAGTTATTGCTTGGGGTCTCCCAGGCAGTTGCTCGCTTGGACCAAATGGCCAAAATGGAGCACTCACCTGGCTGGCAGTGGATGTTCATTGTTAACTAGGAGCTCACCTGGAGCTGTGGATTTGCATGTGCCTTCTCCATGTGGCTTGAGCTTCTCAAAGCCTGCTGGCCATTTTCTGAGAGGGCATAGCCCAAGAGGCCAAAGCAGAAGCCATCAGACAACTTTGCACCTAGTGTCTGAAGTCACACAGCATCACCTTGGCTTTACTGTATTGATTACAGCGAATCATAGCAAGCATTGCAGATTGAAGGGGAGGGAAATTAAACCCACCTCCTGGAGGGAAGAGTATTACAGAATTTGTAGGCATCTTTAATCTGCTGTCCAGCCAGTCACTCTCGAATCAATGAGTGGCCTTTATTGAAAGAATAGTTAAACCCCGATTTAGAAAATGAAAGAGCATATCTCCAGCACAGGCATAACAGCTCCCTGAAATTCCTGTTCAGTGGGTCTCTCAGACCTTCAGAGAGTCCTCTGATCCATGTCCAAAAGAGTCAGCCATGGTGAGGTTAGCGGCTGTTTAAATACCACCATTTCTTTTCTTCAAACAGCAACACTCTTGATTCGTTCACTGCTCTTACCAAGCTTTCTTAGCTCTGATGAACTATTTGGAGAAGTGCTCATATGAATACAAGATAAAGAGAAAATAAGAGAAAAGGGGAAAACATCTAGATCATTTTCTCAAAATTGGTAGCAGATGATGTAATTAAGTATGTGAGTTTCTGAAGAAGAAAGCCCTTAAGTTTAAATAATGTGCACATTTCATAATGGAAATTTTCTATTTGAGAACTACAGGTGTGGCACTGTTAGGGACTAAGGGTGTAGTCACGCATCGTGGTAATAAGGCTGGTTCTCAAAATTATTGAGCTTCAGAGTTATAGGGCTGCCACTGGTTCACACCCCTCGCTTCACTTGGTCATAAAACATTTCCTTAGATGACAAGAGGAATTAAAGCGATGATTATGAGCTTCCAAAATACTGTTTTCAGCACTAATATTTTACAGTCTTGGTTAAGATTAAATAGAATTCATTCGCATAACCAGGTAGTGCCTCTCTATAGGTTATGAGTATCCCACAAATGGAGAAGAAGAAAGAAAAGGAGTCGTTGAAGGGATAAAGTGAGTGGGTGCCCCGGTAACAACAGGCTCACAATAACACAGTTTGCATTAAAAAGGACTCAAAGCCTAATGATTATTTGATGCTTTCGATGTGCCAGACACTTTGCTATTTGCTACCTGCATTATACTCTTAAATTTTTGCAACATCTCTGTAAGGAAATACTCTTCCCACTCCCATTTTACAGATAAATTGAGACCTAAGATCAAGTTGTGAAATGTCACTTAACACATATAGAGAATAGCTGAGATCTAACCCAGTATATTGAATTTTAGGATTTAACTCTTAACTGGAAAGCAGTGTTGCTAATCTTAGACCGAGACTCCCCAAACCTTGCATTATTTTCTCACCATGCGCATTCATTTCTTCATTCCTTTCCCTCATCCTTGAAAGACTTCTTGACAGGGGGATATGATAAAAATGCGTAGAACTAGACTCCAGAAGTGAGCAGAAAGGAATCACTGAAGTATAACAGGAGCTCTCTTGAGTTACATAGACCAGAAATAGCTCTCTGAAAATTCACGCTCTATAAATGTCTAATAATAAAGGCCATCTACACTAGAATTTTTTTTTTAGGATTGTCATCCTCTTCACCTCTGATTACTTCTATATTGGAATCTGTTCTCCAAAACCTTCTAGAAAATAGTCTCTTTGGCATCTTCAACTATGTGATTGAGTAGGGAACATCTATCTCACAAAATTAAAAAACAATATAACTTGTGTATTTCACAGACTAGCCTTAAACTCAGTTTGGTTGTCAAAGAACTTGTCTCCCCATGACCTTATGTACCAATATAAGATCTATTAAATCACAGTGAATAAAATGAAAATATAAAACTTCTACCACATGAGCCAAATGCTTAATCTGTAGAAGAGAGGTTGACAGAGATTGCATTTTAAGAGGTTTATTTTCTCAGGTCACCTAGGCTTCAAGCAAAGGTGTGTAGAGTGGGCTTTTCCCTGGAATAATGAAGATCAAACAGATCCTGCTTTTTTATCTGGTACATTACATGTGTGCTATAACATCGCCTATACCACTCTGCACCATTCTTTACATAGCTCATCATCCCAGGAAAGTAAGTTGTATTGTACTCATTCCTGAGTTTACGTGCTGCTGAAGATTCACTGTCAGCTTGATTTATGAACTGCCTTGGCTCCGTTCTGATAGCGATTGAATGCATGACCTTATTTTCTTTCTATTCAGAGTCTTCCTGAACATAAAAATAAACTATGTTAGATAAAAATGTATGTGCTAGTCTCTTTGAATTGGGAGGTAGGTCAACAGAGTGGGGAAATGAGGGTTGCCAAATGAAAAACATTGCAATTCTAAGAGAGGAAGGGATTCTACCCTGGACTGTATCACTAACTAGTTGTGTTACCTTGGGTGAGTTATTAATTTTTGGGGTCTTCAGGTTCTGATACAGTAATATTAGAAACATACTTTGTGCACATAGTGGATAGTTTATGTTAAAGTGCTTCAAAAGGAATAAAAGATTATATAAATATGTAGTAAGCTTTGTAATATTTTGGTAACCTTGTCAAAGACTCTAGATGGGGTTGTCAAACAGGTTTTCTCTTATTTACCTCTTAACTTTTCCATCTTCCTGCATACGGGAAGATCGGGATAACTCTGGAAGAAAGACAAACCTCTTTGCTTTACTTTCCGAACCATCTCCCACGTCGTGTAAACGCTTCTCCCTAACTCCTCTGTTTCCTGTGTCCTCATAATACTTCAGCTCCCTGTTTCACAGCCATTTTAGTTTCAAGATCACTGACGTGGCAATAAAAATTCTGTGTAACCTGGAGTATATAATTCGAGCTCTCTGAGACAGTGGTTTTCAAAGAGCTAATCATTATTATAAAATTGGTCTGTGTTCTTTTAAATGTTTAATTCATACTTATCTCTGGGCATTGTATAGAACTGTTTTATATGTCTTAAAAATTACTTAACTGATATCATACACTTCATAGCAATCTGGAATTTTCTACTACTTAAATTTTGTTTCCCCAGGTTTATCTATACTGAACTCTAAGCCAATAATTTTAGCAATGATATCCAATTGTATGACTATGCTAATTTTCAAAATCTATTTCCCTTCTAATTGAGATTTTAGTATTATACTATAAACGATACTGCAGTAAATGGCATTGTACATGTCCCCTTTTGTACCTGAGGGAGATAGTCTCTGCTAAATTTCAGGTTCAGATTCAATTTGCAAGGTCAACTACCCTAATTATTGACGAATTATTCTGAGATATGACTATACCAACTTCTACTGTTACCAGATATGTTTGAGTGCTTCTGTCCCCCATGTCCACCCTGAACTCGATAGTTTTATAACTTCTACATTTTTCCTTTATCGTAAAATATATATACACTAGGATGCATAAGATATACATGCAATTTGAATAATAATAATGCAAAGTAAACGTTTATGTGCACACAGCACAACTTAATAATTAGAATATTTACATTTCTCTCTCCCTGCTACACTATTCTGCAATTTGGATTAATCATTCTCTTGCCTTTTATATACTCTTTCCATATATTTACACAAAAATAGACAATATATTATTCAATTAGGTCGTTTTTAAACTGCATATAAATGGCACATCACAGTTTGCATTCTTTTATACCTGGCTTCTTTTGTTCCGCATTGTATTATAAATTCTTTCATGTTGTTGACTGTAGCTTTCGGTTATTTTTACTACTCTGTAGTATTTCATTTATAGAGTATAAGCAATGTTTAACCACTCTGCTATTGATTGATATTTGGCTTATGTCCTGTTTTTTATATTCATGTTTTTTGCTCACTTTTTTTTCTTGTGCTATTTGTCACTGTCATAATGATCCAGAGGAGTTCTTTATATTGTGGTAGATAGCCTCCAAAAATGGCTACCACCAGTATTGTCCTTACCTGTTTTCAAATGATGCTGCCTCATCAAGAGGTGGAGTATGTTTTCCGTCTAGAATCTGGGCTGGCCTTGTGACTTGCTTTGATCAATAGCATACACTGGAAACAATTCTGTGAGAGTAGCAGGTCTAGGTTTTATGAGGACTGGCAGCTTCTACTTCCCCTCTTGACTTATTTTACTTATTCTTAAAAGATAGTTTAGCTGGGTATAGAAATATAAGCTAAGTTAATTTTCTTTTGGGACACTGAGGATAGCATTCAACTATCTTTGGGCTTTATTGTTGCTGTAAAAAATAAGCTGTTCCTCTGACTTCCACTCCTTTAAAGACAATCCCTTTTCTATCTCCAACCCTGGATGCAATTTTCCTATGTTATGTCTAGGCAAGAATTTCTTATTTCGTTTTATGCATTTATCATATATGTTTCTATTTACATAACTATTCATGTATGTGTATGTGTATATATTGGGATTTGTTTGACTTCTTTAATTTGTGAATTGTTCTTCTCATTTATGAAAAATTCTTAGCCATTATCTCTGAAAAAAAAATCATCATTTGTCTCTCTCTGCTCTCCTTCTAAGACTCCAATTATAAATGTATTGTAGAAATGTCCTTCTTAGCCTTTGTATCTCATAATCTCTCATTATTCTTTTTAATTTTTGTCTCTCATACTGCATTTGAATAATATTTTATTACATATATTCAAATTAATTAATTCTGTCTTTGGCTATATTTAATAAGGCATCAATCCCATTTATAGAGTTCTTAATTTCAGTTATTATAGTTTTATCTCTAGAAAATCTGTTTGGTTGTTTTTCAAGTTTGCTGAGTCACTTTATAGTTCCTTGTTACACAAGGATATTTTCAGTGTTGTCTTAGAATTTTTTTTTAGACATAGTAAACATAGTTGTTTTACAATCTTTATTTGATAGTTCCAACATTTGACATCTTTACAGGTCCGTTTTGGCTCTCTGTCTTATTTTGTTTTCTTTTCCTAATATTTATTGCCATAGTTTCAAATTTCCTTCTATAATTATTTACTGACTATGTGCTGTCATTGTCTTTGAAAATTATTTGTGGTATCTCTATGAGTCATACAATAAAAGTGAATGCCTTCTTCTGTAGATGATTGCTTTTTTTTTCTTTTTTTTTCTTTTTGGTCAGGCACCAAGGGACTTTACAAGTCAGAGAACAATTTAAACTAAATTCATACTTGGAATTTTTTGGCCCATTTGAGTGATAAAATTTGAACTGAAAATGAATAGAAAGATTAGGAAGCCTTATTTTTCCTACTGTTATGTTTAATGCAAAAATGACTTTCTTCCTGACACCTGAGGTTGGAAGACTTATTTATAATTAATCCTTTTCTAAATGTGTAGTTACATGGGATTTCAGCATAATCTGACAAGAATCTTGTACTCATTCTGGGCTTTAACTTATGTATTCCTCATCCATAAGATTCATCTGAAATAAAGTCAGTCTTTTCCAAAATTATAAAATGATAAGGGGTGAGGCAGCTTGAGTGCCCTGTTTACCTTTCTGGATTCCCCTAGCTTTTGACTCAGTGATTTCTTACTACTTGGATCTTAAAATTTTTTAAATATTTTAAATATCATTTGAAGTTATTTTCGGTGGCAGGGCTGGTCCATATTAGCTAGCCTGCCATATTGTAGGAAACAGAAATTCATTCATCAATTTAAAAAATTTCATTTACTGTATTTTTTAATATCTATTTGGAAAACATTTTTATCTCTGGTTTATGATGTTTTATTTTTAATCCTTTTATTTAATAAGTTAACAGAATTATTTTATATTCTAAATGTTACCATTTCAATATCTGAAATATCTACAGATTTGATAGCTAAGATTATTGTTCCTATTGACACACATAAAATCTTATTTTCTTGTGTAGTTAATAATTTTTCCAATGGGAGCTAATTTCCGTGGAATTTTATCAGCAGAAGTAATTTGAGGCTTAATTTAAATATATATTTTACCGGAAAGACCTTGTTTCCTTCTTCCAGGCCTTTTGGGAAGCTTCCAACCTGGAATGGCTAAATCTCCTGTCTTCCACACACATGATCCATTAAAATTCAGCCCCAGGCTCACCAGAAATTGGCACATCTTTCAAGGCCAAAGCCAACTCCAGCACTACCTTCGAAGAATTGCACTTTCTTGTCTTATCTCTGATTATTTCTTCCTTCTTCTTAATTCATGCTATGAAAAGAAAGGTGTTTCATATATTTTATCTTTCATTTTTATATGTGCTATGCTGGAAGATATTTCTCTACATGTCAGTGAGACATCTTCTGGAAAATGGAACTCATCCTACCCTTTAAAACCTTCCTACCTAATTACCTTCTTCCACTCTGCCTGATCCTCCTCAAGGCTCATTTTTACATCCCATTCATCATGTTGCCATAGATTCCATGCTCAATAAATGTTTGGTGAAGTAAATAATTACTGAATAGCGAAAGAAAAATAAAAGAAATGTGTCAATGGGTAATACTTTATCAGCAAAGGATTAGTATATGACAAATACCATCTTTGACCAGTTTTTAATTTTTAATTTATACATTTTATTCATTTGCAAAACTTGAAAGTAAATCTACTGTTTTATGAGTTATACAGTGTCTATTATTTTGTTAACATGTACTCACATATGACCTTAAAATTTAACCTATAAAAGTTATAAATATACATCTACCTTTCTTAATTTGATATAATCTTACTAGTATTTTCTTTATCGGCATAGTTATTAGATAGTTATTGTGGTTTTAAGCAAGAGCTGCTTCTAAAATCTAAGTGGGTTTTTGGGGGTTGAACAATTGAAAAGTAGTGTGATCCACTGACTTAACACTATTAATCTTGGTCAAAAACAAAATTTGCTCTCTGAAACAACTTTTAAATATTAATAAACATAACTTATGCTCAGTCAAGTTCATGCATTTCCACTATTATTTTGCTAAGACCTTAAGATGCATGAAGATTTGCTAATAAGGTATCTTTTCAAGTATCAGACATCTTAAACCAAATTCCAAGTGGGTGGTAGGTTTTTGAAATGTGGTAGTAATGTCTAATGGCATACCATTTCGCTCAGAAACCTAAGGGAATCATGGTCAATGCCTTTACTTCCAGTAGTAAATGAGGGACAACAGAATGTCCACCTTGGAAAGTTGGGTAAGCTGTGTAATATAGAAAACATTCTTGAGTCATCGCAGAGATTCCTAAGTCATTATTCCCAGAAAATTATAAGAACACTAAGCAGAACACTTGGGAATTACAGTGATTGATATCCTTTCCAAGGTTCTCAAAGGTCCCAAATTCAGGGTATCTTAATCCAACCCTCATAATTTATATCTATTCAAACTAGGAAACTTTTCCCAAGTAATTAGAGATTAGGAATAAAATGTCTCAATATATTTACCTGGAAAGGAAAAGCTAAGCGGAATTATGTTATAATGGAAGCTTTAAAATAAAAATTAGATAAGCCAGGGTGACTTTAGCTAATCATTACATTTACCTGCTCTTAAGTAAGACATAGGTGATGCCTTGCTAACCATTTTTTCTAAAGAAACATGTGACTCTTTTCTGGCTCCAGCAACCACATGAGCGTAAATTCAGTGTTGTACAGAATGTTTCCATTTCTTAAAATTTGCATTAGTGGTAACGCTACTTTATGACAGTCGAATGGGAATTTGCTCAAGATCTGGTTTGTTGTTTCAGTAAACCTTAATCTTTTAGGCAGATATGTTTGTCTCTCTGTAATCCAAGAAACATGTGACTCTTTTCTGGCTCCAGCAACCACATGAGCGTAAATTCAGTGTTGTACAGAATGTTTCCATTTCTTAAAATTTGCATTAGTGGTAACGCTACTTTATGACAGTCGAATGGGAATTTGCTCAAGATCTGGTTTGTTGTTTCAGTAAACCTTAATCTTTTAGGCAGATATGTTTGTCTCTCTGTAATCCAAAAAAAAAAGTTTCTATACTGTCATCTCTCCTTCGGAAGAAAAAAAAAAAAAAAAGGAAGAAAGAGAGAGAGCAGGCTTGTAAAAACAAAGATATTTTAAGACAGCAGTACTTGACTTTTCCTGCCTAAGTGAGAATTTCCTGTGGAGAGAGTTGACAAAGTGGGTTTGAGACAGCTTTCCTGTAATTAATTTTCTTTGTGTGTGAATTTAATACTGATGCAAGGGTGTTAACTCATTTGACAACCCCAAGGTTTAATGTCTAACCATCCAACGGGAAAGGAAGAACACGACTTCCCAGAATTCCTCATTAATTAGCTTCAGTCCTCACTCTATGATACTCATCCACTCATCTAAAACTGCTAATTGTTATCAATTGAATGATTTTCAGAATGCAACCAACACCTAGGACGAATGTAACTCATTTTACATTGCTTGTTGAACATCTCGGTAACAAGAAACGTTCACACTTATGACTCTGGGCCAGATGTGAACTTCTAGTTGAACAGAGAGATAGCATTATGTAGTGCAAAGAGCATTGAACTTGAAACAGCAATGACTGGATTCTTGTTCTACCTGATTGTGGATGAATTAAATAGCCTGAGGGCTATGAGTCTTAATTTCTTCATTGGCAAAATACAAATAAAGTCAGTCTTTTCTACTGCTAAGACAAAAAAGAAAATTATGATTTCCAAGGCACTAGTCCAACTCTATGGTTTTCTGCGAATAAGTGATATTGAAAGCTATGTATTTTGGACAATCAGAACTCTTGTGTGAAATATCTATTCACTTTGATCTTTAAGAGTTGAGGGGAAAATAAGAATTTGAAAATATCTACACCTATTTTATTTTCTCCTTCATTTCAATGCTTGGCTTTTACAGTGAAGCTGACTAAGATATTTGAGAATATAAAGGGTTTTGGATGAGTGACTACTGAGTGACTGAAGCTCTCAGGAAAGAATTTAAAAGATCTCAAAGGCATGCAGCCATGTTATATAAACATATTTTTAACTGTACTATCCTATCCACAGCACTGGCACCACAACTGTATTTAGTGAAATTTTATCCAAAAACTGGAAAGGTCTTCCAAGTTTGTTTGTTTGCTCTTCTTTTCTTTCTCAAAAACCATAAGTGAAAATCAAGGTAGTGTAGACAAACGTGTTCCGAGGATCCTAATGAGACCAAGACCATTTTAATTTCAGCCAGTTTCATCAAAACTGCCACTTCAGCCTCAAAGTGACTCCTAGGGAAGACATTCCAGTTACATTAATTTTTCTAGATGCTCATTCTTTTCAACTCCAAGGCAATTTATTCTTCCTTCATTTTTCCCTGCCTTCTTAAAGAAGGGGCATAGTTACATCTCTTTCTAACTTCTGACATCCAAAAGACTATTTCTATGACAGCCTATTATAGTTGTCATGAAAATGCATTTACTTATCTTTTATGCATGCCTCCCCTGCCCCACCAACTAAAATAAAGTTTGTATTTATTTTTCTGGAACTATCCAAAGTGGCCCTGGCTAAGCTTCAAATCTATTCTTCTATATGCTGTGGCTTTAAATTTTGCTGTCTGTACTTGGCAAAAAGAGATAACTGAGCAAGCTCAACAATAACTGAACTTGGAAAAAATGCAAGGGCAACTGACTAAAAGTCAAATTATGATTTTCATTCGATGAATTGTAAAACCCTTCGATGGTGCTAGTAAGGCTTCTTATAATTATATCTCTTACATTTCAAAATAATTGCTCTGAATTATTTGTTTTACCACAGCCTTAAACAAAACAAAAAAGCATCATTTCTATTTGCATGGTATACTATAAAAAATTTAAGAGCTCAGCCTTTCATTATAAATATTTCTGAAAAATTATTGTTTCACACTTGTTTCAATGACACAACAGCCCTTGGATGAAGAAGTAGACATATGGCTGTTATCCGTATTTCAATAAAATGATTTGATATGAATATTCATGATTAAATTTATCTGCCCAGGAAGAACCTTGAAAACTCATCTTCATTTGTCATCTTTACCACACAGATATTTAAACTAACTCATAAAGATATTTTGAAATCATTTTTTCTTTAAAGCATGCAGCCGCTTCTCTGATAAGTAGTCCAATTTGTCTCTCAAATAATCTTTATGTCTAATTTGAATCCTTCCTGGCCTTTGTACACTGATTTTTTCTTATATAAAAGAGAGTAACCCAAGTTTTAAATTGGTTCTTATGCTATTTAAAATTAACATAGATATATATAGATGAACCCACTGTTTTTTGAATCCCACTTAGTAAGAAATCCATTTGCCTAAATCTCAAGGAGAATCGTTTAGACAAAACAAAGACACCGATGGTGATGTGTGATCCCAGTTAGTTGACTTCTCTTTTCCACTCTACCACAAATGGGTATTATTTTAAGGAAATCACCCAACCCTTCAGACTTCAATTTTTTCATCTGTGGAATGAGGAGGAATTTGTTTCTCTACCTACTGTTTATTGTCCACAAGAGAACAGGCGTTTGGGGGCTCATTCGCGGCTGTGCCCCTCTGTCAAGCACCGGGCAGTGCTATTGCTGGGGCTAGTAAGAGCTGCACTTTGTATTTTTATATCTGGTGGGTTTTGTTACAGTTATTTTTTCTTTAGGATAAGCAAACAAATACTATGAGCTTGTGATTGATCCCATTTTGCTATGAGATACAGCCAAACTTCTGCGAAGCATTTAATATCATTTGTTTTTAGGCAATAATGGTAGGTTTTCAAAAAGAAATGAATGTTGTTCAATAAACTTTGGAATTTAGCCCCCAAAATGGAAACTTACAGTATGTTTCAGTCTGTAGCTTATTTAAATATAGCATTATACTCTGGACATTGATTTTTTTTTTTCATTCTACCATGAAAAATAAAATAGTGTCTTACTTTCCTGTGAGGGACCACACAGACCTACATCACCCAGCTTTCCGGTCTTTATTTACTATCTAATAGTAATGGAAGATGTAAATAAATAAAGCAAGTCATGGGATTATGTGGGAAATTTTGGAAGAAGGAGCCATTGGGTCAGTCCTACAGAAGTTATGGGAACTGAGGTAGGAGAGAGTGAACTTTCAGCTGGCTCCCAGAGGGCAAATTTCAGTAGAGATGGTAGGACACGTGCCACAGGAAGGGCACGATCTCATGTCAGCGTCACTGTAGTGAATTTTACATATTGCCAAAGAACTAGAAAGAAATAGAAAAACAAGAAAAACAGTTTATGTATTGGAGTGGTGAATAATAACAATTTATATTTTTTCTGTATTTTTCCTTTTCTGCTATATTTATGCAATAAATTAACAGAAAGAGAGAATGTCTTTTAAATTTACTTAAAGACTTTTTTGCACATTACTTCCTCTTTTTTCTCTAAAAAATTTGGGATGGATTGGCTATTATTAGCCCCATTTAATAAGTAAAGAAATTAAATTTAAGAAGATTTAGTCATCAGAGTGAATAGGTAAAAGGTTGTTTGGCCCCATACTATTCAACAGCTGATTGCTTTTTTCTCTCGGGCTTCACACGCAAAGGTTTTGCCTTTTGAAATAAAACATTGATCCCTAAAGTTTTAGTTCTTCAACACTAGTCATTATAAAGTCATTTCTTACTATCTAATTTACTAAAATACTGTTTCCATCCTTGCATGTTCCTTCTTCTTGGCACTTCGACAAGGCTTAGGTACTTAAAGGAATTGTGAAACAGATAAAAATTAAAAATTAATGGTCTGCAGCAGTGAGGAAGCTCTAGTAAATTACTTCGGCTCTAGTCGAAGTGACTTTTATGTGCGTAAGGCCATGTGAAGGTCTGTATTAGTCACCAGGCTGATGAAGAAAAAGGTCAGGGGTTGTTGACAAATGCACCAAGCTAATCGCTGACTTCACTGCACCCACCTCAGTCTTCACTAGAAGAACGAAACTTTCTATAGAGGGACTTCGATGTAAATACTGTCAGAAAGTCTACTCAAATATGCTTCGAATTCAGATATGCTGTTACAGGCATCTAAGCAAATGACTAAGCTGATGAGCCTTTTCCCATCTGAAGTAACACTGAGACCTGACACATCTCTAGTACTTAAGCATCTTGAAACCCAAGACACAAAGCTGGCATGCTGCTCCAGATGCCTGCATTCTTCACAACCAAGTAAGCCTTCAGCCTAGAGATACAGGAAAACAGTTCTACTGTCATACATGCACTCCATTTTATAGTCTAGGGCATGGTTCCCAGCATGGGATACAGGCTGTCTATGAGCCTGTGACAGTGAGACTCAGACAAAAAGTCATGGACATTTTCACCCTCACCACCACCACTACCTCCGAAATGCTTCTCCACGCCAAATTTTTTATTCACAGGAACTGCTAAATGAACTGCTATCCTAACCTGTCTAGAAGTATTTTTCTACTACCTTCCTTACTCTACAGAAACGCCTGTTGATAAATAGAAGTAAATCTACCCAGCTCTCTTCCCCACTTCCATTAAAACTGTGCTGGATTTCCGTGTATCTGCAGTGCAGTACCCTGGCCTCAGTTCATCATTGTGTTTGACCCTTCCTTGCTCTAGATGTGTGCTGGCAGCTGAATCTGATTCCAGAGGTCAAACTCTAAACATTCCACTTCATCCCAATTCAGATCTGTCTGCTGCTGGCACCCACCTTCCCACAACTCGCCTGTGATGGGTGATGGCTTGGTCAACAGGCTTGTTGGATCACCTGCGGACAGACCATTGTTTCTAATGTAGTTTCCAGAACTGCACTGAAAACTACTGGCTCATTAATACTTTTCTTTCTACTCTGGAAAATAAACAAACAAAAAAACAAAAAAAACAGTAGCTAATACAAAGATCATTACTCATTTTTAACCAAACCTTGAATCTATCTTCTAGATCTCCTATTATAAACAAACAAACAAACAAACAAACAAACAAAAACCTGAAAAATAAAAGTTTAGGGTGCTTCCCTCTCTTGTTTTTCAACCTTTTGTTCTAAGAGAGCTTTATAGAGTAGCTTTTACTGAAATGCCACAGAGTAGAGAGAAAGTTCAACCCTGTTAGCCATTGGTCTGAGTTTTTCCTTACCATCATGGATGAAAATGGAAAAGCACCTTCATTATTCGTTTGGGGGAAGAAGAGTTTCAATCCAGTCAACGTCAAGTGACTAGTGTTCTGGAAAATGAACCTGGGAAACTTTTTTACCACCATGAGCTGAGCTGACCCGATACGCTGTGGGAAAGGAGAGCATATTACTCTGGGAAAATGAGAAGCATACAGAAAATAAAATGGTTAGGTTTTGCTTGGAATTGAAAATTGTTGAAGGTTGAAAACTGTAATGTAGGGAGTTTATCAACGGCAGCAGAATCAGTGGTTTTATCAGACCAGCAGTAAGGTCT
>NW_006431956.1:2613547-2636168 GCF_000325575.1 Pteropus alecto | reverse complement strand
TGATGAAATTATATAGCTAGAGATTTGGGTCCAGATTTTATACTCAGGAAGCCCTTGAAACCCTGTTTGCTGCTGTCATGCTGAGGAATTAATAGATTAGACATTAACCACTAAGAATGTTGAGGTACCCCCAAATGCAGCATTTAGCAAAAGAACAGAGCGTCCCTCAATTCATAATAAAATGTGGAACACTTCATTTTCTATGAAGGCCATTTGCAGCAGCTTCTGAAACCACTCTTTATGTGAAGAAGACTCCTACTAAATGTGTGAACTATTTAATTTCAAGTTTAATCTTGAAATTAAACTGGAGTTATTACCTGTAAAGGAAAAGAGGATAAGCAACTAGAGGTAAAACTCAGTTTGAATAAAATTATTCCTGTATATATGTTTGTTTTTGGTAAATACAACTTAGAAGCATGTAAACTTCCCTACTGATACACACTGTGCAAACTGTTTCCTACATGTTAAACATATTTTAAACGAAACTTCCTTAATGTTTTTGGAATACCGACTTGGAGAAAAATGACAAATAATTTGGAGATTTAAATTACATCTGTTCAGTGAGTTAATTTGATTTTTACTTTGTTCATCTTTCTGAAAACATTTATTATACAGTCATCAAATATTTATCGAGCAGTTGCTATGTATTAATATTGGGAGGAAATAGGGAGAGGCTGGCAAAAGGGTGCAAACTTTCAGTTATATGATGAATAAAGTCTGCGGAGCTAATGTAAAATATTTTAAGTATGGTCGATAACAAGGGAGAAAAAGAATTAAAATTGTATACAATAGAGGAAAAATTATCAGAATTGCTTTAAAGAATGTTAAATTCAGTAGAGTCTCTTCTTGTGGCTACTGGGTATTTCTGGTATCTAGAAAGTATTTGCGAAATCTGTTATCTAGAAGTATTTTCTGGTATCTAGAAAGTATTTGCATATTTTTTATAACTCATTCAAACATATCAGAACATTCTAGAGGAGATACAAAAGTAAAACAGTAATCATAGTATTGTGAGATACATGTATGCCTAAAACATTAAGGAAGTTCAGAGGAAATGCTCAGAAGAGGACACTTAACTCAGTCGAAAAACTTCTAAAAGGAGGTGATTCTTTAAATAGATCTTAAAGGAACAAAAAATGGGAGAGAAGTTTACCCAGGACAGAGGAACAGCACAAAGAACATGGCATTCAAAACAATAAACAGGAGTGTTGAACTAGATAGTTAGTGGAATATAATGAGCTATTTGGTGAGGAAGGTCCACTGAAATCAGAGTAATAAGGACTCCTTGTAAATCTAAACTTGGTGCTAAAATCAGTTAGGAACAAATAAAGGGATTTAAAACAAATGCATGAGCATTAATTAGAAACGTTGGCTGGAAACACTATGGAGGATGAATTGAAGAGAAGCTAAACTGAGGCAAGGAGACTAGATGGAGCGAGTCACTCTGTGATGTCATCCTCAGAAGAATTATACAAATTTTATTCATTCATTTTTTGTGGTATATAACACCTACAAGAAAGCCTAGCAAATCCACAAACCAGAGTTCAGCTTAAGCTGTTTACCAGCGTAAGCCATTTACTGGCGTGAGTACAGCAATGTGGACTGACTATGCAGACAGCAACCCCAAAGCCTTGACTGTCCTCATGTCTCAACTGTGAAGTGCAAAACATATTCATTTAAAACACATTTGGAGAAATTTAAGTAATCATCACTTCTCTCTAGGAACTAATAACTGAAAGTAAAATATTTCATCTTCATTAAAATATTCTTTTTGGCAAGGTTAATTCCCCAAGTTTTTCTTCCTTACTAAGGAAAAGCCATTGTTCTATCTTCAGATGTTCTACAGGTGTCAAATCTTTATTTTAAAAATGTTTTAAGATGACTTAGAGTAGTTAGAGTAATTCCTCATAGAACCTCAGTCAGGGACACCTTCGTGTCATTTTATATAGAACTGTTTATTTAACTGTATACTACACAGTCAGACAAAGGAGTCAAAATCTGTTTTCTATGCATTAGCTGTGTAGCTTTAGGCAAATTATTTAAGATCTAAGTGCCTTAGTTTCCTTATCACTAAAATGAAACACAAGCCTAATAGAGTTTGTGTAAGGATTCAATATGATAGCCTATATAAGATACTTAGCATAGTACCTGCCACTTAGTAATCACCCAATAAGTAAATCTTAGCTTTTATTAGCCCTGGAGGATAGAATTTTGCTTGGAAAAAAAAAAATCATTAAATTGGAAAAAAAAAAAAAAAAAAAAAAAAAAAAAAAAAAAAAAAAAAAAAAAAAAAAAAAAAAAAAAAAAAAAGCAGCTACATTCCCGTAACAAGAAATAGATCAAGCGTTGATACCCATTGAGAAATACTGACTTGGAGAAAAATTAGAAATCTTACCTAAGACCAGCTTCACACATGTTTTACCTTTGAAAAGATGACCTCATTGGAGGAAGAAAAAAATAGTCAAATCCCTAAAGATATAAATATCTGAATCTGTGTTATTCATGAAATATAAAACCAAACTTTTAATTAAGAAATATAAACATCTTCTTCAATATTTCTAATAAGTAGTGAAAATAATACAATTCAGTCTAAGAAAGAAAGATAAACAAAAATAAATAAATGAAAAATAGAAATAATTTTCCAGTTATAAGGTTGAGATCCTTGGCAGAAATCATTTAAAGAACTTAAATATCCACTCAATTTTCTTCTCAAATATTAGTATTATATATGAAATATACATCATATTTTAATATTTAATAAAAATACCTATTCATAATACAATCAATATAATATAGCTTATATATTCACACTTTAAATGTGAGGAATTACTTTAAACATGCAACTATACAGAAATGTATGTATTTTCTGTTTAATTATGGAAATTCTTAGACAAAGATTTTAGAACAAACCTAATAAACACGAATGACTCCTTTAAATGCAAAAAAGGTCATAGTTTGAAAGAGTAACGTGTTTTTTGGTTTCTTTGCTTTTGATTTCTAAATTACAGTTATTGTTTCACATATAATACATAGAATTGATTTTTACATCTGTGATGTTTTTCATAAGCAAGACATTGAAATAAATCAGAGTGGCCTTCTCCAAAGCAAGGGACAACATATCTAACAAAGTTCCCAAGTTAAAAGAAAAGCTTCCCAGCATCGAATTTGATGGAAAAGGGGGCTGCATTTTAATAGCTGTACAGAGTCCTTCCCGGGGAAGCAGATTTACTTGTGTGCCTGTGTAGTGTCACTTATCCACAACAGTGTACAGCGCATGTGCCTGCAGCTACATCATACTAATGCGACTCCACGTCATGTTTTATATGAGTTTTCAAAGGTATTCAAACAGGTTGTGTATCCCTATTCCACATACACACTGAATGATGCCTGCACTCGAAAAGAAACCGAAGTTACTTTCCCTCGGTTGCATCCTGCACCACGCTGCCCAGAGAGCACAGAAACGGTCATTCCCCTCTTGCCCAGTGGCAGACATACACAGCTGTTTTCCTGAATCTGAGACCATCTGAGAAGCAAATTGATGTGAGTTTTTACAGGCAGGCATCCAGAATCATTCAGAAGTTGCCATTCTCTGCGTTTGCACCCTCAACTTTCATTTCAGGCACTGTCATACGGCCCCTCTGGGTCTCTACTGAACACTGAGGCTGCCTTTGCCATCTCTAAGCTACTGGCTTGCTTCCTGCAGGAAGCACATGGCCTTGGAAACAAAAACTCACTTGAGCAAAGAAGTTCCTAGCCATCCCTTCTATCAAGAGTTAGGTGGAGCATGAGAACCCTGCTACAGAGTGACTGTGGGGCTGTCAGTGGGCCTGGGATGTTTTCAGGCCAGACTACCTGGGAAATGGCCTGCTCCTGTCCGTCAGGGTGACTGACATTTCAGGGACCGCTGAAGGGTTAGAGATGTGTTTTTATTTTCAAGAGGTGGAAGTCAACCCTTCATTTACTTACCGTTAGTGGAGAAGTGAAATTGAGTATTCTTGCTTTATTTAGTCGCTCTTTGTACGTGCCGATGAAGACATAGGCTGTATTAAACCATGGTTCATTCACAACAGCTTCAGCAGTTGGGCTCTGAACTGATCAGATGGCAAAAGTGTTAAAAAAAAAAAAAAATCCATCATTGGTTTCATTAACAAAGTATCCAGCAAGACAGAATTTAATTCTTATTTTATGTTATAACTTAAAAATAAAGCAAATTCTGTTAGCAGATACATAATGCTATTTTTCCAATATCAGTTATCAAATTAATATTTTGGAAAGAGTTGTCCTCGGTGATTACTGTGGAAGGCGGGTGCGAAGAGGAGCACTTCTGTGTCGGGGGAGTGCTTTCTGTTGCTGTCTCATCCCTTTCTGCATTGTGGTTCTCTGTTCTCTTGCTATTCATCCAATATAATATTGCCGTCTGTAATACAGTGGATATATACAAAACTCACAAAGTCTCTTCCTTTGAACAGATATAGCCTTTTTTTTTTTTACTCAGATTATGAGAAATTCTGAATATGTTAAGACCAACATAAAGAACTTTAAAGATAAAAGAACCTCCTTGCCATGGTATATACCTTTTGTTGCAATATAAAACCAGGAAAAGGTGAACACAGTTCTTATTTATAAATATTAATCATTATATTTCCTGTGATTTATACTTTCTTGTAAAATAGACACACTACTGTCGACAAAATCCCAGAGCCCTTTTCAGTTCTATACTTTTCAAAAAGTACAAATGAGAAATATGTAAAAAAGAAATTACTATGCAGCGCCTGAAAATTATTTTTTTCCTCCTGAAAACAGCTGATTTTAGAGCTATTCAGTTTCCTGTGCTGCAGTTGATGAGGTCACTATCACCTCAACCAGCAAAGGAAGTTAAATTCCTTTCAATGGCTTTGTTGCTTTGGATGTTATCCAGTGGAGCAAGAACGTTAAATTTGATTCCTGACAGATAAGCAAAAGAGGGACAACTTTGTAAATACTCTTACTTAAAAACACATTTATTTACAGACACATACTCAGCTATTTGGGGTCAAAATACGTGCTTATTTAGCACATTTGATATAATAAGGATAAGTACTAGATATACCTTGCAGTCTCTAAGATTAAACCAACTCGCATGGATTTTTATATGATACAATATCCTATTTCTAATAAATAAGAAATTTATTTTACCACCCTTGGATTTAGCTCTGAGCATATATTTGAGTCAAGCTCTAATGTATCAAAGACAAAAAAATATTTTTTTCTTAAAATACATGTTTTAGTTTTCAACTGAAAACATTTCTAATGAATTTGTGGCTATTGGTAGCAAAATCATTGAAAATGTGGTTTAATTTATGTAGTATAATATTAAAACATCCAGGTATAAAACAGGAAATTCCAATTATCTAAATTATTTTGGTAATGTACATCAACGTTTATATCTGAAATAACTGGATTATATGTTTTATGTTGTTGGGTATTTTTTTTTGAGATACTTATTACAAAGTTGAGTGTACTTTACTGAGAGGTAAAAAATAATATTGACGATTGTAAATCTGTTTACCAGTTTATGTCACGTTTATCAACCCACTCTACTAGCAGTATGAGAACTTAGTGGCAAAATGCAGCCAGCTGAGAATACTGAATACCATTTTGTTCTTGTCCACAACATAATTTCGTTTCAATTTATGAAAGTGTATTTCAGTTCTGAAATTATGAGACTGTACTAATTCATAAAGTAAGTTTAAGAAGTTTTAGGAGTATAAAACTTCAGCTATTACATTTTATGTGCAAGGTAGTTTAATAAAATAAGACAAACTATTCTTTAATAAAAGCTATGAAAGAGAAACTATATGAGAAAAAGTGCCTCCAGAAGTTTGACTTTAACTGTAAGCTCTCTCCATGCCTCTCTTTCCCACCATCTACACTGTTTAAAAAAACAAAAAACAAAAACAACAACAACAACAACAACAACAAAAACCCAATACTGAAATATTAGCATTAGTATTATTAACTATTACATAGTGAGCCCTGGCTTTCAGGTAGGCACTATGCTAGATGCTTTAAACTTATCTCCTATTTCAGAGGTGAAGCCTCTGCCTCCCCTACACACATAATTTGGTTTAAAAGCTTTAGGAGTAATGAGAAACAGCCACAAAGCTTGTCCAAGCTTATTCACATTGCTGAGAAAAATCCACCTGGTAGAATGAGCTGGGAATGTAAAATACCAATTGATAGTAGCAGTTGGTTAGTCACATTTTTACTATAATAACTATGTGATGTGCTAACGTCCAGCCTCTTAGAAGTTCTTCTTCAGTTTTGGATTCTTCCATTTACGTGTTGATTTACCGGCTCCTATAAATCGGCTTTACACTAAAGTGTTTCCGTTATTGAAATGAGTTGTTTTTTGTTTAAATGTTGAGCCATCGTTAGGATGGACAATTATTAGACAACATAAGGGGTAGAAGTGCATCCAGAACAAGGTTGGTTTGACATTTACATACTGTATTCTTTATATAAATTTGGCAATATGCATTCTGGAAATTAGGAATTTGTAATATAAAATAATTTAGTTATGAAACTATAGACACTGTAATTCACATTTGCCTATGCAAATGTGTGAAGGACAACATCGACCTACGAAATGATGTTCTTTCTTTTACGCTATGCATACAAATTCGAATGCACGCAGATTACAGATTGTTTCACGACTTATCACAGCCTTGGATCACTTACAGTAAAACCTCTTCTCTTTCCTTATTCCCGGAGATTTGCTTCCAAGCAAACTGAGGTAAGGAAGCCAGTCTTTCAGGTTCATAAAGCTTCATCAAAGTGAGTGTTCTACATAGTTTCTTGCCAGATGATCACAGCTTTTTCTTTTAACCTCAGTAGAAAGTTAACAGTTGTGATGTTTCCTTCAGATATTTTATTTTCCTAAATTAATAATTTGGGAGATTTTTTTAAAAGCAAAACAGTCACCCCAGCTAAATTACTTACATGAATATGTACCTTGAGGGTGAATTTTATAATATAAAATTATATGTAACACTATTTTGTTAACACTTTAGATTTTAGTTAAATCCTTGAGGCATGGTCTATGTAATACCTAATGACCCAAGGGGCTTAAGGTGTTGCATTCATTGAAAAAAAAAAATCAGTAGATATTTTAATGCATATTTTACATACTTTTGTGAACTTCTAAAAGTACATGAAATTTTCATGCTGGAAATAATATGTTAATTCAGATTTCCTAAATGTTACCTTATACAAAAATCATATCTGATTTATATGAAAGAATAGGCTCAATTTCTCTAAAGCCAATTTGGAAACATTTTATATTTTAGTAATTTATCACCTTCATTTAAATGGATAAGAAGTCCATATTTTATAACTACATTTGAAAATGAGAAAACTCAGAATATGTCTCCATCTCTCAAAAGAGAAATCCCCCTAGACCTTAGGGACCATTTTCATTTACTGGCTTAATACATTCTGCCTCATTCATTTTTATATTTAAGATCATTAGATGGTCCCTCTCCTCCAGCACCCACACAGTGCCACAAGAATGAATGAATATGCAAGGAGTGCATGTGACCCTAGACTTACAATACCTTATTCTGCCTTACGAAGATCAATTGTGAGCAGAAAGACTTGTCTGAGTTTTGGCACAAAGTAATAGTATGATCTTGAGTCTGTCATTTTTCTCCTCTTGCTCAGATTTCCTCACCTTACAAATGATCACACTGGCTGAGAATTCCAAAGGTCAGGTTGGTGGCTAGTAAACTGACCAGTCAACAAAGATGCTGAATGTGAGGCTTGTTCCCTGGGCCTGAATGTCCCCTGAGCCCCTCCCCCTGTCTTACTTTCAGCCACGTGTACACACGTACAGTAGATGATATTTCAAGACCTCGCCAACCCTAATACTCCACGGTCTTTCACTCATCAAGCTAATTTCCAGGCTAGAATCTCATCCTACATAATTATGTAAGGAAAAGCTTCTGTATGGACTGAGAACATGGACTTACAACACTTTTAAAATTCATTCCCAATATTAGGAAAGCAAAGAACTCTCTATTCAGTTGAATAAAAGGAACCTTATAAACGTGGAAGTTGTCACTAACATAATTGCTAAAAAAGTTAGACTTTCTATGATGGTGACCGTTCATTAATTTGAGAAATAGAAAGCATTTCCAAATTTCAGCAAATATATCAGACTTTAAGGGAAAACAAACCTGTACAATAGGCTTACTCCAAAAAAAACAGTGGCGTCAATAACAGGAAAAATTATAATGATGACCGACTTCAACCTCTAAGGAGGAGATGAACAGGTTATTCTACCGCAATTTATAATACTTGGACTCTCATTTCAGAAAAATTGCCTTTTCATGAACAACTTGCTATGAATAGAAACAAGTCAATAATATAATGGAAAACAAAACAAAAGTATTCATGTTAATTTTATAACAAATGGGGAAGGTGAGTGATAGGGTACACTTCTTATAAAAGCAATATAATTCATCTTCAGTGAATGTTGACAAAATAGCTTCAAAACTGCATCAACGAAGGCGTGTTGGGCAGGCATTTAGCTAGGAATTTCCTGACTTTGGCCCCTAGATGACCTCACAGTTAAATGGTTAAAGCTAACGAAAAGGAACTTAAATCTTACATGTTTATGGTGCCATTCCCACTTTGCTTCTCTCTTTATTGTTAGCTTGGATTCATATAATAAAAACCAGATATTATATTGAGGCACAATTACAATACTTTGAAATGTTACATTGAAAAAAAAATTAGATACTCTTTTAGTTTCCATCCTTTTTGGCGTGCTGTTTTTGTTCATTTAAAGTGTAACAGAATTAATTTATGAAAATAAAGCCACATTTAAAAAAAAAAATACCATAAATTGCCTTTCTTCTAAATTCAAATGAGAGCTGCCAGTCGAACATCATATCATAAGAGAATTCTTTATTCTATCTTTATATGTTAAGGAATTATTTAAAATTAGGAGAAAAAATAAAGTGAAAGTAAAAATTTTTTTTCATGTGCCTTTATGTCAATGGTCATGGTAATATAATTTTAACCATCGACAGTTTGTCAGGGCACGGGTAACACAAAGGCAGGTATTATTTGATGTATCTGGTCTATAGAAAAGGAACACAACGTCTTACATATAATACTATTGGATCTGGAGGTTTATAAATTTCTCAGCAACATTCTCACACATTTAGACTTACAGTACAGACAATATTAGGATTCAATAGAAAAATTTACAGCATTCTACTTACTAATCTTAATGAAATATTCATTGAATTTCATGTTTTGAAAAAAAGAGAATATGATCTTTCAACAACTTCATCTGAAACCATTTGAAAATCGAAGTTTCATCTAAGAAGCTATTTTCTTTGAAGCCTATTTATACAGTTCTAAATTCCCTTGAGCCTTCTTTTTAAGGAAAGATCAGATTCATCTTACCCAGGAGGAACTATTCCAAGACTTAGGAAAGTAAGTTTCCACTATTTCAACCTGTAACATCGCCTTAATCTTTTTCATTTGCATTTCAAAACTTCTCAGTCTCAAAGGGGGAGGAAAAAAAAGGTAAACAGATCTTGTTTATACCTTCCTGCTGTTTTCAATTTCAGTGTATCTAGTTACAAAGAATATCATCACTTCCAGCATTAACATTTATGGTTAAGGACCTGAGGCCATCCATCTACGCAGAAGGCCTGAAGGTAATCTTTAAGTTGCCAGCGGTAACATCAGGACCAGGTCTAAAGTACTGCACAGATGAGCCCAAGATACCAGTTGCCCTAGTTTCAGAGCAGCCACAATTTGTTTGTAAATCATTTTCAGAGAGCTCTGCTGTTTTCCACCAGCTGAAAAGGCACCCCGGGCATGTCACAATGCTGTAGACAAGTGTCATAGCAGAAATAGAAGCAGCTCAGTTGGCATCTGGTCCCCTGCCGTGGCAGCTCCACTTACCTCTCTACCTTTAGCTGGATGCTGCATTTGGGAAAAGGAGTTTGTAGATTGCAAACACATACAGCTCTAAACTGTTATTTTGAATACATAGTCAAGAAAAAGAGACTCAACCTCTGCCTTCCTTGTAAGTTTCTGCAGTGGATAAAATGAGAATTAGACAAAATCTACTCTACACTCTGATACAGTGCATTATAAATGACTTTCAGATGCGTCACCTCATGTAATTTTCTGAACTGTTCTCAGAGGTGGGCATGGCTCTCGATCCCAGTTTGGAGATAAGGAGCCTGAGACAGGTGGTTGGTTCTCCCAGGACCATAGAACAGAGGGTTAGCTCAGGCCAAACCAGGTATTTTGGTGCCAGCTCTTCCATACACAACATTGACTTTCTAGACTATGTGCTCCACCCTGATTAATTCCTAGTATAAGAGGTTATGCAAGTCAAATACTAGAATATCAAAGTTTCTATTACTATCGATTATGTGTTTATAATAAATAAGTGTACCTCTCTGTCTTCCATTCTCCTGGCCGAGTATGACCCTGTGTCTCTCATTTATTTGTTAATATTCTTGAGCTTTCTCAATATGTGTGTCTACCTTATATAGATTTTCATTTGTCCTGAGGTTTCATTTCTTCCTATATCAGTGTTTTTTTCAAAATGGGTAGTATAGAGCCCTACATGTTTTTCAAAGATACTTCCGGGACCACTGGGGAAGGTCAGTTGTGGGGGACTCACCAGGGGAGACTCTGGATAGTCCAACTTTTCTTAGTATATTGAGATTTATATGTAATATATCAATTTTAAAAAGGCCTTTGGGGTAGGGGGAGAAAAGGGGAAGGAGGAAGAAGAGAGGCAATAATAATAAAAGGGCAAGAAGAAGGGGGAAGGAAGGAAGGAATGAAGGAGGGGAAAAGAAGGAGGGAGAAAAGGAGGGAGGAAGAAAGGAAGGGGAGGGAGAAAAAGAGGAAAGGAGGGAGGAAGGAAAGGAAGGAAGGAGAGAGGAAAGGAAGGGAGAGAAGCTAAAAGATACCATCCTAGACCGTGAGGTATTAATGTTAATGAGAAATTTGAATTTAGAATCAGGGAGCATTAGTTCTGGGGTCTTCGTGAGGCAAGTGATAGATTCAGTCAGAGACTGTGAGGAAGAGTTCATCATACTGGATCCTGTCCATTCAGTGTTGGTGCCCTGACATCTTAGGAACACAGGCAAGCCCTTACTGTCATAAAGGTCCAGCAGGCCAGCATCTCCTCTGCAGTAAGCAGGCTTCACCAGATGAGACGTCTGTGCTATACTTCAGAGGCTATCCAACTTCTGGAAGCCTCCCAAGGCCCGGACAGTGCCCAAGTTACCCCTTTGCTAGCACAAGTCTCTCCCAAACCTGTTTTCTGGCACCAGACATGCTTATAGAAACTCCAAAGAATGCTCCTCTTTTTTTTTTTTTTCCCCAATAATATTCCACCATGAGTAGCAGTGAGATGTGTCATCTAAAACAACTATGGGCATTTTTGCCATTCCCCTACCCACCCAAGGACATTTAACAAGAAGACTCATATCTAATGAGGGGAGGCTAGAAACAGTGCTCCTAATATTTCCACCCACATACAGTGGTCCCTCCAGACACAAGTGTCCATGGTGCCTGAGTTGACACTGACCCGAGGGCATGGAGCTGTGAAGTTCATTGCTAAAGTCACTGCTTGGACTCTCCTCCTGACTCTGTGTTCTCTCCCATCTGAGCTTCACGGTTAATCCTGAAAAGATTTCTGTTATGGTCATAATCAGTTGTAGATGGGGCAAAGTGAGTCAGAATAAATTGAAATCCATCTGTTTTCCAGGAAGAATTGGGACATAAAGAGAAAGTATGGAGGCAAAATGCCATAGGTCTAGATGGCTCTGGTGTTGTCAGTGATTTTGGAGATCATTTGAAACATCTCCCCAAAATTATGTTACTAGTTTTTGCATATTTTCTGACTTTCATTAAAGTGAATATATTCCTCTTAACAGTCTTTTGACATTCCTCTTTGGCATGCTTTTTTGTTTTTGAGATTCACCCATGTCGTCAGGTGTAGCTATAACTTTTCCAATTTTATTACTATATAGTATCTAATGGTATGAATATACTCCAGTATATTTTTCTTTTCTACTGCTTTGGATTTGAGTTGTTTCCATTTTTTTACTGTTAAAAAAGTTCTGCTGTAAACCTTTTGTTTATGTCTTTTGGCGAAGTCATAAAAAATTTTTTTCTTTTGTATACAGCTCAGAATGGAGTCGCTAGGTCATATAGTGTAGTTATATACAAGTTTACTAATGTCAAAATATTTTCCAATTTAATCATGTCAATTTACACATCTACCAACAGATCAAAACTGTTCTAGTGATCTGCATCTTCACTAGAATCCTAAACTATCTGATTTTTAAATCTTATCTCTGTGCCTAAATTTGCAGAATATATATATTTGAATATATAATATATTTATATATATATAAATACTTTATGAGTTTTATGTGTTACGAATATTGCCTTCAGTGGGGTGGCTTATCTTTTTATTCTATTTATGGTAACTTAATAGCAATGTTCTTTTAATGTGTTTAAAACTTATAATTTTCTTTTATTGATTATGCTTTTTACATCTTGTTTAATAAATTCTTCTCTATCTCAAGGTAATAAATATATCCATATATACTTTCTTGTAAAAGTTCATAGTTTTGTCTTTTCCATGTTGGTCTTTTATTCCCCAGAATTAATTTTTGTGAAATGTGACGTAGTATCCATTTTCTTTTTTCTAAGAATAACTAAATCTTCCAACCGCATTTAATGAAAGAGCTATTGGTCTGCACTAATCTATAGTAACAGCTCTGTCATAAGTTAGGTTTCCGTGTTAAATGCATCTGGATCTGGGCTCTATAGTTTGTCCTACTGGTCTATCCCTCAATTAATTTCATACAGTCTTAATTACTAAGACTTCATTAGTCTTGCTATCCAGAGGGTAAATTACCCCCACCTTTCAGTTCTTCCAGACTGTGCTACTGTTAGCTTTGTGCTCGTCCATATAAACTTGGAAGACACTTTTTCAAGACACACACACACGTGCACAGGAATTCTATTCCTGTTGGGATAGAATTATGATATTCTAGTTTATTTTAGAGGGAGTGATATGTATATACCACTTATAAAACTAGGAAAATAACTTTCCTTTTTAAATTTATCAATTTTTGTTTGTTTGTTTTTATCATACTGGATGTTGAATTTTATGGAATTCCATGTCTGCATTTGAATTTTTTCCCTTTAATCTGTAAATATGGTGAATTGTACTATATTATTTCCTAATTAACCAAATATACAATAGTTCAAACACAATAAAAGTTACAGTCAGGGCCGATAATTAGATTACAGGAGGCTGTTCTCCACAGAGCCATTTAGAAACAATCTGACAGTGACCCTTTAATCTTTAATATATGGCTTCCAAAGGTCAATCTGGTGGTAGTTATCCCCACTGTAATCCACAGGAAAACGTAAAGAACATGGAGAAGCACAGGTGAGATGGTTTAGAGGCCAGGCTTGGCATTCAAACGTATCAGCTCTTATTAATTCTCTTAGATAAAACTCAGCCACAGAGGATACATTTTCTAGTTTGGTATCTAAGAAGAAGTGAGCATAAATTCAATGAGAAACTAACTGTCTTGCCAAATGAGCTGAATCATCTTGATTTTTTAATTTTCAACCTATGTCTTATTGATAAATGGACCCAACTAGATATATTATGCTTTAAATACTAATCTTGATGTGATTAGCTAATAATTTTGTAGGATTTTTGCATTGTTTTACAGGGCAAAGAGAGATTACTCAAAAATTTCCTAAACTCAGTAAGACTTTACAGTTATTGTTTGTATGGTCAATATTCAGGATTTTTTTTTTTTTTTGGATTCATATATTTATTCATCCTCCTGGATTTTCTTGTTTCAATCTGGCGTCTTTTTCATATTCTGAAGAAATATAGAGATAAAGTTACAATACGAGCTTAATAGAAATGATTTTTTAACTGTCTTCTTCATTTTCAAAGAGTATTTACACTGAGTATAGAATCCTAGATTAGCAGTTGTTAATTTCATCATTTTAAATATTCATTCTATTTTTTCAGGCTTCGATAATTTAAAAGTCCAAATGGCAGCTGTCAATATAAGTAGTCCTGAATGTAAAAGGGCTTTTTCTTCTTTATGCTTTTAAGATTTTTCTCTTTGTGTTTGGTTTTCAACATGTATTTTAAAGCTTAGTTATCAAAAATATCCATCCTTAGGATTATTATGTCTTCTTGACTCAGGAAAATGTATCTTACTGGGTATAGAGAGAGATTTCAGAATAAAGACTGCATTGTCTGCTGTTAATATAGCGATTCCAGATTTCTTTGGACGTGTTTTTGCATGGTATATCTTTTTTCCATCCTTTGATGCTTAGCATATCGTTACCTTTTATTTGAGGTTTATTTCCTGAAGCCAGAACATAGTTTGATGCTTACTTTTTTATCCAGCTTGATGTTCTCTACACTAAATTTGGAGAGTTCAGACCGTTTTCTGGTAACGTGATTATGGGTATGTTTGACTTGAAGCATATTTTTCGATTTGTTTTCTATTTGTCCCATCTATTCTTCTCTCTTTTCCTGCTGTCTTTCAAAGTGAGTACTTTTTAATATTTAATTTTATCTACTGTAGTAGTTGAAATAATAGCATGCCAAAGATGTTCACATATTAATCACCAGAATCTATTAATATGCTACATTATATAGTAAAAAGGAGTTTGCAGACGTGATTAAGTTAAGGGAGTTAAGATGGGAAGAGATTCCTGAATTGTCCAGGTGGGCCCAATATAATCACAAAGTTTTATATAAGAAGCGGGCAGGAGGGTCACAGCGAGGAGGAGAATGTGCTGATAGGAGCGAGATGTTGGAGCGATGTGAGGGACGGACCCCAAGCCAAGGAACACAGTCAGTTGCTGAACGATGAAAAGACAAGGGAAAAAAAAATCTCCCCTCAGAGCCTCTCGAATAAACCAGTTCTTCCAGAACCTTGGCTTTATTCAAGTAATACTTAGTTTGGGCTTCTGACCCCCAGCACTAGAAGTGAATACATCTGTGTCGTTTTAAAGACTAAGTTTGTAGTAATGTGTGACAGACGCGATGTGAAATGAATATAGATTTTGGTATATGAAAGGGGGGCACTGCCATAACAAATACCTAAAATTCTGGAAGTGACTTTGGAATTGGATAAAGGACAAAGGTTGGAAAAAATTTTGAGGCACATGATAGAAAATGTCTAGATTGAATCGAACAGACAGACCGTTAGCACAAACATGGATTTCGAAGATTCTGTTGGCGAAGTCTCGGAAGGAAGCGAGGGACGTGGAAATGGAAACCGGGAGTCCTTGTTACGTAGTGTCGGAACCTTAGCTGAATTGTGTCCTACTGTAGTTACGTGAAAAGCTAACTACTAATAAACAATGAACTTCGGTAATTAGCTGAAGATATTTCCAAGCACAGTGTTGAAGGTGTAAACTGGTTTCTTCTTGCCACCTATCGCAACATGTGAGAGGAAAGAGAAAAACCGAGAGAAGAACCTTTAAGCACAATGAAACCAGGACTTGATGACTTGGGAAATTCTCAGCCTTCTAGCTTATAAAAGATCCTGAATTAGGAGACTTACTGCCAAAAATGCATGCTCTAGAGAGAGAGCCAAGAGTGTGGCTGCACAGCCTTTGCTAGTACCTTGAAAGGATCAAAATATTTGGTTACACAAGGGCTTTTTAAGAGATCGGGCATGGATCCGTTCAGCCATCATAGCAGAAGCAAAAAATAGAGCTGAAGGTATCTGGCAGAGTGAATCCCTGTGACACACACAGGAGGCCCACGTGGTTTTCGAGCACGTGTGTCAGTGGGCACTCTACCAGCGTGCACTGAAAGAAACGGAGAAGACAGAGGAGAAAAAAGACCATCACGCTCCCAAAATGCTACAGGCAGGAGACAGGCCAACAGAACTACTCAGCTTCAAGTATGCTCGACCTTTCATGAGAAATGACTGCTCCAGGGATGGAGCTGTGGACCCAGAGGGCCGAGCCTCAGAAAACACAGAAGGTAATTCCCAGGCCTTGAAATCTACTGCGGTTTACCCATTTGGATTTCAAATTGCTCAAAACCAGTGACATCTTTTTTCCTTTAATTTTCTCCTTTTTTGAGTGAGAACGTCTATAATTAATATCCTACATCTGATCTAGTATTGTATTCTGGGAGTAGCCAACTTGTTTTCTAGTTGACAGGTCCACAGATGGAAAGGGTGGGCGGGGGGGGTCTTTGTCCCCAAATGGATTATACACAAAGTCTTAACAGTAACTCATCATTTAAATGATGAGATTTGGGGCTTTTGAGCTAATGGGACCTAGATGAGATGTTTGAATAACAGTTTGTTATGGCAGCAGCAATAATAAATAACTGCTTCTACTCTATTGGATTATTAACTATAACTCTTTGTTTTATCTTTTTAATGGCGGTTGTCAGGTCTTTAATACATATCTTCAAAAAATATATTATCACTTCATATCAAATATTATTAGAACCTCAGAACAATATACTTCATTCTTCCCACTAGTTCTTTATGCTATTGTTGTATTACATTTTACTTCTAAATATTTTAAATCTCATAATAGCTGTTAGGTTTTTTGCTTTAAACAGTCAATTATCTTTAAAGGAAATTTTTTAAATGAGAAAAAATGTACTTTATATGTTTTTTCTGCATATATACTATTTGCCATACTATTCTTTGTACAGAGCCAAAATATCATCTAGTATCCTTTTTCTTCTGCCTGAAGAACTTATTTTAGCATTTTTTATAGCACAAAACTGCTAGTGTCAAATTCTCTCAACTTTAGTTTTTCTGAAAATGTTTTAGTCGCCGTCTTTACATAAAATTTTTTTAATAAGTAATTCTTGATTGACAGTTTCTTTTGACTTCTTTAGTCATTTAAAAAGGTCATTCTGTTTCTTTCTTGCTCATAGATTCAGACAAGACAGCTATACTCATTTTTATCTGTGCTCCCTGTGTGTAATGTGCCCAAGTGGAAATTTGATCAACATCTTTACCGCTTTCAAAAATTTTAAATACCCACATTCTTTCCAAGTTCAAACATTCCTTTGCATAGGATAGCATAGTTATGTATTTTAGTTCTGTCCTATATTATTTTTACTCCTCGTGCTGTTAGTATTGTTATGTTATGAAGTCAATATTTATCTAGATTTACCTGTACATTTCTCAGTTTACTGCTTTTTATTCTTTCTTGCTTCACAGACCTTCCTTTGGGATTTTTTTTTTCTTCTACTAGAAATAATCAGAAATTTTCTCTAGTGAGGTTGATTTGTTGCTATCTCAGTTTTTGTATTAAAAGTTTTTTAGCCCTTTTTTAAAAATAAGTATATTCCCAATTTTCAGTTATTTACTCTCAGAACCTTGAGCATTGAATCTGCTTTCTTCCATCTTCTTTTCTTTTGAGAACTCAATCATGACTGCAATTGTCACTTCTCTAAAGCTACTCTAACTTCTGTCTCTGGATGCTTTTAAGATTATTTTTTCTTTGCGGTGTCTCAAGTTTCACTTTGCTGTGTCTGGGTGTGTTTTTATTTTTTAATCTGGCCTGGGATGCAATGGCATCTGCCCCAGTGCCCTAGTAAAAGCTTCTTAACTCAAGATGGAACCATACAATTTGTAAAGGGCACATTATTTTTTAAAGGTGAATAAAACATGTTGGAAAAAGCCAAAGTAGTAAAACGGAAAATCCCAGTGTAACCTCCAGACACACTCATATCCACCCAACGAGAAACAATTGTTCATCTGCAAATTATGTTTTCTCAACTTGCATAATGATTTCCCGTGAACAAACCACCACAACCTAATTTTGCAATGGCACAATCAATTCCTGCATTACATCCAAGTGAGTCAGTCCTGCAGAAGGTAGGCAAAAGGTTTGAAGCTACAGCACCATGACCGACAACAGCTCAAAACAGATTTAATTACAAGAATCTAATTATTCACCCTAGAGATTCTGCTCCAATGTCTTTAAAGTAAATGAGGTTTCTTTTCTATCTAAGTACCTATAGCTAGGAAGTTAAGTTATTTGAGATGCCACTTCATAACCAGTGCTTAACAAAGAAGATACTGCAAAATTATTCAAATATAACAACTCTTAATAAGCTTTTTTTTTGTATAACGCTCCATAAAGCGAACCTCCTAAAAATAATAATGCATAAAATGTCATTTTATAATTTTATTGCATCGCTAATGTAACTTAAACATAAAATATACTGTACCTCACTAGATATTCTTGTTTCCTAGATTAATCAGGTTATTTTGTTGTAATGTCCATGTCATGTCACAGAAATAGGAATCAAGTCCTTTCCATGAGACATTAATGCTAACAGTTTTGTTATGTTGATTAATGTGAAAAATCTACAGTGTGCTAACTCCGCTTGCTAAATTTGTATCTGAGACAAACTGTCCCAAACCTTTCAGAATGATGTCCCCTCTTTGTCATCTTTATGATTCAGTGCTTTTATTTGGTGCTCACAACATACTAGATATTTGGATTAGATTTTTTTTTTTTTAAATTTGAAATGGCGATACAGAAAGTAGAGCCAAGGTTAACAATTTAAATCGAAACAGAGCACAACATCCATAGTGTTGAGACTTAAAGATGAATGGATTCACATCCCTCATTTTACAGATTAATAAACAGAAGTCCAAGGTTGCAAAGTCAGCAAGAGCTAGATTAGAACCTAAGATTTTTTCTATTCAGCACTCTCTGTTTCATAAACCACCTCGTAGCATCCCCTGTTCAAAATCACATCATTTAATCCTACTAAGTGCCAGTTTCACCTATGCTAATGATCAAAGATTTTCCCACAGAGATACAAAATGTAAGCCTAAAAATGAGGCATGAATATTAGAGGTCTTTCGCATTAAACTTAACATGAATTCTGTACAGCCCGAAGACTTTCAGCATTCACCTTAAATATTTATCTATAGTTGTGCTGATAAAACTCACTACTGTCTTTGTGAATTTATAGGCAGCAAGTGGTGTGAGGGAAGAACGAACACAATCTGCCTTCATTGCTTTGAATGGTGCCTAGAAACTTCTTTGACTACCTTTTCACATAAATCGAACAGAAAGAATGCATTAACCCTTATCTAGAAACCATACTTAGAAAATCACTGTTTTTGTGAAAGTTCATGGAATCACAGAACATTGAAAGGACGTTGAGATAATCTGATGAATCTATTTGCTTCATTTTATAGAAGAGAAGACGAAGGCACTAAAAAGCTAACGTTCTAGCCCAGGGTTATGCAGTTAGTTATTAAAAGACTGGAATTAAAATTCAAATTGCCTGGCTATCTGGCCACTTGTTATTAATTCTTCTGTTTTCAAAGAGTAAAGACATTAAATCATGTAATTTTTACTCCCCCTCCAATCAATTTTTTGGAATGCTATGTTTTATTTCCAGTTCAAATGATGAGATGGTTGTCCTGGTTTTTTATTTCCAATATCTAGATGTCATTAGTGTTCTGATTAAGGCTTTAAACTGTTTGCTTTCATTTTTTTATCCACTCTGTTACCATTGTCTGCAAGCAGTTACATTTACAACATTTCAAAATTGAAGAGTACTGGTGGCTTAATGATCAGAGTTCAGTTGCCACATCCCTGAAGAAAAAGAAGCAAGGCAGTGCTACTTCTGCTTACCAACATGACATCAGAACACCCAAACCATACTGTAAAAATGCTTACAAAATGCTTTCTGCTTCCCACCATGTCTGTCCTGCCCGATTTTAAATCTTTGCCTCAAATGAGCAAATTCTCACATTCTTAGATTGAGCTCATGCTGAAGTTTTAATTGTCCTGTCAAAATACATAATACTAGTATATTGGTTGATTTTATACTCTTTTTTAATACATTAAACTACCAAATATGAGGATATCTTTGAATTTCCTTTGAATTACTCTTTTTTAATACATTAAACTACCAAATATGATTAGAAAAATTCCAAAATAGGAATGCATACTGACAAGCACAGTTGTCATGTTCTGATAACCATAGCTATGTTAGTTTTTTTGTACCCAACTACATATCTTAAATGTTATGGAAAGTCAAGAAAAGTTTTTTTTAATATAGTTTAATATATAATTTTTTATTGTATGCAGTTATTCAGAAACTGTCTAATGAATAAAGCTACATGAAACCATTTAGACACAATGAATAAAAAGTTAGGTTGCCTAGCATTAAAAAACTAAAGCATTTCAGTAATAGATCATGGAATTCAGGCCAAATACCCTTATTTGGTCTTAGAATCTTGACTCAGTAAATAATTGTGCAGATGCTCATATTAGTTCCCTAGAGCTGTTAAACCCATCCAATGAATTTGTCATTCCAAATTCTGTACTTTTCATTTTTAGAATTTTCATTTCATTTGCTATAGTCTTCATATTTCTATGTGAATCCCCATCTGTTCACTCATTACCACAATATTTCCTTTAATTCCCTGAAAGTCTTATCTGCCAAACCTGACGTCTTGGTCTCGTCAATTTTTTTGTTTTTTGTTTTTGTTTTGTTTTTTTGGATTTGTCTCCTTGAATATAGATCACATTTTTGTTTCTTCACATGTCTAATAATTTTCATTCTATACTGGAAACTGTAGATGAAACTTTTTTAGGAACTCTAAATGGTAGATACTATAGATTCCTCAGAAGAATGTTGATTTTTGACCCAATGGGCAATTCGGTTTCTGCCTGATCACTATGGACTCATGAAAGGGTGATTTTAACTTTGCTTTTGTGGCTCTCTATTGATTTTGCCCATCTTCTAACAAGAATCTCTTAGTCCTGAGTCAGAGTCTTCATTCCTGAGGCATAGTCTTTCTGGATTTTCTGAGGTGTTTACCAAGTCATCCTAACTTGGCAGGGCTCAAATTCCAAAGTTGAACTCCCCTGAGGTGATTAAGAACTGGAATCTTTGCTTGGTCCTTTAAATCTTCCAATTGTTCTGCATCGATCTTCTTGTATTCCTCTCATGATTACACGGTGCCAGCTAAAGACCTGCTGAGTATTTTAATGCAGATTTCAGTACTTCTCTTCTTCTCTTTAAGATTCTTTCCCTTCATTTCCAGATATTATAACTGTCCTGAAATGTAGCCACTAGACATCCCAAATGAACTGCTCTTTCTTGTTCAGTTCTAGATGCTGGAGCTTAAGGACTGGAGAGTGCCTTCAGGGGAAGAGCTCTACAAACGTGGCTCTGTCCCAGTGTGGCTCCCTTCTTTAAGGGTTGAATCCCCTCTAGTTTCTGCCTGCTTTTGGTCTCTTTCCAAGACCTACAAATAGTTGCTTTTTTTCTTTTCTTTATTTTTTAAGAGATTTAAGTTGCTATCTATAGTATGGTCCTATAATGGTATTTATACCATTATCCCTTCTGGACTTCTCTTGAATGAGAAATAAATAAACTTTTATGTTATTTAATCCTTGGGTCTCTGTTACTATGGAGTCAAGCCTAATCCTAACTGACACGGTTAGGGTCAAAATATTCTCCCTAGGGAATGAAAACTCAGTCTCATGATGAACTTGAGATAAAAGGCAGAATGGGTTCTGTGGGAAGACAGGTGCTTCAAATGCCAGTTTGCCAAAAGTGCAAAAAGCAGCCAGCGGACAGAAAAATAGAGGCAGTTTTGCCAGCTTTGGCAGTAAAAGTTTCTCATAAAATTATCCTGTAAATTTGAACCAGGAAAACCCTAAATGGAGCACTAGGAAATTTTCCCCTTTTTTACACATGGAGAGATCATAAATTCCAAATGTCAAAGATTTTCAAGACATAAAATGTGCTATCCCAAGGTCATATGATCTATTCCAACTGTCCACACGAGCAACTGTTGGTTAGAAAAACATGCATACTATCCCTGCAATATACTCACGCACAGAATGTCCTTACCTGGGATTCCCAACTAAAACCAGAAACAAGCCTAGACTCAGAAAATGATCAAAAACCATTGGCTGGTGCTACATCCTGGCACAAGGATAGAACACCCTCAAGCCTTTACCCTTTAATTACCTTCCACTTCTGGCCAAACACCAGAAGACAAGGGAACACAGGCAACTGCGGAGGACTGGTTGATGTTTAAAACTGCAAATAGTGAGAGAAAAAAAGTGACATTACAGAGTTTGTCTAAATCGACTGAGTTGCTTTTCTAGTTTGTTACTAAGAAAGTAATTCAAGTTGATCCTATGCAATCATGTTTGCTTTCTGACTAGGTTCAATCCCTGTCATGAGTTTGGGAAAGCTCTCTTTATCAAATTGGAATCTCTTCATGGAAGAATAACACTATTTTCAGTTGTTATTATCATCTGGCCCTAAGAAGTTGAGAGATGAGGGGTTGCATTTTCTTCTTGGACAGTATTTTCCTTAGCTTAATTTCTCATATATCTTACTGCTCTACAGTCCCCTAAACTTTTGTCATTATTGCCACTTTCTACTATGGAAACTCACTACCAGTGTTCTGTACTGGGTACTGTTTACTGACATCTTACTATCCGCCCATAACAGAGTCACCTTGGAACCAAAACATTCCTCTCTCCCGCTCCACCT
>NW_006431956.1:2602918-2613479 GCF_000325575.1 Pteropus alecto | reverse complement strand
CAGAAATATTTTAAACAACACTCTGATATCTGTCAACAGAATTGGAAAACCAACTCCCTGGTTTATCACATCGTATAAAATATTTCCAAAACCATTACAAGGTGTACATGTTATCGCCAACTCCGTAATTCTTCTCCCTGCCCACACTCTCTGCATTCTGGCAGGTTATCATCTCTACATGCTCTTTGCTTTAGATTCAGTCACCTCTGAAGCACAAGCAAAGCCTGCAGCAACCAAGCAAGGCACTCCTTCAATCTGTAGTAAGAGTTAATTGCAATCCCACCCTTGAAGTACTGCCACAACTCCCTGCCCCACTAAGGAGTCTTTGATATCAACCCACTGCTCTTGGAAAGATTACAACTTGTGTGCTTGGATTCCCCTAGTCGGGGCACACAAGAACACCAGGTGGGAAAGAAAGATTGCTTTCTGCGCAGCCCACGAACTCCACACCCCTCAGTTCCCACGCGAGGTGCGCTGTAAACGGAGGCGCGTGCTTGTCTGTCCTGCAGAGCTGCACCTGCGCGTTCAGAGCAGGTTTTCGGTCCTGGATGATCCGTGCCTTGCATGTCGGTTCCCACTTCCTGCGGAGCTATGAGCTTCATACGTCGACCCTCTTCATCCACCACCAGTAGGATCTGACTTTTGAGACATTTATTTCCAAAAGAAAGCATCTACTTAAATTGTTTCCTTCTCGCTGATTTCTACATCGCCTCTTTGAAAAAAAAGGAAGTCAGCTGTGAGTGATTCGGGCCGGAGCCTGAAGCTGAGTTTTCACTGTTGAATGTGGACCTGCGCCCCACTAACGTAGGGTTGCTAGAAATGTGTCAAGAGGGAGGGGATGATATAAGAAAACATCACGATGTCTTCACACGTTTGAGGTGTCTGTACAGTTTAAAGGAGTTTAAATTACACTTAAGCGCTTTTTCTGGAACAATCCCTATTTTTAAAACGTCTTTATTTCACCATTTGACTAAAACCCAGTAGGAATCATCACGTCTTTGTTCAAACAGTAAAGCCTCGAGTGCCCTTCAGCCAGCTGACAACAAGCACGTTTAGAGTGCGATAAAGGCCACAGGGTCACTTTGGCAATCCACTTTTCTTTTTCAGATGTGTCTCTAGCACAGTCATTCTCAAACTAGGGTGCTTGGAATACCTATGTTAGAATCCCTCAAGATGTTTCATTTTCAGTGTGAATGACCGGGCTACTTCTCAGAGCTGCCAAATCAGAATCATTTCACTGGGAACTCTGAAATCTGTACTTCTAACAGTAAAATCATGATTATGAAACATGAAACTTTAAGGGTCAGCTCAAGAAGCACCTTATGACAGAAAGGGATGCCTGCTTATATTTTTTTTTAAAATGTTAAAAAATGGAAACAGTGTAACATTTAGCTGGGATTTTCCAGATAAATGCATATGTAACAAAAGCCTACAATAATATATTTTTTAAGGTGCCAAGGTTGTTCTAGCTCTATTTGGTATGCCTGTTAAATTTATGTTGAAAATAAAAAATAAATGGGCAAAACATATCCTTGCATCCTTATATTCAAAGTTAGTGATTAGTGATTTTTTTTTTCTCCCTTAAGACCACACAGCAAATTCGTGACAGAACTAGGAGTGAGCCTGGCAATATCAATATTCTTTGGGATTTTATAGCTCTTTTCATCTTCAAAGTGCTTTACAGAATTCTCTAATTAAGCTCACATGTTCTGAGTCGTACTCTAATCATAAGACAGCATACCTGCTCTTCGTTCCTTAGCTTTGAGCAACATGCTATTCTTAATCATTACTAAATTAAAGAAAAAAGTGTTTGTAATAATTTCTACTTAATTAATGACAAATCTGGACATTTCTTTAAATACAAGTCCAATCGCTTGGGCCCTAATCTGTACTAACAAAGTTTGGCCATTGTTTGTACAGAGCAAAGATAAGTTTTCATTGTGAAATTATCTGTAATTAAATGCAGTGGTTAAAATAGTTGTATTTCTGAGCAACCTAAAATGTATCCAAAAGAATTTCAGTTTATTTCCTTGAAAAATATTTTAGTTTTACATATCCTTACTACTTTAAAAAGTCACTTTCTATCTAGCTGTGCTTTTCAATAAACATTTAGGTACATGTAAGATAGGTTAGCCTTTAACCATGGCATCTAATAAATCTATATGTTTATTTCTATTGCTAATTAGCTGCTTGACTTTGGACAACTCACTGATTGTTTCTGGATTCTGGTTTCCTCCTTCGTAAATTAAAAAGGCATCTTCCAGCTCTGTGACCCTGAGTAGTTGCGTGCAGCTCAGATTGTCTCGTTTTGTTTGCATGACTGTCTCAAGCCCCACGAGTTCCTTCCGTCATCATCAGGTATATGCAGAGCTTGAATATTAGAAGTAGCTACCCGGTCATCAGGCATTTCATTCCTCAGCCAGTTAAATAGAAATAGAACAGGTCGAAAATATAAGCAGCAGGACGTAAGTGTTGCCTAAAGCATCTCTTTGGTTTGAAGAGGTGTTGTAGGGAGAGCCTGTCACTAGAGCCACTCCAGTCCTGGGAGGACGTTTCCTCCCTGTCATCCCTCCCTACCCGCCACCTCTGACAGGCCCTCTTCAGAGTCAGTTTCTTTCTCTTGTTCGGCCTGTTATAAAAAGCCTGAAAATAAATGGCCACCTGAAGCTCTATCACATTCTCTCACCTTTGAGTGAAGAGGATGCTGTATTCTTTCCTGAGAGTGCGTGTCGAGGTGGGGAAGAAGGTGGGGAGGAAGGTGAAGCTTTGGTTTGGGGCAGCGTGGGCGTTAAGAAATCCTCCCTTTGATGTAAAACCTATTTGCTCAGGTGTCTCAGGTTGGAGGTGGTCCAAACAAATACAGATAATAACTTCAGAAGCAAAATAGGAATCTCAGATACTCCTGTTCCGTCTTTTACTCATAGAGGAGTCTTTTGAAAGGAAGAATCGCCATGCTGCTTTCCAGGTACCAGTAAGCCTATTGGAGTGTGGTTCGGTCTCGGTACCAGTGCTTTCGCCAAACCCTTCTCCGCAGCCGATCTGTGTTCATGAAACCCAGTCGGTGAGCCTGATGATTTTAGGGTAACCGCATTTAGCAAAAGAAGACACAAGATGCCCATTTGAATTTGGATTTAAGATAAAAGACAAATTTATTTTTAGTTCAGGTATGTCTCATGCAATATCTGGGGTGTACTTACACCCTCCCCCCCCAAAAAAGTATTCTCTGTTCATCTGAAATGTGAATTTCACTGAGTGTCTTGATTTTAGTGTTACTCTTATGTGGTTTTCAGCAGAAATATGAATCATTTTGGCCTACTCAATTCAATGATGGATTGAATTGAAATATGGTGAGAAATTTTGTTTCTGTGATACTTTTTCACATCATCTTGTTACCAACAGGTAGCCGACAAATTTTTGTAGGTTTGCAATTGAAGTACGGAATGTGTAACTGTGTGTGAACATGACCTCTGATCCAATTTCATCATTTTGAATAATTATTTCCTAACAAGGAAATGGTGCTTGTAAATGATAGAATAGTTGCTTAAGTCCCATGTCAGGTTTAAATTCAGGTTTCAATGAGTAAAATTGAATAATTCACTGATGCTTTAGGTTAATGATTATCTGAGTGTAGATTAAATCGATATTAAATTTCATTCCAGCAGCTTCAATCTTCTACCTTCTAACCAAAATCTATAGATAAGGGGTAAAAATACTCAATTAGAAAGAAAAAGTGCATAAATCTTCCCTAACGAGTCTTCTTCGGGTCTTCGACAGCCCTTGATTCCTGCAGTGCCCCAGGGTCTTGGTGGGTAGCTTCCTTTTCAGTGCCAGATGGAAGAGGTGCCAGCGGGTGGGGATCCCTCACGCCCCACCTGTCTCCTCTGCACTTAGACAGAATCACCTGTGTCCAGAATCATCGCCGCCTCAGGTTGACCTTGGCACCTATTGTTTCCAGCCCATCTCTCTCCCTGTGGGTGAGGAAAACCTCTAAATCTTCACCTCACAATCCAAACGAGTCATCGGTTTCCCTCAGCCACAGACCACCCGGAACAACATTGCAGTTTGTTGCAGCCACAATACAGACCTTGGGGAGCAACAGGGCGTCTGAGTAAGAGGACGTTGGAAAGGACCTGATAGAGGATGTTGGTGTCGGCCAGGTGATCGAAGGAGGCTCTAAAAGAGAAGAGATATGCTCTAGATGGTGTTATGGGTAGTAAACAAATAAACAAATAAATTTAAAGAGCCAAAAGTTTAACACGTGGTTTAACGTTGCACAGACTCGCGTGGTGTATGTTTTTTGGAATGGTGCAGTCGAACCCCAGAGTGGTTGGGACGCAGTAAGGAATGTAATTCTCGTGGACTTGCTTTGGAGAACACTAGACAGAGGGTGGGAGAGCTGCCCACACTGTGTTCCGCAGAAGTGCTGTAAAGTATAGAAGTTTATCTGACTTCATCTGAATTAATCCAAGTCTAGAAACCAGACCAAATCCACCACAGTGATTTCTGTCGAGAGTTTTGGCGTCTCTCTGTTCTAGTCTTCCTCAGAGTATCTGACGACTTTTGCTTCCTTGTTTTCCCTTAAAATAAAAAAGGTACAACAGTGTAGTTAAGACACACTCACTGAGAACAAACTTCAAAAGGGTTTTGCAGTGTTAGTTAGAATTTATTTTTAAATTTCCCCATGCTCTATGTTCCATCTAGATAAGTCGGTTTTATATTAGATTAAGATACCTCTGCCTTGAATTTTTGGATCAACCTAAGTAATAAATCTAAGTAATGAATCAGGTATCTAATTTGAATGTAAATTTTCTTAATTAAAAAATTTAATACTCTAGAATTTTAACCTTAGCTCCTTGGTGATTATTGAATCCAAAACCCTCTCTTCACTACTGAGGATACTGAAACCAGGATAAAATTCTCAATCACGCATTACAAGCTAGAGTTTTAGTAAAGTGAGTCTGTTTCAACATGAAGATTTGATTATAACATTTTACATTTTGCATTTTTGTAATATTTATTTGTCTAAATTCTTAAACCATCAGTCCATTCTAGTAGAGATGATTTCAGTGACAGAGTTGATTATTCACTTATCAAACATTCAGTTAGCCATTTTAGAAATAATATTTATTGACCATTTGCTAGGTGATAAGTGCTATGTTAAGCATTTTATGCAAATTAGCACATTTCATCCCAGTAGTAACTTTATGAGGTCACATCATGTTTGAAGTTTTATAGATGAGGAAACTGGATTTAGCAAGTTTAAGGAGCTGGCCTCTGGTCACAAACCATGTAACTAGCAGAGGCAGCATTCCAGCTTGCCTCCACTGCTCCAGGATCTAAGCTAGCAAGGGGAAATTCTATTATCACTAAGGGAACCTGCAATTTCTGAGGCCACATCAACATAAATATTAAGTGGCACCAAACTGTTTCCTGAAGCATTTTCTCACATTTTCAATTCAGTTCAACATTTTTTCTTTTTCTTTTCTTTTTTTCTTTTTTCTTTTTTCTTTTTTTTTGTCATCTGCTATCTGCAAAGCCCCATAGCGAATGATTGTGAGTAGTCGCTCTACAGGAATGTGAAGCTGGGTGGCCATTCTCAAGTCCTTCTTAGCTCATGGCTTGAAGTTGAAGCAAGAAGAGTATGATGGGCCGTTCTCCTTCTTAGAGTCTTCTTAGAGTCAGTTATCTTAATAACAAGGGGAAATCATCTCATCCAACATTGCTCTTTAAGACTGTGTGAATGGAATCCAGACGTCTTGGCCGGATGCTATTTCACATTATTAGAGAAAGGAAGACAGAAAATAAAGTCTGTAGCCAGATCTAAATGCAACAATGAAATATTTCAAAGGGAAGATCTCTAACTGCTTCACAAAGTAACCATAATGGTTGGTTAGTTTTTAGAAGAGTTGGTCCATGGGTATATTTTTTTCTTCCGACTCCAGGAAAATGTGACCTAAATTAAGTATCCAGTTGTAATAAGGATCTCAGCTCTGTGGTCCTGGACTGCTCCCCGCGCCCCCCCCCTTTTTTTTTTCCAAAATGGTTTCCAAATTCCATTTTTAATTAATTGAAATCTGCCTTGTTTTCTTTATACTTTCATATTGAATAATGTCCAAACCCTTTTTCAGTCATGTTATCTCTTCTAAATAGACAACCATGAACATCATCAGTAGACCGTATTTACTTCTCTCTTAGGTATTTTTTTCATCTTAAAAAAAAAATAATAAGATGATGTTTTGTTAAGAAAGCTTCTGAGTTATATTCAGATAGAATTTATCTATTTTAACAAATTAGTTTTATATACAAATATAAACTGAGGTCACACTTTGACCTTGATGTTGCTTACAAAATGACAACAAAAATGTAACTTGTTACACATTGTTAAATTTGGAGATACAACATCAGTAACATATCTAGAAATGACAAATAGATATGTGAGAAATGAGACACATGTATGCCAACCTATAAAAATAGAAAAGTGTCTCTAATTACTCTTTATTTAAAAGGTTGTTCTGGCACTGTAATTGGCTTTACAATTTTGCACATATGAACCTTATTGCTCTGCTTCCAATTTAGATCAAAAATATCTTTTAAAACTAGAATTAGCCTTTTAGTACATGACTCTCTCCAATGAACCATCTTATTAAATATAAACATAATATTTGACATGATTTGACAGAAATCATGTTACAGAGAAAATTCTTGAAATATCTACAAATATGTAGAAAATAAAAATAGTATGGGTTTGGAGATTAAAATTTAAATATCTCTCGATACGATGCAAAGCAACCTTTTCGTTCACATTTGCAAGAGTGTCAGGAGGCTGTTTTTCACATAGTTGGTGTCTTCAATAATGTAACCTTCTTATGAGCCACCTGTAAAATAGTAAAACAGAGATTTTAAACTCTATGTCCACTCCAAAGGCTGTTTCCAGTCAGACTCACATGCCCACAAAATGGGAACTAGTCTTTTCGGCCTCACAACTTGTGTAGTTACTCAGTTTAATGAAATTATAAAATCTAAGACATAAAAGTCAAAAACAAGTAAACAAACAAACAATTAAAACACCAACAAAATAAAAAAATAAAAGCAGACATAAGTCTATCTCTTATTTTTAAAGATCATTCTTAAAAGATATTTAAAAAAAAAACAAACTTAAAGCCATTTATAAGAGCACTGGTCAGATCCAATATATCAATTTTCAAAAAGGTGTTTAATGGGTCTATAAAGGGACATTTCCTAAATCCTAAACTTAACAATGTAAGGGAAGATTATCATTAATGGACATGACTAATGTTTTAAGCCATGGACACTCACTATTTCTAGTCCTCACTACAGCCCTGTGAAGTAGTGTGATTCATCTCTGTTTTCCAAGTAAAAGAACCAACTTAAATGTCTTTCTCAAGACCACAGAGCTGGCAGAAGGCAGATCCCTGGTCTGAACCTGGTTAGTATGACTCCAATACTTGTTCCACGTTCCATATCGTTGATGATTATCTGCAAGTGAACAATGTAAGAAGTGAAAAATCATCTTGCCAGCTTGTGCATTCAGTTGCTGCCATTTTAATTTTTTTCATGCACTTATTCCAAAAATTATATTACTTAATAACAGAAGTAGAAAATTTGTATATTTTGTGAGTTTACCACATTTGGTTAATAAAATATAATTGATGATCTAAACTATAATCAACAACTTTATCCCTTTAGTCATGTCAAAGCTCTATATTTGAAAAGAATAAAATGTAAAAAGGGTCAATTTGTCATATTTTAAAATAATTAAAACTTGCCTCACTACTCGGAATTTAAACCTCACTTTCAATCATTGGTCAGCAGGGTCTTCACGTCAGATAAAGATGTCACAACCTCTGACATTCATGATTATCACATGCCGGGCACAAACTTGGTACTTAGTTAAAAATATGCCAAAGCCTTAAGGACTGGAAAATAGGTAATAGTAAGAAAGAAAATGAAAATATACATATGTGGTTATTTCTGTCCCTGTTGTCTTCCTTATCAAGTAACGCTACCACCTAACCCAGAGATTAAAAACCACAAGAAGCAGTTGACATACCAGCCAAATTCAAGCTATCTCTGTGTTTTAGTTGGCTAACTCAATGTTGAATAAAAATTTGAATTTGCTGCCAATAATTAAAAAAAAAAAATCTTACCTAAAACCTATATTCTGAAAAACCAAACGTCTGATTATGTTGGACCTTAAATTTCCCATGTCAAGAAACAGCAGGTTTAGTACACTTCTGCCCGCTTTACATGGACGGTATTCTCCACATCACTGGAATCCTACTCTGTCATTCTCCCTTATTTCAGCATCCACTTCATCCCAATAGATTTTTTTAGTTTTCTATCTATGATCTGCCCAATTACTCTTTGTAGGCACTAGGCCCAACTGGCCCAAGGTCTGGCTGTTATCCAAAGCCTAGCTGATCCAAGGCCTGACTGGCCCAAGGTCTGGCTGGTCCAAGGTCTGGCTGTAATCCAGGCCCCCGGCTCAGAATAGGACACCAGACTTAGAAAATATGTAAACATGCTTCAGGTTATTGTATCACGCGTGTGTGGCTGAATGCCACTTTGGTACTCTGCTATGTGAGGAGCCATGTGGTCCCCAAGAAAAGAGGAGAGCAGAAAGAAAGGGGGGCAGGAGAAGTACGCACAAGACTGCGTGCCCCGTGCAGTAGACTGCCCTCCCCAGCAGAAGTGCGCTCTGCACAGTCAAGTTGGTGCCTGCCGTTTCTCCTCGTGTCAACTCCTAGTGCATTAGTCCAACAGGACCTCTCACCATCAAACCTTCTGGGTCAGGTCAGCAATACCTCGGACCTTGACACTCTTGCCAGAAGCTTGAGATCTATTCTGAATTTCCTCCTTTTTTCAAACACACACACACACACACACACACACACGTAATCTACAACAATATGTCTGTCTTTACCCCGTTGAGACCACAGCTCCTGTACCTGAATTGCTTCCATTTCCTTCAATAGGGTTCTCTCCCTTCCTCAAGAAGCCATTTCTCTGGTTAAAATACTTCTGGAAATTTCAAGATAAAGTTCGGAGTCCTTGAGTTGATTTACAGAAGCCTATAAGATCTGGCCCTCTCACCCGAAAACCTCTCTTTCTACCTTAATACTCTATATTTAATGGGCTGATTCTCATTTTTTCATTTGTTGCACTGTATACATAAGGCATTTAGAAGAGTATGTGGTTCTAAGTAAGGGCTCTTGGCATTTTTTGTTGTTGTTACATATAGAAATAGCTTTTAAAATATTATCCAACATATATTCATAATTCTTTTCAGTTGAAAAATATAGTTACTTTCTTCAAGACATGTGTACCTATAAACAGTCACCAGAAATTCTTTTTGGCGTGAAGTGAGAGATTTGTTCATTTATACAAATGTTTAAGTGTTTTCAGTTATATAACAGATTGTGTATGTGCTATGTCTAACTGCCGTCACTACTGAACAGTGCCCTGACTCTTAGAACATGGGTGCCATTGGTTAAATGTCCTGTAATAAATTATCTCTGTGAAATCAAACTAAGATTGCGGTTAATTCAAATTTTCAAGTTTGTTAGATGCTGGCAACTGTGTTTGTGTCAAAGTCCTTTGACGCTCTGATGACAGGGACTAGGTGTCGGGCTAGATAAAAATCAGCATAAATTTATTAGTTATTTTTAACTGACAATTTTCAAAAAATTAAGTCATTAAAAATGGAGCTATATGAACAGGAAAACATGTCTGCAGGTTCTTGTCCCATTATAACAACTCCTAGCTTTCCTTCTCTCGAATAGAGAGGTTGTTTATCTGTGGTTCATGGGCACCTAGAAGTTCACAGAAGTTTTGGAGGTCAGACCATAAAACTCAAACTGAAAATAAACCTTAGTGTGTGAATGCTTTTGAATTTTTTCTATTTTAAGAAGGGAACGTATCATTTTAATCCATTGCACAAACCCTATTATAGTTCACTAATAAACATTAAGAGGAAAATAACAACTATAATTTGGGTAATTTATTTAATAAGTTTAACCAATGAGTCAGTTCTAACTTGGACCATTCTTCACTTATGTCAAAGGGCAAAATGACAGCCAACATTTAATCAAGTCCCTACAGGAGCTGGCATTTCTCCCTCTGAAGTTTGGCATGTAGCACTCAGCTGCCTACATACAGAGCCAAGCTCAGAGCTGTGATGTCAGGTGACCAACATCTAATAACTGTGACAGTAGATACAATATTGTCTAAAATGAGGATTCTATCTATTTCTTTTTTCTATCTCCCAATAGTTTGGAAGTATCATGATGGAAAAGGTATGGATAGAGGGAAGAACGTTGATGAGAAAGAGCAGAGGAGAGCTGTTTTGGAGATATTTTACACATTGTAAATGGCTTGTGAGTTGATTTACAGAATGAATTTCTTCTATAATAAATGTATTTTATATAGCAATAATTTTTCCTTCACAAAGTCATATTTTTAAAAATTAGATAAGTTGTAGAAGATCCTTTAGAGACAAAAATTTCCCTGATTCAGGAAAAAAAAAAACAATATCCTTTCC
>NW_006431956.1:2573695-2602740 GCF_000325575.1 Pteropus alecto | reverse complement strand
TACCCTTTAAAAAGTAAATTTTGTGAATTCTATACTTATCTAGGATTAGACTGATGGCACATCGTGCGGATTTTTTTTCTTTTTGAGATGAGGGATGGAAAGAGGAAAAAGACATTTACATTGAGGCTTTCCCTCAAATTGTCAGTTGATAAGCATAATTTCTTCGTATTTTTGCTTCACTGGTCAGAAAGGCCAGTAGTTAATGGCCCTTTATTACAAACTTCCTTTAGTATGCAGCCCGGCAGTTAGGCATGGGCATGCTCCGTGACCCCTCGCCGCCTCGCCACCAGCTTTGATCAGAACTTTGCTCAGTGACACACGTCTAATAACCAGGAGCGGCATGAACTGAACCATCAAGACCCTGATTTATTCCTCAACTCACATCCTTGGCCAAATAGGGGTGTAATTAGCCATTACGCCAACTGCCAATAGAACCTGACCTTGTGTTCAGGTTGGGGCAAAGACAAAACAAAACAAACAAAACAAAAACAAAAAAAAAAGAAAAAAGACATGCCTCTGTACAAACAAAATCGTGAAGACAGCACAGTAGGAATTTCAGCCTCTGAGGCTGGCCAGCACAGTAGCCGCTTGGAAGCAAATGAATTTTGCACTCAGTTTTGTTGCTTTGCTTTGCCTTAAATGAAATGTTTTACTTAGTACAATAGAATTAGAAAAAAAAAAAGAAAAAAGAAGCGTATGGAATGAGAACTGTAAATAACAAGCAAGATTCTTCTCCAGTAACATTCCAAACTGTATAATCCAAAAATCATGAATGTTCGATTGGGCGTAGCTCTTAACATAGGAAAGAGTTGAGAGACATGATCCTAACCATTGTTTTTCTAATCTTCACTAATGGATACAGGAAAACAAAATAGCTCTGGCTACAGTGCGAGCCCAAGGGCAGCATAAAACAGGCCAGCTAAAATTCCCATAACCCAGAGTTCTACATCAGCGGTCTCAGACTGAACGTATCACAAATCACCTGGGGATCTTGTTAAAATGCAGGTTCTAATTCAGTAGGTCTAACGTGGAACCAGAGTTTCAGCGTTTCCTACAGGCTCCCAGCAAGGCCAGTGCCACTGGTCCCCAAACCATACCTGGAGTGGCAAGGTACCAGATAACTCAGGTAGTAGCCGTTTTTAGCCTCAGCCTTGTCTTGGTATGTCACCTTATTTTGCATTAAAATTCTGTTGCCTCCTCATAAGGCGTGTAGGATGAACTCTGAAGAAGATAATTAAGTATTCTTCCTCGGAGACATTTATAAATAAGATTTCACGAGATACTTTATAAAGACTCATTTTTCTTATTATTGCGGAAAATTTGGAACATATGAAAATGGTGATCAGGAAAACAAAAATCATCCATAATCTCATCCTTTAGAGAAGGACTCTTAACATATTGATGTCTGTTACTCATTAGAATCAAAGGTACTTACACATTTTGGACTTAATTCTTTTCACTTAACATTTTATTATATACATTTTCTGTTTCATTATTTTTCTTCCAAAAAATAAGATTTTCTATTCTGTATTGAATGGTTCCTTTCATTCAACTTTATATTCTTCCAAAATTTCCTTATTTAAAATATTACATAAATATGATAGGATTTTAAAAATATCCGTCGCTGTTACTTTCTCTAAGTTTTGGTCTTTTCCATTCTCTAAAATAATCTCCAGAAGCGAACCTACTACTGCGTTACTGTCCCTGTAGTTTGAGTGGAAAAGAACTCCCAACTATTTTCCCACCTGTAGCAGCCTCGGCACATTTTCACCAAAAACTACTAATGGCTCTTCCGTTTTTTCTCATTGTTACTAATTGCATTTCTTTCCTTTCAGCTATTATTTTTCTCTAATTTATGTTTCGAAAATATCCCATTCTCAATTTAAACAAATCGTACATTGTTAAGCTGTTCTTTCAGGATAAAAATCACCGTAATGAAAGTTTTATCACTTCCCCTTCCTGTGGCTCCAGCGCTATCATAGTTGAATTAGTGTCTCTACCATCTACTCCTCCTCAAACACAGTCTTCCCCTCCGACCCCCTCTACCCAGGAGAAGGGCTGGTAGTTTGTCATAAATGCAAACTAAATAACCTGATTTTTTTAATGTGAGCCACATCAAAACAGTTGCCTTTAGCTTTGCATTAGACAGGATTCTGTTGGTTCCAAGTGGTAAGAACACGAGCTGAACTAGCTTCAGAAGATGTGGTAGGACTTAGCAATTTCTGGATTCCAGGACTCCACTAACATCTTAGGATTTCATCTTTTATTCCTCCGTCTCTCAGCCCCTACTTATTTCTGCTTTGGCTTTATTCTTAGACAGGTTCTTCCTCTTGAGCAATGACTATAGCCACCAGGAAGTCTCGGTTTTCATACCCCAAAGAAGGGAGTGTTCCTTTCCTGGAAGTTCAGGCCATTCTCTCCCCAACCAGAGGAGGGTATGATCGATGTTATCTCTTAGTCACTTTCCTACTTCTGAACCAATTATGTGGTTAAAGGATTCAGCGTTGTGACTGGCCATCTGTTGGATCATCGTCCCTGTCCGTGAAACCATTGAATAGGGCTATCACCCCTAAACCACATGGACTGAGAGTGGAAGAGTATGGTTCTCTAAGGAAAACCTAAGACATTATTTTTGAAAGGAGAAAAAAGGAATATTGGACGGCAAACTAGCAGATATGATGTCCACTGCAGGGACAGCAACCATACTTTTCAGATTGCCCAGGTCAGCCCCGAGTCCTGCCTGTTGCCCCAGTACAGTTTAGTATCTAGAATGGTCTCAGGCATTTTTTTTTTTAATGTGTATTACTATTCAAAATTAAATGAGATAGACCTTTGTACTTCCGGCTCTCTTATAATAGTGTGTGTGAATCTACTATGATTTATTCGCTTTATTGTTTGGTTATATTTGTATATTTTATAATAAACCCTTTGGGCAGCAATAAGCTCAGAAAATGAAGGGCATATTTAATGAAAAATTGGTTATCGAATTATTGTTCCTCAAAAAAGTGGATGATGACTGTAACTGGTATTGAATGTTTCAGTGCATTTACCAATCTCTGTGAGGCCATCGTGGTATCACAATGAAAAAAAATAGTTCCTGTTATCTCGTAGGAAATATACAGGACATCACTCTGTGAGTAAACATTAATAGTTACTTCAAAAGTTGATAGTTACGTGGAAAAGAATGTGTCTAAAGAGAAAAGCTTAACATGTCCTCTCACAAAAATTATGTGCATGTACCCATCTAAGAAGTATGACTTTTCATTAAGATCAAATAATTATTTTTCTAAATGAATTTTACTTTTTGAACTCCAATGGGCAAGTTTTCCATACACATGTAAATCATAACTGTTAATGTTTGGGTTCTGTTTACAGCCAACTAAAGAGAAATTTTTAAAAAGTTAAATGATAAAAGTTTTATATCAATGTCATCAGCTATGTCAAATAAAAGCCAGTTACTCCCAATATTTGTTCAATTTTTCACCCCACTTCTAGAGGAAAGTTTATTTTATTTATGATAAAACCTTGGATATTATTATAAATATTATCCTAAATTCTGTTGAAAAGTTCAACACTAAAGATCAAGTTATTTGTTTTTAAGATAATAATACAAATACAAATTCTAGTGAAATATAGAATCATGGTAAAAGTAATGTCCTTACTAAATTAGGACATCTATAGGGCAGTGATAGTCTCCTGAATGAAATGTCAGCCAAATTTCTTAAAATCTGCAAATACTTTTATCATACATTTTTTTTCTGATAATCACTCACACACACACCTACACACAAACACAGTTTAGCATGACTATAAACTCTTGACCATTTTTGCTGCCATCATCATAGGATTCTTAAAATCTCTGAGTCTTTGAAGAATCATTTTATAAATCAACATATGTGTTCTACAATTGTATTGAACTTTTTGTAAGTTGAGTCATCCAGATTTTGGTTGCATTTTGTTCAGAATAAGTTCGAAATCTTTAAGCAATAGAGCAACAAAATAACTTGTGTTCTGAAGATTTTAGCAAACTGCAGTTATTGATAACAAGATTTGTAAACAGGAAGATGTGATTAAGTGTTGAGAACTAAACTGTGTACCCTATTTATTCCATCGATTGATAAATACAGCTTTAGGTATAGATGTTGATAAAGATATCTTGAAATATTTAGGCATTTATTACGAAGTGAATAGAATATTCAACAGACAATAATCTGATTTCTTTTTTTCCACACAAGATGGCTTGGCATCACAACACAATCATAATTTCTTTCAGGATACAAACACTTTGTAATACCCCAATTTGAAGACTGTATCTCCAGATGATTTTCCTTTTTTGTTCTGAGTATATATATATTCTATACCAGGATAGTATGAAATAGAAGCCCTAGGAATTGGTAGTATCTAATTTTGTCAAGTACTCAGAGAATCATAAATAAGGACAACTGATGTGATGAGTTTTGACTTGTAAAAACATGATCCTGTTTATGTGTGTGGTGCTTGTGTGTGTGTATGTGAGAGAAATAGAGATGGAGAGAATGAAAAAACTATTTCTTCAGAAAATAACACAAAATGTGTTAATCATGGCATGAAAGGTAAGGAATATAGTTTTTATTTTGCATCTTATTATTGGAAAATTTTATCTTGAGCACACATTGCTTTGATAATAATAAAATTCTTTATGAATCTCAAGAAATAAATATAATATGATATTTTGAAAGATACTATTTGTTTCACCACCCTTCAGGGGTATTGGAAGAAAGTTTAGAAATCTTTAAAATTCAAAGTGAGTAGTTAATAATATTAATGGTGAGAATTTTGCAGACAGTACCTGGCCAGAGAAAGACATGTCTAGACTTCAGCCCAGGTTTTAAGTGTTGGCAAGGCTACCATCCTAGTTAACAAACACATCTTATTCACAGAGCTGGGATTTTTTTTGATAATTTATTTTGTTTGCATGTTAGCCGCACACGGTCACAAAATCCAAGTTCTTTTCCGTTGCAAAAAAAAAATTAATCTTAGAAATAGGTAATTGATTATTGTAAGGCTGGAGAATTAATAAATGTTAGCTTCTTCTATTTCACTACCAGTGTAATCTCAAAAGAGAGAGCGAGCAGAGTCGTTACATGTGTTGAACTTACCTTGGCAGCAAAGAGCACTTTTTTCTGGCTGTGATCATGCACTTAGCCGATAAAGGGAAAAATATGTTTGGGAGCCCACGTGTGAGCATTAGGAGCCATTATTTTCCTTGAAACCTTCTTGGCCCCAAAGAAACTGCTAGTTGCCATACAAACAGCAGCTCAAGTGATGCTTTGTCTATAAGACCTTTTATTGATTGATAAATCCAGCTTTTAGATGTAGATGTTGCTAAAGATATCTTGCAATGTTTAGGCATTTGATGCTGAGTGAATAAAATATTCAATAGACAATGTCTGATTTTTTTTTTTTTTTCACACGAGATGGCTTAGCATTACAACCCAATCGTAATTTCTTTCAGGATACAAACACTTTTGTATCTGCAAGGGCATAACTCGATAAAATGTTAGGTCTCAGAAGAAATTTAAAGTTAATCTCATCTAGCCGTACACTCAATTCTAAGAGAATGTATTGTTTTCCCAGCTTTAAGAGGTATCAGGTCTGTCAGTGACACCATCCCAAACCATTTTAGTCAGAAACAGGTGAAGCAGAGAATGTTATAAAATAGCCATACTGGATGAATTTCATGAGCCATTGACAACCATGACACAATCCAAAACTATTTTACAAAACATTTACATTCTCGAGAATTAGTTTCATGAGTTCAGAAGGTTTCTGCCGGGAGACTCGCTGAGAGCTGCTCATGAACTTTGAATAATGTCAAGAGCTTGACCTCTAAATGTGGTGACCGGGGAGGCATTCTGACAGTGCTCTCATTTGCTCGGGCACTATGCAATTGAAGAAGGAACAAAGGTAACGTGTAATGACAGCTTAGCTCAAAGCAATCATCCCTGTGAAACAAAACGAGAGCATATACAGGTCTATTTTATCCTCGTGTGTGCCTGGACTCAAGTAAGCTGTAGTCCCTTCTTCCCTTTCGAGGTGTGGGTCAGGCATTTAGTGAAACATGGTCTCTTCTCTGTTCTCAAGAACAGGTGTTTCTAAGAGGACTAAAACTCCTTGGCTCTTTCTGTCACAGTTGTCCTCTAGACTAGAGAATATACGTGACCAAGAAAAGAATCAGCTCACAACTTAAGTGTATTGCGAGGAGTTTTCTTACACAGCTGCTTCTGCTGTGCCATGGGCGACAGGGATGTGGAGGACAGAAACGTAGATTCAGAGTTAAAATGCAGAAGAAAAGTCAGTTCTCAGTTCTTAAATGTCAAAGTGGGTTTTCAAAAACTTACAGCCAAGAACAATAATTTGAGAGTATTTTGAATCAAAAACTCCTCTGAGGTTTATTTTAGCACAAAAGCTAAAGTTAATGCCATAAATAATAGATGTGGGAACTATATTTGGCGACAGAAGAGCCAGTTTTCTACCCTAGTCATGATAATTATACCATGACCTGAGGCGAGAGCCAGTAAGGAGCACACTGGTAAAATGCCTGAGAAAGTTTCTCTCCCAGCTCGATCTCAACCCAAGAGCAGCAGACAGGAGGTGTCCCATGCGCTTCGGAGCAAGCGGACACCCCGCTGTGCTCCAGTTCTAGGAGGATCTTTGAGGAAGGGGGTGTGGAGGGGAAAACGTCTCACTGAGACTTCCCATCTCTCTAGCGTGACAGCAGAACACAAACAAGCATGGGGTCCGCGAGGGTATGAGGACCTGAGGGAAGTCCTCCCGTGTCCTGGAGCCCCAGGACGGTGCTAGAGAGCTTCTAGAATTTCTCACGCACAGAGAAAGACAGGGGACTGGGTGCATCCAAAGGACCTGCTGACACCCTATGACCAGGTGGTCTCCCAACACCTCCTCCAGATCTAACATCCCACGACTCCATAATGGACACCCTCAGCAAGGTCTAGGGGTGAGACCAAAGGTTGAAGCTGGGTGACAGGAACAAAGATCAGCTCCTCCTCTTCGATCATATGGCATGCATCATGGCTGTTAGCTGTGCATTCCCTGCCGTAAACACACGGTGGAAATTTGAGACAGTGTAGAGTTCTCTCTCCGCATGCCCTGTGGTTTTCTCCTTTGCACTGTCGTCTGATGAGTTTTGATGCTCTTCAGTTGGCAGTTTGGTGCCTTTGTTTCTTTCCACACCCAGCTTCTTCTAGGAAATCCACCAATCCCATCTCTTTGGCAGCGCGGTGAGGCACAGAAAGAGAACCTTCTGGCACACGGGGCCTTCCCGCTTGGATACAAATTACTGAACTGCGTATTCTTTCATTGGTGGAGTGGGATTAGCACTCTGTGACAAGGCACTAGGAATGCAGATCCACTCAAACTTGTTAAAACAGTGGCCCAAATCCCAAAGGAGACAATTGGCCTTTTGTGAAGCAATTTGCAAGGATCGCATTCCACCCTTAAAACTTAATATGCCCTGTTATTATGTGATTAGTAGAGTCAACAGCAGCTGTATTCTTACCGAGCTTGCATTCTTTTAGGAAGTCACAGTCAGGTTTTGCACATGGTTCTGAGATAGTAACTGTTCTTCAAGATCTATCAATTAGTCACCAACCCGGTGTGGCGGTGCCGAGAAAGCACACCACCACAAATTGTACACACGGCATCCACCAGCACCCCGGGATGTGGTTTATGCCATATATGTTGATATTATGAATGATAAATATTAACTACAGCATATATGACAGTAACGAGGAATTATAAAAATTTGCAAAATTAGATATTTCTCTGGCTGTGTTTTTCTTTGCACGTACAAAATGGAGAGCCGTGCCGTTTTGAACAAGACTCGTGCGGTCAGTGTTTTACAGGCTGTCGAGAGATGCTTCCCCCATGTGTGAGTGCAGGGGAGGGGAGGGGAGGGGAGGGGAGGAGGAGAGGGGAGGACTGGAGGGGAGGCCTGTATATTGAGAGGACCTTCCTAGCCCTATAACAGTCTGTTGGGAACATCTACAGTACGTATATTAGCAAACACTTATTTCCACAAATACAAACTACTACCCTCAACTCGATGCAACCTCTTTTTCCCAAACCTCTGCCCAGTGACACTGTACCTAGCGCAGTTTATTGAATGTATTGCCGTGCAGTGTCTAGCAAAATTCATTGCGTCTATTTCTTGCTCAATGAATATTTTTGAATGAGCGAATGAGTGAGTGTGTGAATTAATGAACGTAAAAGTAAACCAGACTACCCAAAGAGCTTTATGCTGGCTGTCACTATTCTTCATTAAATGTGTCTTTGGTCAGCTGCCGTAACTTAACGCCCCATGTCAATCGCTGATAGCAAACGCACTGAGGAATCGGAAAACTGTCCAGTAGGTCGCACGCATGCTGGGCCCACCTCTGCCTTGTGCTGTGTTTTACACCGGTGAGCCCTTTCAGCATGGAAAGATTGCTGCACTGCATCATCAGTGTGCTGGGAACACAGGCTAGAAGGTGCACAGTTAAAATTTCAGCAGAAGCGAGTAGCTGTCAAACTTGAGTCAGAAGCAGAAGTTGGGTGGCAGGAAGCAGCGCCCTTGAACCTGCTACATGCTCTTCCCAGCAAACTCTCAGAAAGCTGCTCATTTCCAGCAGTCCACTGTGAATTATATATTAACGTGTATAATATATTATACATGTTATGGATATTAGAGCACTTGGTCAAGAAACTCGTTTTGAGTGACTCCCGCATGACAGACATTCACTAGGTGGAGAAAAGAGCAGACAGACAGACACGGTCCTCTTAGGTCCGCTGGAGAAGCACACAGGGCCCAATAAACTGCATTCTCTAAGGGGCTCCGAGGAAACTAGCAATCGCAGGTTTTCTTTTAAAAATGAATATTTTATTTCAGATCTGGAAAATAAATGACATCTTCACTTCAACAGGGGACATACAAGTTTTGGGTAAAATCTGGAAATCAGAAATGAAAGGATTCGGTTCTCTGCTGCCACAGTGGAAGTCTCTCTTCCAATCTGGCTTCACTGCTCAGAGCAAGCAGAGCAAGACGCTCAGGAGCAGAGAGACCTCAGATATTGCACAAGACCGGAGTGTTTTATTTGTCCCTTTTAAAAGTACTCTTTAAGATACAATGAGTAGTGTCTTTTAAGATAGCTATTTAGAAAAAAAAAAAAAAAACTTTATTTATTCATCTGTCAATCAACAGGAAGCATTTCTCAATCTCACTCAATCTGGGAATCAGGAACAAATGACAAAATAAGTTTAGAATCAGAATATTTCTAGACGAGTTGTGTTTGTCTAATAGACCTTTTAGGAAACTATCATTGTGTTTCTTCTCCTTGTCGTTGTTATTGTTTTAATCCGTTCTTGTCCCTCTTCACAGTCCCTATTTTTTCCTTTGTCTCTGGTCAGAAATGATGATCCGTCCTTTCTTTTGATCCTTAGAAGAATCACCACATCTTATTACGGAGGATGACTCTTGAGAAATGTGCATGAGTCTGACCTGGAAGAGGCACATGTCATTTCCTCTGTCACCTGACTGTGTAGAACTTAGTCTTGTGGCCTCACATAAAGCAAAGGAGGCTGGGAAACATATTCTAGCCTTTCAGACACATGCCTGACACTTCCACGTCACGTGGAAAAAGGTAAAATGGATTTTCGTAGATGACTTCGCTCCCACCACAGCCGCCATGTTGATGTCATCTTATAGTATTTATGGTATCTTACTCTGAGGAACAGATAAAAAGATGAAAACAAATAGAAAATATTTTTAAATGATACATAGAAAATAAATTTCACGTGACAAATCCATTTCATCAGCCTGCTGGAAATTTTCATCTTACATGAAAGACATTATTTCAGACCTAACATAATCCATTTTCATTTATGCCCTTAGACCTCGGTTATATAAAACCTCTTGGAATGTTTCTTTCAAACCAATAACTTTGTGACTTAAAATTTAGGAAAAAAAATTTTTTGTTCTTCAATGCAGATATATATTCTCCACAAGTAATATTACAGCACTGAGTTTGATAATCCTGGGAAAGGAATCCACTTCCTTTACTGCTCTGACTTCCTCCTTTAAGCCACCTTCATCAAGTATACAAAATGCTACATGCACAGAGAGAGGATGCTGTCCTTTTCACAGCATTGTACATCAATTTTGTTTTCCAGATAAGCGCTATATGAACTTAATGGAAAAGAGAAGTTTTTCTCAATGACAATGCATGACAGAAGCCGAAAGGTTTTAAAGCAAACATACAAACCTGTCATCTAATAGTCCATCAGCCAGCCCTTGTCACACCGATAAACCTTTATCTCTCTCTCCCAGATTTTAATCAGTAGCTTGGTTTGCATGTTCCTCCTGTCACTGCAGCAACCCACCTAATGGGGATTCTTTATGCCCTGAGAAATCAACTCATTTGGGCCTAAATGAAACATTTCACTGTCTTGTTTTATCTCCCTCTCTATTCACATTAACATAATAGCTTTTAATTGGATTGTATTTGTGATTAGAGTCAGCAAAGGTGGCATTCTCTCAGAGGAAATTGACTGCAAGGCAAACTGCTGTGACTCCATCTGGGAACTGGTTTTTATTTTTTTATTTTTATCTTCAGCTCTTGCCTCAGGGAAAAATGGCCTCAGGAAGTACAGTCTGGGGAGTCACCAGATAACTCACTTCTCACAAACTGTGAAAGTCCATTACATTTATCATAAAGGCTTACACACCCGAATGTCTGCAATATTTTATGAGTATTCAGATGCATGTTCTAAAAAAGAGTAGTCACAAAAGGACATGACAAATGTGTGAATTATTCTATACTTTTATAAGTGGAGAAGGCCTCTCTAGATATGATACCCAAAGCAGAATCTAAAGAGCAAATGACTGCCAAGTACAGTTACATAGAAACATAATATATCTACATCTCAAAAAAACAGTATAAATGAAATTATAACAAACTGAGGAAATACATAATCTATATTATATAATATATAAACGTATAATTTATTTCATTGCCCCAAAGGGTTTTTATTCTTCATATATAAATTCTAACAAGTTAGTATAAAAAAATAAACATAGCATATATGGATAAATGATATTCACTAAAAAGAAAAAAAAATTCACTGAAGAAATACGGGTAACTTCATAAAGTATATAAATGTCTAATCACTGTATTGTAAATCTGAAAATATTTTGTTTGTCAATTGTAATTGGAAAATAAATTTTTTTTTTAATGAAAAAAAAAATGCCAAAGTGGCAAACAGCATCATAGTATTTGTTCAGAAAGGTTTGAAGGAATAAAAGTGATTCCAAAAATAAATAAATAAATAAAAGAAGAAATACAAATGTCCATTAAGCACATAAAAATATTATTCTTCAAAACTGGAAGATGTTTAAATTAAGATAACATTTCTTACCTTTCTAAATAAATAAAGAAGAGGTTCGATATTTCCGGAGAAAAAAGTGTGAATACTTTTCAACCTTCAACATACTTCTCAAAATTATTTCTAGCAGTTAGACAAAAAAATTAACAGAATACAGATTAGAAAGGAATAAGTAAAACTATCTATTTGCAAGTTTATGTATGTATTTATATACATAGAAAATTATAAGAAATCTACCAAAAACTATTAGAGCTAATAAGTTCAGCAAAGTTGCAGAATGCAAAATCAGTGTACAAAAATTAATTGTATTTCTATACTTTAGCAATGAAAAATCTGAAAATGAAATGAAGAAACAATTCAATTTACAATGGCATCATAAAGAATAAAATACTTAGAAATAAACTTTACAAAAGTGCAAGATTTATATATTGAAAACTGTAAACTATCGTTGAAGGAAATTAAAGAATGCCTAAATAAACAGAAAGGTACCCTGAGCTCCGGGATTTGAAAATATGATATTGTTAAGCTACCAGTGCTCCCCCAAAATAATGGAAATCCACGTCAAAATTCAAGCTGCCTTATTTTTATACATTGAAAAGCCGATTTTAAAATTCATACAAAAAAATGAACCCAGGAGCCAAAAAAGAAAAAATTAAAAAGAATACCATAGGGCACTCACACTTTCCTATTTCAAAACTTACAACAAAGCTACAATTTATCAAGACAGTATAGTACAGCCAGGCATATAGACCAATGGAGTAGAATTGAGAGTTCAGACACAAGCCCTTACATTGATGCTCAATTAGTTTTTGACAAGGGAACATACAAGGGACCAGATTGTATCATATCCCATTTTAAACGTATTATTTCTATATTTTTTATTTTTATGTTCTATTATTTCTCCCCAAATGCCAATATGCCAGTGCAAAATCCTCCTCACTTATTCAAATAACAACAAAAATCTGTAACAGAAATTAACTCATGCATATAGGTGCCCATCACCCCAACATTGCATCAGACACATTCAGAATAGCCCCTCTAGATAATCATCAGAAAAGAAAAAACTGGAAATGTTTTAATCCCTATCCAGTTGAAAGATTAAAAAGGAAAAAGTAACAAAATTTAGAAGTCAAATAGTATATCCAAGAGTAATTATGACACTAAAGTCATATACTTAATTTCTGGGTTTTATTTGCTTGTTTTGTTTTTTATGTTTTCACTGCTTTATTTTACTCAAATGCACATTCTGGACCCACTATATACTAGACACTGGGAATGTAAAAAGAATACTATTCAGTCTCTATACCCAGCAGATTCACAGAGGACAGAATTCACTTACTAGGCACATGCTGAGTCCCACCTAGATCAAGAACCAGACATGGCACTTTTTCCTAAGGAAATGAAAACATTTAGGACACAGTCCATGTTTTTAAGGACTACCTAGTCTTCTGTAAGAGTAGATGAACAGATAAGTATGTAGCTAGCTAGCTAGCTAGATGATAGATGATAGATAGCCAGGCAGACAGACAGACATAAGTATGTGGAAAGAAGTATATTAAAATCGTATAGATGCAATACAAGCATCTTTACAGGGTTTGGTGTGGTTAACAAAGGATGAGATGGTCAATTCTGTGGAGCAAAGAGAAGGTTCAGGGAGTTTGAACTTGACTCCCAACCCAGAAAGGACAACTTCCTTTTGCTCTGACCTGTAGTCCAGAGAAAATAAATACCATTTATTTGATATCATTAAAACACAAGTAACATTATTTCTATCCTGTAAAAAATAACAGCAGCTATTAGGAAGAGTTTGCATAAGTTTTACTTGCAGTTATAAACTAAACAGATTCTTCTAAAAAATGGCCACTTAAAAATGTTAATTTTATGAATGTTTATAATAATCAAGTCATAAGTATTAACAAGCCTAAGAAGAAGGTGCTAAAGAAAGAATGCTAAATTAATTCAGTGACTCACAAAGTATGAACAAATTCTATGTATTTAAATAATAATAACAACAGCAGTAAAGCCCATGAATACAAGATACTTGTGTTTTCATTACTTTTTACAAAAGAAATAAAAAGTTAGGAAGTATATTGCAAGTTATCCACTGAGGGTCCTTTCTGCCTTCTCACCAAAGGTTGTGCAGAGTTCCCTTTTGACAACCGTATGACACAGTTAGGCCCGATATTCCAAAAGGGTGCCATTTCAAGTTTATTTTGAGCAGTAACCTGCCTCTCTGTATATTAGTTGCAAACTGATTTGAGGACTTCCCAATAGGTATAAATTCTGATTCCCAGGTCCTCTGATCATGCATGCTGAGTTTATAGAATTCCTTCTGATAAATACTGTTTAGGTGAGTTTGATAACCATAGCACTTACCTTTGGCATTATCATATGTCATCTGTCCATTCCCCAAAGATGTCATGACAAGCCAACAACAACACAAAGGCATAGTTTCAGCTCCAATATGAGTAAATTCTTCGAGGTCAAAATGTAGAAAAATGGCAGTAGATTCTGATGGTCATAATGGGATTTTCTTAATAGTCTAAAAAAGACATCCAGTTTTCAAAAAACTTAATGATATAATTAAAGAAAGAAGAATGCGTTTTCTGAGACCCACAACCCAAGGGCTCCTTTATGTTGAGCAAAGTCTGCTGCGAGGGAAATGACAGCATTCGCCACCATCTTTTCGAGTGTCCATCACATACTTGGCACTCAGGTACTTCACACACATCTCAAGTACATTTCACTTGGTCCTTAAAACAAGTCTTTAAGGGAAGTATTACTGTCTTCATTTCACAGAGGAGGGAACAGGTTCGAAGCATTGAATGACCTGCCTAAGGTCACAGAGAAGCAGCAGGGGATCAGGTTACTCCTATGTCACTAACAAGGGTTGTTTTTTGGTGTCACTCTTTGGCCTCTCTTGGCCTCAGTTTTATCCTCTGAAAAACAGGAGAGAATCACTATGCTAAGCCCTTCTGCTAAGTGATAGTAATCACTAATCTGCAATAATTGTCACTGCTTCTTTTAACATTCTAATATCTAGCATTTTGAACATGGTCTCAAACTAAGAGCTGTCGGCCGTGTCTGTGAATGAATGCGAGGCTCCGTAAGACCATGCAATACATTCTGACGTTAGTTACCTGCATGTTTACGAAATGACACTAACTACAGAGTAAGGATAGTGACTCGATGCCTGTTTCCACTGTTGATAACCAGGTCAACACATAGGAAAAGGTCTCCGATCATTCCAGCACACACGTCTTTCCAGGTGTCCTCCCCACCGCCGCTCGCTCTCCCTTCACAGCACAGTTCCCTCGTGACCCTGACAGTGTCGCAAAAATTTCCAGACTGGTTTAGCTGTCAGAGCATTCTGACATTTTATTTTTCTGTAAAACTTTCTCCTTCAGGAAAACACTCTTTTGTCAACGATCAGCAGCCTATCAATTAAATACATATCTCAAGCTTAAAAATTTCCCAGGCATTCCGCATTCCATTTCCTTAGGCTGAAGTTATCCTTAACACAGTGTCCCCTCGCTCCCTAACAGACTCGGGTTTGCCTTTGCGATGCTGCTTTTCACAGAAGGAAAAAATGAAAAGAAGTGGAGTGGGCAAAACAGGGGCATTGCTGGAAGGATGGCATCACAGTGATGCTACACATCACAGTGATGCCACACCTCACAGACCCACCTGGGTTTTCTCCCGTGGCTGTTCTGTGACCTCCTAACTCTCTCCATCTGTAAATCTTAAAGGGTTTGGCAGTTGCTCCTTTGCGTGAAAATTGGACACACGCATAATTCTGTTTATTAGCAAGTTTTCTTCTGTTGAATCATTACTCAAAACAGGAAAAATTAAGGCTGTCAGAATCTTTTTTCTGGTTCAAGCGTTTTGTTCTTACTGTAAAGCAAAATATAAAAATGTGAAATCCAAGATTTAGCCTTTGAACTTTTATTATCCTGTGGATCCTACTTTTAAAAACTTCACCTTTAGAAACTTTTCTCATTTTTCTACGTCCTTGTTTCTATCTTTTTGCGTGCCAAAGTTTTTTTTGTAGCCTTTGCTGAAAACTATTTTTTTATGATTAAAATATAATTTTGAAGACTTCCAAACTACCCCTTGTTTTATTTTGTCAAAAAAACAAAAACACAAAACAAAAACACAACCCTTTGCATCCCAAACATCAGTGACAAACCAAGGGGACCAGGAGGACTGGAGATCTTCCCCTAGTAGCCTGGCTTCCCAGGTCATGTTTTGGGCTTCCTATAGTTGAGGTGGGAATAAAAGTCTCACAGGGATCCAGTTAAATGATCTCATGAAGTGGGACTGATTCTAGAGTGGTAGTCTACTATGGCAGCAAATGCAGAGAGTGGAAAACAGGATTTTCGTGCCTAATAAATCTTTCCCAAACATTTCATCAAAAGGGATCTTGGCAAACAGGTTTAGGCAATAAATATCACCAGCGAGTAAACATGTTATTACAATTTTTTTTTAACGTCAAGAGGTGTCAACAAGATGTTTCCCCCCGTGAAAGAGTGGTCTCAAGTCTACACCCAGCTTTGTTCCCAGGTGGGAGACTGGGCTTGAGGTGTGCATTCAGAGACGCTCTGAGAACCTTACTGAAAGCACTACCCTATCTTCACTTAAAAGAACCATCGATTAGTGTGTCTGTGGTAGGTAGTGCACATCTTAGCGGTAAGACCATCAATCCCAGGAAACATTACCATCTTCTTCCTGTTCCTTTGTTCCTTTCAGAACAGTAAATGCTGATCCCACAGGTCATATTTCCAGTTCACTGAGTAGAGCAATAATCTCCAAAATTATGTCTGCATACTTCCAGACAACCACAAGATTATAACAGAACCAAAATTTATAGAGCGCTTGTAATCCAGGCTCTGTGCTAAGCACCTTACATACATTTCCTCATTTGATCTTTAAAATACCCGAGAGAGAGAAAGATCATTGGTCCCTGTAACAGATGAGAAAACTGACAGTTAAGTCACTTGCCCAGTTACACACCTATCAAGTATTAGAACCAAATGACTTGTGTTCTCAACCACTACAATCTTCTGTCTTTAATAATCTACGATTCAGTTGAAGAAATAAGACATTGCCATGTGAAATGCTGGTAAATACACACACACACATGAACACACACAAAACACACAGAGGAAAAGTAGCAAAACTGAATAATATATTGGATTGTATTACCATTGCTAAGAATTTTGAGAAGTTCAAGAGGAGAAAGTTGAAAATCATCGAAGTACATTTTTAAAAAGGGCAATGAAATTGAGTTGTTTTTTGTGTAGCAGGTAGAATTAGAAGATCAGAAGGGTTTCCACTGATGGACAGAAGATCTCGAGGCCGTGTCTATAGTATACATGTATATTTACTTCCATTTATAAGCAGCTTCAGTAAGAATAAGTCACACTTTTCCATGGATGCTAATACAAGTGGAAAACTCATGTCCCTCTATGAAGCCTTATCAAAGGCTTCATTAAGCCTCATTAACTTTGTCTCTGTAATTCCATTTCTAGAAATCTTTCCCAAAGGAATAAAAAGAGGTTGAGGGGGGAAAAAAAATCATTAATTAATTCAAAACATTTTTATTATGCACTTACCGTACGCTGGCCAGTGGCTACACCAGATGGCGTGGAGTGAAGTTCTTCTCAGAGTCTCCAAGAGGGTTTATTGAAGCATGACTTATAACAACAACAACAACAAAATGATTTCAGACTAAATGTTTAATGATCAGGGGACATTTAAATAAATGTTTAAATGAACTGTATTATGTCCATAAGACTAAACACTAAGCAGCCATAAAAAGTCATGTTTTCAGGTATATTTAAGGGAGATGTTGACAGTAATGTGTAGCATATGTGTGTATGTGTGTGTATACATATTATATATAATAGACACGAAGCAACCAAATATATATCCCCTCCCCCCCTTGGGACTGTGTGACTTTCCAGGTCAAATTTTGGGCATCTCTAATTGGAATAAGAATAAAAATCTGAGAGACATTCAGGCAAAGTGAGTTTTTAAGTAGTCCTGCTTACATTACGACCCCAATTTTTGAAATGTAATGATGGTATTCCAATTTTAAATACATATTTATAGCTATACCTACATGAGTGCGATTTTTATTTTCTTATTTACGTTTTCTAAAATAAGCATGTTTTGTTTTTATAGAGAGAAAAAAATTGAAATAAAATAAGAGCAAGAATTAAAGAAACTTCTGTACCCCATGGGATTTGCTGCCCATTTGTACTAGTATCAGAATAAATAATTGTGATATTTTCTTATATCAGGGATCTCTCCTGAGTATCTTCAGACTTTTAGTTCCTGTTTATGTAGTTAAAGCCCATATTCTAACGGTACAGCAGCATTATTTTAGAGGATAAGATTCAGCTGATGTCATTTCTTTTTCAGCTGGTCTCATGTCTGGGAACTGAAAACACAGTTTCCACTTCTAAGGTAACCTGCAGAGAATCAGGCCATCCAGGATTTTTGGTTCCATGTCCATCAGGTCTGGGCACTTCCAGTCTGAGAGGCAAATAGCCCTTTAGCAAATTTACAAGGCAGATTTTGAGAACTTTGCAAAGTTCTGGAAACCACAAGTCACGTAAGAAATAGGACTGAAGAAATAGTGCAGCTTTCCCAAACCCTGTTCTTAAAAACAAGGTGACTAAGAGCTAAGATATTTCTATAAACATGTTCAACACATAATAGGTATTTAATAAACATTAGTTTCAATTCCTCCTCCTTATTTACTTTAATCATATCTTAAGACAACATGTATCTATAAACTTTTATAACTGAGTCAAAATGTCAGAAAAGTTGAAGGAACATTTGATTAACTGCTGAGTTAGTATTTACAATTGATGAGCAAATTTTCTTCCAACAGAAGAAGAAAATTTAAACTGAGGAATCACTGGGCGAGGTGGGGGAGGGGCGGCATGAGAAAACCAGGCTACTTTTTTAAAGTTAGGGTTAGAAGTGTTGCTTCAACAGGAATTTTGTTGTGCGTTGTTCTCCTTCTCATATTCAAACATTGGAGCCAGGATTGAAATCCTGGATTTTTCGGGTGTCTGCATTTTAAAAGATTCTGTTTATGTTAAGGCTTAGGTCACTTTAGTAGGTATGTTTTAAGGAAAACATTACCTCTGTGTGACCTCTGGGATTTGAAGGTGAAAACTCAGTCACTGGAAAAAAAGGCATCCTAGTTGTCATGGATGAAATCTCCAGCCTTAAAGACAATTGTGTGTCATCCTGTGACTGTCCTCCTGCAGCAATAAAAACGGTCGAATCACAGCTGGAACAAAGTAGGTTCTAATGAATCATGATTCTTAGCTAGAAAAACACAGACTGGTAAAAAATAAACATGTTAAAGGAAAATAAATAAACTAGTGGAATTTTATAGAAGGAACAAAACATTTTCGGCCATCCTTCAGGAAGCAGGTTCCAACTCCCTATAAACCTCCCCAACCCCGTTCTTAAACTGTTATTATAAGCTAAGCATTTTACCTCCAGAGGGAAGAATAAATTTGTGCTGGTTATCATATATCAGAATTACACAAGACATCATCTGTTAATGATCATTTATTCCTAGCTACTTGAAGAATAATGCCCAGTAATTATAGTCAATGTAAGTCAAATAGTAATAGCATACTTTACACGGTATAGTAATTATAAGTTATGTCCATGCATCTGAGACAAAGGTCTTTTATGCTCGGTATTAAGTCTGTGCTACAATTTATTCATAATACCATGGCTGGGATCGAGGAAAAGAAGCCTGCTGGCCTTTCACACCTCCAATAAGTCATGTGAAGAAAACTGTTCTTTACATGTATTGCTAAACCCAATTACCACCAAGACATCATAAACAAATATTCATTGCATTTACAGCTAGTTCTTTATTGCATAATGCAAAATGTATTGTTAAAATTTAAACCATTTAAAGGGAGTAAGCACCCAGATTTCTGCATTCATTTAAGATTTAATTGGGGAAAAAAAAAAAACTCGAGCATGTGTTGCAGTATTTTCTTATGTAGAGACTGCTGCTAAATGAAAAATCACACAATAATCTCAGGTCTAGCAAAAGTCAGACAAAAATATGGGCATCTGTGGCTTTGATATTTGGTAACACTGGAACCTACCAGTTTGCTGAAATGGAAAGATGCTAAATAAAAGTTTCGTAAAATCTTAGTATGAAACGGAATGATTAAAAATCACTTGATGTCCCGCAATCGGTAGAATCGGTCACTGTGAGTCTTCTGGAGGTTCATACACACTTGGAAGTCCTGGATCCCCCTAAAGCTGTCCTAACTCTCCCAAATTCCCTGGTCCATTCATCAAATGCGGGCATCATTCCAGTCTGTAGGAGAAAATTCAATTGATAACTCAAATAATAGTTCTCATTAAAAGGAAAAAGAACGATTCTTCAAGGCCCTTTTCATTTGGCCTGGCCAGTCTCTCAGGCCTATCCAGCGACACATTCTGGGGCAGCTTCAGCCTACTCAAAGAATCCCCCTCTGGGCTTTTTCTCCTGCAGCAACAGACACCTCTCCTCTGGTTTCTCACCTGGAAAACAAACCTACCCATCAGGTTTTAGCTTAACTATCTCCTCCTCCAGGAAGTCTTCCATGCCTTGTCCACACCTGTCTATGTCACTCACCATTGATAGACTCTATTAATACCCTTTACTTTTCCCTGATTGTCACCTGTATCATATTTCACTACAATTACTCGTTTCTCTACTAATCTCTCCTCAGAGAGGGCAGACAGGAGCCATTGTTGCAGCTCACCATCGAATTTCTAGTACCTACCACAGTGGCTGGCACGGAGCACGAGCCTAGTAGACAGTGGCTTTGTGAATGAATGGACCTAGGCCTGGCTTCTCGTATTGCTGTACAGAGAAGAGCTTTGGGGAGGGCTTGGGGAGGGCCAGTTTGCAGGAGAAAGCCAAAGAATGTCAAGGGGCATGCTGGAAAAAAGTCTACCTCGATTCCATTTAAGTGTGATCATGGAATTTTTAAGCAAGTGTCTTTCTTTTATCTTCTCTCCCTCCTCTATCCTTCCCTTGTCTAATTTTTTTATTAGAGCTTTTCAGAGCCTTGGTAATGTTTGGTACATTAGCACATGGTAATGTTTATTATTGACTTCCATGAGGGCCATTTTCCAAGCTTATTTGCTAATGGAACTTTTTGTTCTGTGAGTAGCAGGTATACAGGGCTCAGGGAACACAATTTGAGAATATCTGTCCTGCATAAACCTTTCTGCGACATTAAATTTTTTGTCTCTGTAGCTATAAAATGGGAATAAAAATTATCTGCAGTGACCTGGTAGGAACGATAAATGTGTTATTATGATTCAAAGCATCTATTTATCTCATTGATCTATTGCATGATAAGATCTGGCCTGACACCACACACGGGAGAGGTAGTTCTTCAATGAAGAAAGGAAAAGAATCCACTCAGAAACATCTATGTATATTCATGAATTTCAATTCTACGAATTTCTGGACTTTCATTTGTTTATCATCAAATAGGACTTATGAAACATGGAGTTTGTATGTGTTTACTATTTAAACAATTTTCGAATGAATCAGTAAATGAATAAGTGATTATGATCTTCAGTCATTTGTTTTTCATCGCCGTTAAGGCCAAACCTCACAAAAGAAGTGTGAGCAGATGAAGACTATACCTGAGAACCTTTCTGCGTTCTACCCCGCCCAGTCTTCCGTCCTCTGCACTGATGCTCCGGAGTTAAGAATGAGATTTTGCTTACTTGTTTCTTTGTTTTCCACCGACTTTTCTTTCTAGAATAAGACTAATAGTAGGACAGCTGAACCATTGCAAGCGGCTGACTTCCTGCATTCTGGGCAGAAGAGAGAGAAGAAAGGGCCCTGCTATGTCCAAGAGTAAAAAGAGTAACAAGCATAAAATTAACTCCAAGCCTATAATGTAATTAAGTGATTTTGGAAAATCAAACTACATTCTCGTGGTTTCTGCTGGTATTATGACTTTGTGTTTCACAGTATTTCTGTTAGCCACTGTGTATGAGGAGACCGAGAAAGATATTTAGTAATTTTTAATGAAAGAATGCTATTTACTCAATGGCGAGAATGCAATAATTTTGAAATTGAGGTGAATTGCGTTCAAACTAAAATTTTAGAAAGATTTGGAGGAGAAAAGAAAAATGATTACAGGGCTTTCCCTGAGTTTTCATGTGTCAATTGCCAAAAATTAATGAAATTAAATAAAAATATGTAGTCAGTGCTTAGGATATGGTTACTTTTAAATCTAGTATATATTCAGTATTAAACATCAGTTCAAAAGGTAAAACATGTCTTCTAAACACTGTGTGTGTGTGCATGTGTGTGTGCATGTGTGTAGTCAGATATACAGATGCTTGGAAACATGTAGCAGTTTTGGCTACTGTGACTCCTTGGTTAGTCTTTTCAAAGAGAGTAACAAATTCTCATAAACTTAGCAGCGTAGACCAGCAGAGTTATTATCTCACAGTCCTGTGGGCGAGCAGTCCAGGCGTGGCTTCCCGAGTCCTCTGCTTAGGGCTTTCCCAAATCACGCTGAAGCTGAGGCCAGGGCCCGAATCTACCCAGAGGCTCGGGGGCAGGGTTCGCTGCCTCACTCCCCAGGTTGTTGGTAGGATTCACTTCCTTGCAGTAGTAGGATTTGTGGCAGTTGCTTTAAAACATCAGCCCAAAATGGAGTCTGATATAATTAGGAGAGGGGCATCCACGGACTTTGTCATGCTTTGTGGGTCAGCCTCCAGTCACAGGTCCCACCCACACTCAGAGGGAGGGGATCACGCCAGCTGTGAGCACCAGACCCCGACAGGTGGGGGTGGGGCCGCCTTACAGTCCATCCACCATGGCCACTAAGTGAATCGCACACCATTCAGGGTCTCTCCTGGAAAAGAATGGAGTTTTTTTCGTTAGTACCTATTTGAAAACTCTTAGAGAAGATTCTAATTGGCCTAGCTGAGGTCAGGGGTCCATCACTGAACCGGTCAACTGCAGCCGAGGACTCAAAGCTCTCTAGTTATCTAAAGAGACGAGTAGGGAAAAGGGTATATCCCAAGAAATGGGGGGCGGGGGCCAGGTCCCCCAGTCCTAGTTATCTCAAACCAGCTTCCCACTATATCAGAAAACCTGACTCCTTTTTTGCTGTGTATGTCTTTTGAGCCTAGAAGTCTGGCCTTCTTCATAATTTCGGTCAGACGAAGAGAAGAAATAAAGAAACCTCCTTTAATCCCCAAAGACTGATCACGTATCACTATCTTTAGCCTGAGAATATGGAGGTAAACATTTTAAGTCTAACAAATAACATCTGAAATAATTTTTCCATAGCCAAATAAAATAAAATACCTTAAAGATATTTTAATTGTATCCATTCTAAGTTTGCAATAGTTTAACAATACCTATTCACTTTCTCCTTAACAATCTGTGAATGCGTATCCATCCTACAATAAATTCACGCTGCAGAGGTAAAAACTGGAATTATAAAACGTTGTTTAATTTCCTCACAGTTTTAACCATGTCAGATGCAAATCGCAAGATTAAAATGTAGACAGTTTTTACACTACATTTACCTCTCTGGCCTAACTAGGCCTACACACAAGTAGATTAATAATACTGTAAAGTTACTAAATAGGGGTGGGGGAGGGATCTTCATAAATATAATGGAAACGAAACTTCACCACTTAGAAACCAGTCAAATACTTCCTTCTGTATTTGAAAAACATGCCATAACCTTGACCTTTTAATCACTTTTAGTTAATATTTATTTTTAGAAAGTTGAAGCTATTGAAATCTTCATGCATACCTTAATATTTTCAAAATCCACACTTAACACTCGAAAAACACTGACACAGAATCTCACTGAGCTTTTAATGATAACAGGAAATACTCCCACCACAACATGTTCAAAATTAAGAAAACTTGATCCTTTGATAAAGAAGTAAGAAATATAGAGTTCTGTGATGCAAACTTTAAGAAATGGGTAGAAAATAAGGACAGTGAAGAATTTCAAGAAAAGCTGCTTTTATTTGTTTGGGATGTTAAACCAGGAAAGTAAATTGCCAAATAAGAACAGAAGCATAAATTAGTTCAAGAGACAGCTAAGACATCTTTATGGGACGGGAAATGGATGGATCCTGCCTCAGAGTATAGAGGTGGAGTTAAAGGGCTTGAGCTTGTCTTTTGCGAAGCCATCCTTAAAGCCAGTGAACAGTAATGTCTCTAAAAAATGTCACTTTTCAGGATATCCCTTTTTATAATGCATTTGTCAAGCAGGGGTGAAGCGGGAGGGCAACCCTTTATTGGAGCGGCCAGTTTGTCAGACAAAACTAGACTTCCTGGAACCAGGATCTCAAATATTAGAATGATCGGCCCGCCCCTAAGGCTTCCACGTTGACACTGCCCTATAGTTAACACAGTGGGTGTTTCTTTTTTTGGATGAGATCTTAAAAAAACAAGCCATGTTCTGAATATGGTTACGGCAAGGGAAATTTATCCTTGTTGATTTAAGCATATTCTAAACATCTTTATGACACATGAACACATAAATTCTTAGATGATAGAGTTAACAGGCAGTTTATAAAAGAGTACTCTGGGGGAAAATGAACAATCTTCTGATTTGTGTACTGTGAAAATGCAGTTTTGTGGACTTCATGAAAGAGATCTGTACAAACTTTTGGTTAAAAGCAGCTTCAAACATCTCCCAAACCCCCAACCCCAAAATCCTTTGAAGCTGATTATAGTTACCTTTTAAAATAAAAGTAAATGGTGCTCTGCTGTTTCATAAATAAGATAAATAGTATAATCAGTTGACAGCTGCTTTCAGATCCTAACGTCCTTCTGTGGAAGTGGCATAGTCAAGTGGTGATGAGCATAGACTTTACAATCCAGCCACAGACGTCTAGGTGCAAATTTCAACTGCTTAGAGTTGGCAAATAACCACCTTTTTTCATCTATAAAATGAACCTGCCAGCTAGCTGCAAGGGGTGCCTCAAGTAGTGTGTAGAAAGTGCCTAACACAGAGGAAAACTCAAGAAGACTCAGTTACAATTATTACTATGTACCGGGTATTATTTTACCAGAAATGTTTTGTTTTTGTCTCACGTAGTCCCCAAAGCAGCCCGTTTACTTGACACACAAAAGAGATGGACTCAGCAGAAATTCATACCTTGCGGAAGGCCACATGGTTAGTAAGTGGCAGGAGCAAAGCTAAACACCAGTACATTTGCCTTTAGAGTCTCTTGTCTCCTACTCAGCAAGGTAGGAAGACTCAGGTTCTGTCATTATTTCCCTGAAGGCCAAAAACGTGGCATTCTGGAGAAAGGCAGGCGAGGAATTCCATGCTTCATGGCTCTTCTGACAGACTGTGTTAAAGCTAAGTCTGACGCTTGGAACTGGCAAAACATCATGCTGAGCAGGGAAATAACTTCCTTTCCAGTCTTTTGAACACTATTTTGGTTTTTTCTAGGAAGTTTAAGTCTGTACCGGTTCATTCATTCATTTATTCAACAATTATTAAGTATCTGTGGTGCACCGGCGCTTGGAGTCAGCTCCAAGTGAATGTGGTCTGATGGACGAGGTTGCCTTGTGTACTTAACAGGGACTTAAATTCCAGATGGCTGTGGGAAGCAGAGGAGCTTTAAAAGAAACGTAACTGAATCGAGTCAGAAAGCAGAGTAGCAGTTCATGTGGAGAGATGAATGTCTGTGCCCTCTGACAGATTCTTCGGACAAGTTAAGGAGTGGGTGAAAAATTTGAGACCCATGAGGGGAACTATGTTAGAAATTCAAAACAGAGTTTCTCAATCAGTATCAGTCTGTTGACTGCAGAAATGGAAAGAAAAAGTGATGAATTATTTAAAGAAATATTTCCGTCTTAAAGTCTTATGCAACACTGGTCTATTAGTCAATAAACTGGCAATGAAAATCTGCACATCAAAATGGATAGTCCCAGATTGCTCAGCAGGTGCACAAGGATTAGTTATAATTACAGGATCAGAAGCCTGCTCTTAAAATCTTAAACGTGTGTGTATCCTTTGTATTTTGAGAAGAGGGGATTGTATTTCTCTCAGCATACGAAGTACTATATATATTAGCTATTGGACAGTCATCGGTGTGGCATGTATATCAGGTTGTACTGATTTATAATCTTTATTTTGGGGTCACACATTGGCCTAACAGAAATCACATCATAACTAGTTGTAGAAGAGTCTGTTACAACTAGTCCGTCCGTCCTTCCTTCCTCCCTCCCTCCCTTCTCTCTCTCCCTCCCTCCCTCCCTCTCTCTCTCTCCCCCTCTCTCCCTCCTCTCTCTCTCTCTCTCTCTCTCTCTCTCTCTCTTTTTCTTTTTCTTCTTTTCCTTTCCTTTCTTTCCTTCCTCTCTCTCTCTCTCTCTGTCTTTCTTTCTTTCCTGGAAAATGAAAATCTTTTGTCTACTATAGAGAATTTCCATGCGACGTTCACAAGACTTCAAAAACTAGAGAATCATTTTTTAATTTCAGACTGCTTTGTTTCAAAAACCCAGTCACTCCTGACTCTGGGTGGTGATCACTGGCTAATGTGGGCCTTGTGAAAGAGTCTTAAGCCATGTCTATTGCAAATATGTTCTGACAATAAATCAGAATTTAGGGAGTTCCAGACATCTCATTTGCCTAATGTGCTTACCAGTAAAGGTTAAGAAGTTGGCCATACCGTACTGAAATATCCCATCAATATAAGGAGGTCCTGAAATAATTAAATGCACTTATTCATATTTACATCATAGAACTTACAATGTAAGGTTGACATGTTTGAGCCTGAAATTAAGATTTAGAAGGTGGATGTTGAGAAATAGATAAAAGAGGAAAAACTAATTAAAAATGTTTGTCAGGCCATCCTTTTGTTGCTAGTTTAGAAGAGTTTAACTTGTCTCAATTTAGCTATGATAGTACCATAGTACTTTCAGTTATGATAGTACCTAATATAGGATGATAGCAGCCAGAGATTTGCTATTTATCTTATCAGAAATACAGCTCCATAAATAAAGTCCTTTCTCTTTTTGTGAAATAAACCTACCTTTAAATTCTTCCTCGTCATTCTTCCTCACTTATAAAGCCCTAGTGTAACAGTATACGTTATTTATTCCATTACAGTCAATTATCGTATCTATCAGTACAAATACATCTATGGCCATAATAAAGATAGATACATTAGTATTGTTCTCGTGTATGTTCTAGTGTAGGGGATACATTGAAACACCTATTTTTACCTCTGAAGTAATTGGAAATGTCATTTGAGAAACAAACTTTAAAATTAAAATTAATGAATCCAACAAAAACATGCAAAGTCACCTTAAAAAGATACAATGAATTCCAGGCTGACAAGATTAGATAATAAATGGATTGTATATAATAATATGCCCATGGAGAGATTGTGCCGCACCTGGAGCAAAGAGAAAGTGATCACACAAGCAAACCTAGCAATGTCTGCTCAAACAGTGTCGTTTTCAACAAAGAAAAGGTATTATTTAATTCTAGGAAAGATTTCATTAAAAAAAAAAAATCACTCAAGCAGCCCAAGGCCATAAACAGTAAGGACCACCCTGACGTCAGGTATATCATTACTAGAAAGACAGGTGTATCAGAAAATCTCATTCATTCATTTGCTCGTTCTTTATTTAACACCTTTCTAAATGCCAACAAAATGCTGGTACAAAGCAAGAAGCTGATCATGGGATGGCGAGCCGAACAGACAGAACCCACATTCAGCAAGCTCCCACTCTGTAGCAATGATAGCAATAACCGAATGCTCACAGCTAGCATATAATTACAAATAATAAGTTCTCTGAAGGAACTCTTTAGGAGATGATATAAATATTAAGAATTGGGTTTAGGAATGTTTGGACACATATGCCAAGGCCACACTATTTTAAATCGGTGGGCTGGGATGTGATCTCTGGCATTCTGTCTCCAGAACCCACCTTCGTGAATTACATACATGTCAATAAATATGCAGAGAATGCAACTTTAACCTATTTTCAGGTCTTTTATTTTCAAATTAATCCTTGCCATCAGGCCAGCCCTGATAGAGTCGCTTAGTCCTTTACTGTCACCATTCATTTAAATTTTCTTTTCCACAAGGAAATCCTAAAAGCCAGGGTCAGATTCTCTGCCACAGCCATGCCAGTTCATGACCCAGCCATGACACTATAATAAAGAAAGTCCACACTGAAAGGATTGGATTCACAATGTTTTCTCTGTAGAGCGAACTGATGTCAACATTGTAAAGACGAGAGGGGGGAGCAGAGTACACAGGAAATGAGTAAAAGCAGCATATTCCAGAAATGCAACAAAAACCATCGCTTTTCAATCCACTTGTAGAATTTCGATACTAAAATAATTCTTTGAAAAACTCAAAGGGAATGCAACCCATTCAGTTTCTAAAAAAAGGACAGTCCTTTCTAGATTCACTAAAGTCTGATATATGACAAGCTTCATTTCAAACGTGCTTGAAAAACATGATGTAACTCTGACAAGTCAGACTTTGTAACTTGGCAAAGTTTTTGAAATGTATTTATGTATGTGTTGGGTGTAAACTGTTATTGTACTGGAAAACTTCTTGAAAGGGATTTTTATAAGTCTCATCTTGTCTCTCTCAAGTGGCTGTTAAAAATAGAGTTTATTGGCAACTATTTTTTCCTTGTGTTAGAGAAGGATTAGCTTAATCCTGGTAAAATATCTTAACACTTCCCTATATTCAATTTTATACAACTAAACTTTTATTATGCACAATACTAAAATAACTGTGTGTATCTTAAGAGACTCAAAATTTATACATTTGTCAGGTTTGTTTTTACAGACTTGTGAAACTTAAGCACTGTTCTCTAAATGAGGTAATTTTTTTTTTTTTTTGCTTTCCTACATATACACCTGAGTTTTTTAAATTTCAGATGAATGTTTATTACTTTTGTTTTATTCCTTAAAATCTTAGAAAGTTCCTCTGTGTGTTTAATACAGCATGATAGAATTAGTCAAGCAGACGTTCTTATCTTTAGTACGGTGTGCAGTTTAGAAAGCTATTTGAGATCCTCCTTTAAAAATAATCCTATTTCGATTTAGGACATTTATGTTTTCAAAAGCTGTTCTCCTTTCCACTTATAAAAAGTACAAATATGACATTTTCCCCCTCACTCCCACGTCCTGGGCCAGTCCAAAGCTGAGCTAAGTAGGCTAAACATGCCCGCGTGCCCCAGCAACCCCTTCAACTTCCTGTTTATTTATTTATTTATTTATTTATTTATTTTTTCTTCCCTGGTGTTTCCTCTGTTGATTCTCCTCATTTTAAAATATTCACTGCCCATCCAGGGGGAATGAAAAAACAAAACTCTTGATATCAAAAAACAATCTGTCTTTGTCACTGATGGAACAATTTGAATTTAGGTCTGTGTGTTCTGTCTGACTAGGTATTTGTCTTTTAAACTTTATCTCTACTCTCAAAATGAAAGAATGTGCCCTTAAAGCATCTCAAAGAATTGTTCCTCACTCATGCAAAGGCACCCACCTTGTAGCTACATGATCTGGACCACGGAACATCCAAGTTCAATGACACAGGGA